>NC_138729.1:39203257-39558257 GCF_965113295.1 Leuciscus leuciscus | reverse complement strand
AAAACACACTTGTAGCCAATCAGCAGCAAGGGGCGTATACACTCATGAGAGGGGAGGTGCCTGTGCTGCATAGCGTTAGTAAATTTGGGGGTGGAGCTATCAAGATAGTGGTGTTTTCCTTTTTGGATAGGGGGGTGTTTGTTTTGGTGATTTCAACTATCAACTGCGTTTCTCAGAAATCGCTTACTGCACCTTTAAAGCAGGGGTGCTGATTTTCAACCAGCAGTTACAATATCAGTAGTATATTCTCCAGTCCATGTTACCTGCACCGTGATCTGCTGGTTTATTTGCAGGCGAAAGTCCAGTGGATGACGCAAAACCGTATTCAAGAAAAATTTAAATATATTAAAAAATTATGTATTTTAGTAGGCATGTTGAGATCACATGACCAACCTGGTGGTATTAAAGCCCGGGACACACCAAGCCAACATCAAAGAACTAGCGGCGACGAAAGCCAACTGTGTTGTCGCCTCTCATCAACTGCGTCTCTGCCAAAAAGCGCACTTGACAAAATGACTAAAGGCGACTGTCAACAAGCATAGGCTATGCGTTCTGCGCCTGTGTGTAAGTAAATATCTGTCTAGATCAGCAGGTATCAATAGTCAATTTTCGTCTTCAAAAAGGGAAACTGAAACTAGTACTGCAGATATACAAACCGTAAACAAAGCAGCGCTTGCTTACCATTTTTAAAATCAGTCATGCTGATCTTTCCAGTTGGCTCACGTTATTATGAAAACATTCGTGCATTCGACTGCTCAGATAAGATGACGTAAATCATCGCTGTTATAACAGCTTCTGTCTGTTCTGTTTTGGCTTTGACTTTGCTCGCTTTCATCACTTTCGCTTTTATTCTCCTGCACTGACTCGTTTGCTAAGCTGAACAGCCAATCATAGTTCTCTCACCGACGGCCCGATGCCTATAGACCTTATGCGGCAGAGAAACGAGGGCGCCGCCATCTTTAGAATATTGTCTTTGAACTTCCGTTTTTGCAGTCGCTCTGTATATTTCTATGGCATTGCTGTCCAGGAGTAATTAGCTTTTGAAGTGGATTTACTTCATGTAAAATTAACGAAAGTCATCATGAGGTTTGTAATGTTTAAAGCAGATGTCTTAACAAATGTCAGTAGACCAGGAAGATTTTAAAACGAGCTGTTCATTCATAAATACACAAGATCGCTGTGAAAATAAAGACCGGAAGTCAAAAGACAACGAGCGCAGCACTGAAAAGGGGCGGGGCTACATAAGGTCTATACAACATGCTGAATCGACCCCAAAAATACTGACACATCCGACTAGAGCCAATGGTGCGGCAGAAACCAAAAAACGAAGCCGACCGACCCTCAAAAACGGCCCAACGTTGCCCAACCGCCGACCGTCAGCTTGGCGTGTCCCAGCCTTATACCAGACAATTTTAGCTGCTGAGTAATTTAATCAGGATAAAAACAATCATAAATACAGCCAAAAAACAAAAAATTAAAACACCCTTTTTGTTTTCCTCCCCAGGGTCTACTGTTTCCACCACTAACTTCATGGAGAGAGAACGAAGTTCTGCAAGTGTACATTAACAATTTTTGGCTGGATATCGATTAACGATATCTTGATGAATAGCCAGTTTTTGACATTCAAGGACTGGCTAGTTGTAAGGACATATTCTCAGCGTCTATCGGCTGCCAATCATCAGTGAGGTAACACCGGCGTCAAGCCATCTGAGATTTGGGAGTAGTGGCTAACCACTAGCATTAGGTGGTTAGCGTGTGGCGTCTATTAGAATTTCTGTGGGTGTTTTAAGTGTAGAAAACGCGAATGGGACACGCCAGCCTTCACAGACGGCCTGAATGGGAGAAGGAGTGAGCATGGACAACCTTTCGGAGTTTGGAGGCCTTTGTCCGTCCAGCCGGAGGGAATGGGAGTGAGTCCACACTAATGTCACAATATGTTTGTCCTTTTTGTCCATTTATAAGTAATTTGCCATGTTATATTGTTCTGTGAGATTTTGATGGTGCCAAATAGGAATTTTAAATAGAAAACATTTTCCTCTGCTTGCAGCACAAGCAGCTGTGTGGATGATTTAATGGACGAAGATGAGAAGGACAGAGCAAAAAGGTCTGTGTGTGTTTTGCTCTTTATAGTGATAGTACACATTATTGTGTGATTATTTTGAATAATAAAATCCCACATTAGACTGTAAACCTGCAAACTTTAATTGTGCCCAGAGACGTTTAAGAAATCACACCTTTAAAAGCTCTTCACGCTTTCACTCAATACAATAGATTTTACTTGTGAAGGAGTGTTTAGGGCTGATATAGAGAGAGAAAGAAAGAGAGCAATGAAAATTGGAGATAATGGAAAGGGTTGAAAGAGTTTTTTTGATGGTAGAAGGCACTTATTTACTTATTAGGTCATGTTGCAAGTGTATAAACCATTAGCTGGAAGCCTAAAATCCTCAGTTGTAATTGAAATGAAATTATAAAATTGTTAAAGAGATACGGATGCGTAGAACAGAAATGTTTGTAATTCTCTACAGTTATCTGAGATCCTCATGAGAAAGCATACACAAACACCATCGTCACCACACACAAACATACACAAACATTCCCTCTTCCATCTCTCATTGTCTGAAGTAATGTGAGTGTCATCTCTTTCTGCCCATCTGCCCATCTCTCTGCAGGGCGTCCCGTAATAAATCAGAGAAGAAGAGGAGAGACCAGTTCAATGTTCTCATTAAAGAGCTGTGTACTATGCTGCAGGGTCAAGGTCACCCCCGCAAGATGGACAAATCCACCATCCTGCAGAGGACCATTGACTTCCTGCAGAAACAGAAAGGTCAGGGAAAAATCATGTTAAAATATTCAGAGTCTTCACCTCTAAATGAAACTGGACCTGGCACAAAAACATGAAGACGTAAATCATGATTTTGTCCCTCCTATTTGTGTATGGAAGGAATATTACGCATATGTGTGGCTGCGTGGAGTAAAAAATCCTTAAGGCATTTAGGTAAACTTGATTTTCCAGAGAGGTAAACCTCAAAGATAGTCTGGATGTCAGCCGAACTTAGCCCCGGCCACAACATTTGAGGTCAGGAAGTTCGTCTGGACTTGATCCGTTGTGGAGCAACTATGCTCGAACCAGAGCTGTTTGGACCAATCAAATTGTCAGGGTGGGCTTTATACGATGATGGACAGATGATCAACAGTAACGTAATCATCCACGTCACCAAAGAGCGCTTGGGTTGAACTCGTTTACAACAAAAATGGCTGCCGCTGGAGAATTGAGATGTGTAGATTCCGCCATCGCGTCTGTTATAGAAGATATCGACAGCGCATTAATTTGAAAAGAGGAACAGAGAACCGCGATCAAGGCATTTGTCGATCAGACGTCACTTACTCCGTTGCTCTGATTGATTGTAGGTCTATCCAATTGAATGCAGAAGCATTTTCCTGGTTCGGTTGAAACACGCCCAATAATCACAGCCCAATGGAGCAGTATCAGACTCATATTCTGACTAGAATCTGAGTATGACGACATCATATTCTGACTAGAATCTGAGTATGACGACATCATATTCTGACTAGAATCTGAGTATGATGACGTCAGGATACCTCAAAGAGTCACAGATGCTTGTTTTGGGAGACGGTTGGATTTGTTTTGAATCTCTCCACCTCACACAAGTGATGATCATATTATCATTGTCACAATTGATTTAAAACATTTACTCCATTTTATGTACTCGCTAATGCCAAGGTTTACGCACATTTGGCGAGTATTAATTTTGGACCCTGGTTTGAAGAACAGAATACTTTTTACTTTATTTTTGCATTTGGTGGGAGGAGCAAACTGCTGCAAGCTCCTGGGGGTGTCACTACCAACACCTTTGAGTGCCAGGAGCTGCTCTGTGATGGGCCCAGTTCCATTTCCTGTCTGAATCCAGGGCACAGCTGTCAGGCCGTCGGCACAACGTTTACTGGCAGCAGATTTCACTGCTCCTATAAACAGTTCTAGTGCCATTTCCAACTTCCCCCATTCTCAGACTTCCTTACTGCTTGATTTAAATTTCTTACGATTTTTATCCGTTCCATCCAAACTTGTTAGTTCACACATTCCCTTTCTCCGAATTCCATAATCATGTTCTTAGAGCATTCCTAAAAATGTTTTCTTCCTGCTGTTTGGTGTTTTCCAGAGATCACAGCACAAACAGAATCTTGTGAGGTTCGGCAGGACTGGAAGCCTTCTTTCCTCAGCAATGAGGAATTCACCCAGTTAATGTTGGAGGTAAAGCATCATATCTGCCTCATTCACCTTCAGTTTTTCTGTAGTCTTGTGGGAATATTCCATACTTCAGCTGTATTTCTTAAGCACCATGCTGTCAACACATGTATTTTGCGAGACTATGAGATGCCTTGTAGCACTGATTCAGGCTCAACTATGTTGCCTCCTTGAAGAAAACACATTTTACAAATAAAGGAAAATGTTTAACTTTAATCATGTACAGAAGCAGAAATGCATGAAGTGAATATACAGAGTCAGCCTGAAATGCGCACAGCATTCCTAGAGCCTGAAAAACCGGATGTTGCGCTTTGTATGGGGCATTTTTGAATTATCCCCAGAGTTTCCAGCATTAAGGAAACATTCACACATGAACACTTCCTTTTAAAAACAAACTCAGGCTCTTGTCAGTTCCCAGTCTCAGACTTTCCAATGTCGAGTACAGTGACACGTGAAGATGTTGTGAGTTGGGTAATCCTTTGTTTATTTCTTGTTACATTAAGAAAACAAGGAAAAAATATTGTGCAACTTTAAGAGCCTGATAGTCAACATTCTGCAGCTTCAAAGGTTCTTCTTATCCAGCATTCTCAGCTTTGAGGAAAGAATTTCTAGATTAATAAATTATCTTGCACATTAATTTGACTCGAATTGAATACCCATCCGTTATTTTGTGTGGGGACAAGACCAATATTCAAAGTTCAGCTCAGTCATTCACTGGATAATGACTGAATGATGACTCAATAATGACTGAAGTTTTATTTTTGGATGAACTATTTCTTAAATAACAGAGGGAAAACTGTCATCAGTATATTATGAGAATTTCTGCTGATTCAGAATGTAATTTTTTGTGTGATGGCAGGCTTTGGATGGTTTCCTAATAGCTCTTACCACAGATGGGAACATCATATATGTATCTGACAGTGTCTCGTCTCTCATTGGCCATCTGCCGGTAAGTGATGGGGTGGGGTCCAATGGGATTTAAAGAGAACTTGATTTGGATGAACTCATTACCTTTGAGAATAAAACCCTGTTTTATTATGACTAGTCAGGCAAACTCATGCTATTTTGCCTATGTTTTTCTAAACATAGTTAAGACAGCCCACACACAGCAGGTTTTCTGTAAGCTGACAACAGTCCTTATGAAATGCTGCAGATTTTTATCAGCCATTCAGAACTGTATTTGTACAGTATCTGAAAATCATGAAATGTCAAGTGCTTTGGCTTATTGCCAGTCAAGTGGTTTAACTTATTACAGAAAAAAACTAACATTTCATAAACCTGAATCAATGCACCTCTCTTCTTAACTCTACAAATGTGTCAAAATCCATTTAGAGTGTGATCACATGCTACCAGTCTAATGAGATTTGCTTCTAAACTTTACTGTTAGTTCGGTTCCTGCTGTGTGTGGGTCACAAATGCGGTTTGATAATAGTGATGATGATTAGTTCCATCACTGTCAAAGCTATAACCTTTGGCCTTATTAAGCAGAGAGGTGGGCTTCGCAGACTTGTTATTAAGGAATCAAACAAGCTGAACTCAGATGGCACTGAGGTCATGTGTGGCAATTATGGATCTACACAGATTGTGCTAATACTCTTAAGATTTTGTTGAGATGGTGCCAGTTCCTGTTACAGCAGAATGCTGGTTCAAGCAAAAAGGCAGCTTTAGTATTATTTATACATTATTATTGTATTTATTATTATTTTGAATGTAGTTTTTCGTAATTTGATGTGCTTTTATTAGCTTTTCTTTTATATTTCTCTATAGTCTGAATTTATTTTTATTTCAGTTTTAGTTTAAGTAATTTTACTTACACTTAAGCTTATTCATTTCAATTAGTTGCCAAGGAAACATTTTCAGATTTTCATTAAAGTTTTTAAAATGTAAGTTTTTCATCTAATATATGATTTATTTCAACTTTATTTCAAATTACCAAACAGGTTTTTTAATAGGTTTAGGGCCAGATTTACTAACAGCTTGCCCAGCACAAACCTTTTTTTGGCGCTAAAAAGTGCAGTGAAAAATTAGCGCTGAAAAGGCGTTGACAGTTATTTTTGCAGCTGACCTTATTGCATATGCATTTGTAGGAGTTTTATGGCAGGAGAGTATTTAAAGGGGTGGTATAATGCTCTTTTAACAAGATGTAAAATAAGTCTTTGATGTCCCCAGAGTGTGCATGTGAAGTTTTAGCTCAAAATACCCCACAGATATTTTTATAAAGCATGTTAAAATTGTCACTTTTTTAGGGTGAGCCAAAACGCACTGTTTTTGTGTCTGTCCCTTTGAAAGCAAATGAGCTACTGCTCCCGGCACAGAGGGCGGAGCTACAACAGCTTGTGTCCTGAAAATTTCAAACACTTTTAGCCTTTTATGTTCAAACTGGAGTCAGACAAAGATGGAGAGACTCAAGAAGTGACAACATGTAGACAACATTTCTGAATGGTTAGTTGATGAACTTATGTAGCTGATGTGGAGTTAACTATCTTCTAGTCATTTATTAGCATGTTCTGTCATGATAATCTATAAATTGCATTCCCAGGGTTTATGTAAATTTTAGGGTTTGTGATGTCACTAACCCGGGAGGAAGCTTGTGTAGTCCCTACCAGCCGTTTGTTGTAGTCCTTAAAAAGCAATTTCTTTAAAAGAAAATATCTCCCTTTGCTTTGAACTTTGAGCGTTGTAACATTGCAGATGTTGTTTATGCTCAAACAGCAACATTATATACTATCATAATCAACCACCCCTTTAAATTAATCTCACAACGCGATTTACTATGGTTTTCACTGGTCAATTTACTGGTATTTGCACCATTATTTAACGCCAAAAAAAGCATCTTAAACCAGATGCTAATTTGCACTGCTCTTGGTAGATTGCTCTGGTCATTATGAAAATGATCCAGCTGCGTCTGTGTTCTTTCAGTTCCACTCACATCTGCGTTTTTTGGGAATTGCACCCTCATGCTAATTTGCCCTGTTTAGTAAATCTGGCCCTCAGTATTAGTTAGCAATAACAACACTGCCATAAGCTGACGATGCTGTAGGACCTGTCTTTTTAATTTTCATGGAAAGCAAATTATTAGTACAATTAATAATAATGAATAATTATTCAAAATGAAATTTCTTGTGAAATCATGTTATACATAAGTGCTTAGTATTGTGGGAAATGTAGTGCATTGTGTTGCACTGATGGAAGCGAGCTGGGAGTGACGTTGCTATGGATACTGCTGTGTCTCAGTCAGATATGGTGGACCAGAACATTTTGAACTTCCTGCCAGAGCGAGAGCACGGAGAGGTGTATAAACTTCTGTCATCACACATGCTCTTGACGGAGCCTTCTGCTGTGGACCTACTCAACAGCAGTGAGTGTATACACACACACACACACACACACAGACCATCACACACCTGAAAACACATATGCAAAATGCTGTGAGAGCGTGCCGTCTTATTGCCTGGATGTAGTGTGCTCTATGATTACACTCAAGGCTAATTATAGAGGCTCTGCGTGTGCAGTGTAACACAGATTATCTGTTACAACACCCTAATAATCCCACATACAGCTCTTACCCTGACCCCAATCCCTGAGAGACACACACTAATACTGAGAGATACTGGTAGAAAAAACAGTCACTGTTGACTTTTTGATCTCATTCGATCACCAGAACCACCTCTGTTTCACTGGTCACACTCGCTTGTGAACAAAGCGAACACACACACTCACACACTGTTGTATGGTCTGTCAGGTCATTGTACTCTATTTTAGGATAATCATCAAAGTCACACTTAGGCCACAGCCATAATAGAACATTAACCTCAACCTTGTGGGTTTGTCTGACAAACTGAATTGCTGTTACATCAGCTGCTAACAGTCTCTTTCCTCTCCCTGTGCACACTTTCTTTCTTTCAGATGAGACACATGTCGAGTTCTGCTGTCATTTAGCGAGGGGGAACGTTGACCCGAAAGAACCGCCCACATATGAATATGTCAAATTTGTTGGAGATTTCAAGTTTCATAATAATGGTGGGTTTTAATTATCTCCCAGGCTACATGCAACACAAACAGAGACACTAATAATTGATGGATATAGATGGATATAGTTATATTTCTGTTTATTACTTGATTTGATAAGTCAACTTTAGCTGTGTTAGTAAGCAATTGGAGTGAGCATGCATGTGTTTCTTCCTGTGTATTTGGTTGAGGAAGAGATTTAATGAGGATGATTTGCCTATGTTGGAACTATTTGTCTGTCTCCTGATTTACATGTAGAATGTCATTATGAGGTCAAATTTTTACTGAAAGGGAATGTGAAAATGAGAAGACAAGAAAACATTTAAGCCAGGACCAGAACAATGCTAGTCCTCTCTGTGAACATTTTTAACTTTCTTGTTTAAAAAGTATAACAAAGTTCAAGTACAATATTACAACCACTACTTGTGTGTATATATATATATATATATATATATATATATATATATATATATATATATATATATATATATATATATATATATATATATATATATATATATATATATATATATATATATATATATATATATATAATTTTTTTTTATATATTTTTTTTTTTATATATAATAATAATTTTTAAAAAAATTGAATCAAGATTTGTATTCATCACATTCACACCTGTGGCCGGTTGCATAAACTGCTTAGACTAGTCTTACAGTCTTTTTATTCTTCAAGACTAGTCATGAATTTTAAAAGTCAGTTACATACAAAGGTAGATTGGTCTAAATTAAATCTGAAAGGTAAGACTGATTACCCCTAACTAATTGCTAGTTGGTCAGACTAGTTCTTAAAGCACAGGCTTAACATAGTGGCTATGGTTATGCAACTGTGTATAAATAGGCAGATATAGCCTACATAATAAAAATTATTAATAATAATACAAAATAGTAATTAAAGTATAAAAATAGAAGTAAAAAATACATTTTAAATTCATTCACTGCCATTCACTAGAAGTTGGTGTAATATACATAAAATATACCTTGTGCTAAGTTCAATACTTAATCTCTGAAATCTGGTCATTGTGGGTGTTTTTTTAAACAGAACATGATGTTTTTCTGTGTCGCAGTGCCTCTGTCTACATGTAACGGTTATGAGCTGGCGTTCCCGCGCACACTGCAGTCTTCACTAGACGAGCAGATCTGTCTCATAGCCACAGTGAGACTCGTGACCCCTCAGTTTCTGAAGGTAACAGTGCACAGAATTGCATACGCACAAAATCAATATTACACACACTACTTGCATTCATCCTTAAGTCAAAGGAAAGGACAGACTTTGTGTGTGTGTGTGTTATAGGATATGTGCAACATGGAGGATGTGTGTGATGAATTCACATCAAGACACAGTCTGGAATGGAAATTTCTCTTCTTAGATCACAGGTGAGTCAAATGCCGCTCAATTATGCAAACGACTCTGTTGTGGTTCTGCATGGTCCGTTGTACTGCACTCAGTTATTTCGTAGGTTCATTCGTGACTCTTTCTGATTGTCATTTGCTTAATTCATTCATCAGTCGCTGACCCACTTACATCTGCTAATTCAGACTTTCCGCTGTCCCACGCACGGCTGCGAGGGCCAGGGATGTCATCAGATGTCCGTGTGCTTGAATCTATTCTCACACTCCTATTTTAAATGTAATGTTTTTATTCAGCTGTGGCCATTCATAAATTTCAGGATAGATATTATTTACTCAGGAGGCTTTTCTGACCCCCAGAGAGTTACATAACCGTGTGTGAGTACTGGATGTCCTGTTCCCCACAGAGCTATAATTGGACATTCGAGCTGTCTCGTCAAACTCTCTCTTTAAAGGGGAAGTGTGCAATTTCAGCATCAACAAAAATAATGTGGTTTTCAAACAGGTTTCCTAAACACTCCCTGCATTTTCTATTGGTCAGTCATGCAGATAGTCCCGTCTGCCCCCAAACTCACACAATTGGTTAAGCCAGTGTTGCTGTTGTCCAGATTGTCAAACAAACAGTGTTTTGAGACAGTGTGTTTACTTTGGGGAATTTATAAAACTTATAACACACACACAGCTGATTTACACTTTGATAATAATGAAAGATTTTTCTTGTGCACCAAATCAGCGTATCATCATGTGACACTAGAGTAATGATGCTGAAAATTCTGCTTTGCCATCACAGGAATACATTTAATTTCAAAATATTTAAAAACAGAAAACCATTATGTGAAATTGTAATATTTCACAATATTACTGTTTTACTGTAATTTCGGATCAAATAAAAATCTTACTGACACTTCACTGTTAAGCTTGCATGTCTCTTTATTTACAAACACATACAAGACTCAGGCAGGCTATGGACACCACGCTCTTGCTTATTTCAGTGGTTTCCATGGCGATGAGTGTTTGCAGGCTCATCTGAGCCCCCATGTTTCATTCCTTTAGCCTCTAGGGGAAATGCTCAGCCGTTTTTAATGGGTCTGAAAGGACATACGATTTGACTTTTGTAAATTGGGCCAATGCTTGGAATTGTGCATGTGCTGGTAGCAGATAGTATGTACTGAACGTGTGTGTGTTCGCAGGGCCTCTCCTATCATCGGGTACCTACCGTTTGAGGTTTTGGGGACCTCGGGTTACGACTATTACCATGTGGACGACCTGGAGCTGATTGCTCAGTGTCATAAACAATGTGAGTGTTATCTCAAAGTCTCTCTCTCTTGCTCTCTTCTAAAACTAGGTCAGTGTACTGGCTTGGAAATTTTGTGCTGTTTGTGTGAATCACAGAGGAGCTGAAAATGCTCCCACCAGGAAAGATGAAAGACCTTGTAAGAAGCTCTCAAATCTTTTTTAGAGACTACTGATCTTGAGAGTTTGTGTGCATGCATGTGTGTATTGCAGTGATGCAATTTGGGAAAGGAAAATCCTGTTACTATCGGTTCCTGACTAAAGGACAGCAGTGGATCTGGCTACAGACACACTATTACATCACATACCACCAGTGGAACTCCAAACCAGAGTTTATCGTCTGTACACACAACGTGGTCAGGTAAAACACACAAAACCGTAATTCATACATGTATATTGGAAAGCAAAGCATTATTTATTGACCTCTCATGCACCTTAAGAAACCTAATAGCTTGTCTCGACTTGACGTGTCTTGATTATATTCTATTTTTATTTATTCTTTATATATATAATTGGATTTAGTTCATTGAAATTTGTTGTTCTTTGTCATTTTAATGTTTGTCGGAATTTTTATATGTTTGTGTCACAGAGTATTTTGTTGTGACTCTGTTACAATGACAATAAAGAAGTCTAAGTCACACACTGGAAAGTACACACACTCAATTTTATATGCGTATAAACAAAAACAATTCACTCACACAGGCATATTGAAGCATTTTAAAATATTTTAGGTTTAATAATATTTGTAACATGGATATCTGTGTTCAAATGCCTGTTCATAACTTAAAAAAAAAAAAAAAAAAAAAAAGCATATTATATAAAAATTATATATAAAAAGTTAATATGGTTATCAGCTCAATTAATTGAGTCTGTTTTACAGTGTCTATTATCTTTTAGCCTCAGTTTCCATCTAGTGGTTAGTTTGTGTTACTACAGGTTTGGCCTTAAAATTACCACCTATTCTCAGAAATGCACCACATTACAGGATCATTTTACAGCAGTGGTTCTCAACCAGGGGCCCGGGGCCCACTTGGTGGTATCAGAAAACTTCCAAAGGGTCCTCAAGATGAGTTCAAATGTAAAAAAATAAGCAACTAAAAATCAAGTTATTTCTTATTTTTTTGTCTTTGAAGAACCAGTATTCCTACAGTCTTGGAAATCCTGGATATATGAGGAAGACTCATTTTGAAAGTGTGATTTCTACACCTCGAAAAGTCCTGTAAAATTATTATAATTATTATTATTTTTGATCAAACCTCTAAATTCATAAAATCTTATAACTCTATGGCCATTTTTCTAAAGAATAAACAGTTTTCTAGTAATGACCAGTTCTAGAATATTTTATTGGGTAATAAAAATTGTGAGTATATTTTATGTATTAAAATAAAATCCTTAATTCTTAAAATTAAAAAAATTCTTAATCTTTATCCAGTAAATCACAAACAACTGAAAAAGGGGCCCTCAAAAATTGTTGTGGACAATGGGGAGTGATGATGTCTATACTGGATGCAGCGCAGTGTGACACAACAAATTCCAGACAGTAAACTAAAGCCCCGTTCTATTTTTGACATACTTCAAGCTCTCACGCTACATCTGACATGAAGAACAAATGGATTTGCAACGGTCGCGTCCAGCGTTGACAGCCTCAAGCTGTTGCGGCGCAGGTGTAAACACAGTGTTGGAGTCAAAAAAGTTGAGAACCACTGGTCTACAGCTTTTCACAGTGGATGTACAAGTTGAAAGAATGAAAAGTAAAAACAAAACACTTTGTCTCTCTCTAAAGTTATGCTGAAGTCCGAGCGGAGAGAAGGAGAGAGTTTGGATTGGAGGAAAGCTCATCTGATATGGCCACATCCTCAGTCAAGGTATTACACACACACACACACACACTGCTTTATCGTTTCGATTCCTATGTATTTATGTGAATAGTTATGCGAATGAGTTTTGTCTGTGTAGGGGCAGGAGGTGTTTTTGGACATGTGTCCTCCTTTGAAAAAAGCACGGGACAGAATCAACAGCGCTCGATCAGTGTCATCACAAAGCTCGAGAAAATCATCACACACAGCACTGTCCGACTCCGCATGTAAGTACAAGCACTTCTGCCCTTATGAGGTGTACATGTGCATAAGAGGGTCATGTGAATGTAAGCCTGTGTGTGTCTGTGTCCATAGCGAACTCATCGGTGAGGTACACAGAAGCATGCACATCGTCACGGCAGTCTGCTTCCATTGGTCCTGAGAAGAACTCCAGCAGAATGCCACATAGTGGATCGAAGGTACAAACATGCACCTCATCATCATCTCCATTATCATCATTTATATGTGCAGTGATCTGGTGGGGATCTACAGTGATCTTTTTAGGACACAAGCACCAATGGTGCAAGGACCCTATAACAACTGCTCCGTTTATTGATTTTTTTTATTTTTATAAATCTTCTTGGCTGAGTCTCAGCAACAGTTTACAATTTCATAAATCAACAGGGTATGACATATAGACTAACTTTCATTTAAAGTCTTTAAAAACACTAGTAATTTAATAAGACTGTTTAGCCATTCTCAAAATGAATTTTCCATTTTTCATACTGTACATTTATAATGTTGTGATTTAATAAACATTTATTATAGTTTTTTTGTGTTTTATTTTTAATTAACTCAACAGACAGGTGTTTGCAGATAGAATTCAACAGGTGAGGGTGTGTAGATTAGACAGGCAGATGGATGATGACCTTAGATCTGTATCATAAGGTCATTAGTTTGTCTCATCAGATGTTTAATAACACATAAAAGTCCCCACCAATATCCAGGTGAGTTATGAAGGACTCAGACATGAGAAAAGCAGAATTCATCTAAGTGAACAACTGTAGCAAAAATGTAACCATTAAACAATACACATTACTAAATATTGTTAAAAACTACATACAACTGCAGCTCATACTCTGAAATGTATCGTAACACTAATCTTGGCAGTAACATATTTATAGTTTAAATTTTGGTCATTCAACATGGTTACATTGCTAATAGTTAACAGTAAAATTTTGCAACATTCTTTCAAAATCCACGCCAAAACATGCATAAATGTCATAAGATCTATAACTAAGATCTCCCTAAAACCACTTTGAATACTTTTATGGCTCTGTACACTACTGTTTAAAAGTTTAGGGGTGGTAAGATTTTTTTAAGACTCTTATACTCATCATTCATTTAATCTAAAACACAATAAAACGGTAATGTTATTACAATTGAAATGACTGTTTATTTTAAAAGCCATATTTTCAGCATCATTACTCCAGTCTTTAGTGTCACATGATCCTTTAGAAATCATTCAAATTATGCTCAAGAAACATTTCTTGTTGTCATTAATAATTAAACGGTATTTTTTTGTGATATTTTATTCAGAATACTGATATTTATTTGAAATATAAATCTTTTGTTAACATTTTGATCAAAAATATTACTGACCCCTACTTTTTGTACAGTATTGTATGTGGTGTTATCACCAGTCTGTGTGTGTATCTGAACGTGTTGTGTCTGTTTGTTTTAGACCCTGATTCAGAGGCAGAGCTCCTCGGAGGCCACATCACTCTCTCCCTCCTGCAGTCAGCAGTCCACCATGGTCAGTACTCTCTCTCTCTCCCCTCTACTATTCCTTCCTACAGTCTGTCTTCCCCTCCATGTTCAAGTATAGCTACAGTTTAGTGTTTGTTTTAATCTTAGAATAGAAAGATTGTTAACATTTTACCAACGACTGTGTAACGGTGCCAAATCTAGATCCTTGTTTCCTGCAGAAATTGTATTTGTTAGAAATTCTGCCCATTGCAGATCACAGTGACAACAACAACAACAACAAAAAACTCTGGACCAATTTGTTTTAGATTCTAAAATAGCTTTTCAAAATGTTATGGAATAATGTAGTCCGCTTCATTCGGTTTAGTGGAAACAACAGCTGGTTTTGAAAGAAGTTCACAGTTTTGAAAAGGTGGAAAAGGGGTTATATGTTGCTGCTCTTGAGTCTTTTTGTGTTCTTAATGTTCTGTGTGCATGTGGGTTGCAGACACAATCTCTGTACGGATTCCAGCAGCCTCAGTTAGGCGTCATGCATCAGCTGAAAGAGCAGCTAGAGGAGCGGACACGCATCCTACAGGCCGACATCAAGACACAACAACAAGAGCTGCACGACATTAAAGAGAAACTACAGCTCGCCAACCTAGAGGTGCGCACACATAATCATAAACTTGCAGTATTATATTTATTTGTGCAAATTTGGGTCAGATAAAATACATAAAAAATAGAAAATGTGATGTAAAAGAGGAAGAAATAAACTACTGATTTTTTGGTTCTATTAGTTAACGTTAGTTAATGCATTAACTAATTAAATAATCTTTGTTAATATTAGTTAATAACAGCTGGTCATTGTTAGTTCATGTCAGCTCAGTTCCATTTAATAATATTAACAGATTTTAATAATGTATTCGTAAATGTTGAAATGAACATTAACTAAGATTAATAGATGCTTTAGAATTATTTTTCCTTGTTAACTAAAGTAGTTAACTAATTTTAACAAACGGAACCTTATTGTAAAGTGTTACAGATTTTTTTCTGTTTTTGAAAGTAAAAATATTATTGTGAAAATAATTATATTATTATTATTATTATTATATAATAACTGTTCTCTATTTTAATATATTGTAAAATGTAATTTATTTCTGAGGTCGTGAGTTTAGAATGATAAGGTTCTATCTCCGTTTAGGGTAGTTCTGAGATATTGAGCATCAAAGTTTTTACATCCCAGCTGGCAAAACTGTTAATGTAGTATAATCTACTATTATAGCTCAACAAGACCATCACCCTACAGGTAACCATCGCCGGCTTCAAATGTCCAGGCTAATGTCCAGCCCTTAGCTCTGTGTCCAGGCTACAGAGCTAAGAGGTGGGTTTTGATTGGTCCGTCCGTGTTCATTCAGGGTTTTGATTGGATATTGAATCTACTGGAGATAGAACCTTATAATCCCAACTCGGTTTATGTTTTGTTCATTTTATTAATAACTACTAACAAAATATTTTTTTTACAAAAATAACACCACACAGGCATTAATAAACACCTAATGGATCAGATTATGTCAAACTCAATTTCGACCAAAAGTGGAGATAGAACCTTATAATTCTAAGCTCATGAGGTGGCAAAGTTGTATGTTCAGCATCATTCCTCCAGTCTTCAGTGTCACATGATCTTTCAGAAATCATTCTAATATGCTGATTTGGTGCTAAAGAAACATTTCTTATTATTATCAATGTTGAAAACTGTTTTGCTGCTTAATTTTTTGTGGAAACAGAACTTTTTTTTAGGATTCTTTTATAAATAGAAAGTTCAAAAGAACAATTTATTTTGAAATCATACAAATGTCTTCACTGTTACTTTTGATCAGTTTAATTCACCCTTGCTGAATGAATGTATTCATTTATTTTCTTTTTCTTTTTAAACTTGCTGACCACAAACATTTGAAAAGTAGTGTACAGTAGATATACAATATTCCTTTTCTGTAGAAAAAAAAATGCTACTGTATTCAGAGACGAAGTTATTGTATTGGAAGTCTTACTTTGTTTATTATTAGAACTAAAGTCAGGGTTCGTACGGTCATGAAAAACCTGGAAAAGTCATGGATTTTTAAAATGGCAATTTCCAGGCCTGGAAAAGTTTTGGAAAATGAATAAACTCATAAAGTTTTGGAAAAGTCATGGAAATTTGTTTTTCAAAATATCTGTGTACTTGAATTTGTTTAATTAATAAAATTGGGGAAACAAATTGCAATACTTTTTTTCTTTTACTGTGCGTTCACACCGGACGCGAATAGCGCGTCAAATTCGCGCCTGACGTGTCTAGAAATTTACGCGCGTCAGAGGCGAAATGACGCGTTTCCATTAACTAAAAGCGCTGAAACGGACAAGAAAGGGGACCCATTTCTTTTGGCCCATCTAGTTTTAGTCGCTGTCCTCAGTGCCGCAGAAAAGCGCTGAAACGGACATGAAGGGGAACTCATTCAGCGCTTTTCTACGGCACTGAGGACAGCGACTAAGTAGCCACACCTGTGTGGCTCTTGTGTTGCTGTCATCAGCTCAGTGCTTCAAATTAAAATAAGCTGCTTTGCATTTTCATATAGCTTCGTATGTGCCTTTCCATTACAGATTTGAGCAAAACTTTTTTTTCTTCTAAATATCGATAAATAACTATTGCAAAAGGATGGCGTTTCCATTAACCGACTAAAACTTTTTTTTTTTTTTTGCGATCAGTCATTCCAAAAATCATGGCAACGGAGGACGTTAGTAGGTTTATATCTCACCCACCGCCCTACAAATTATTATTATTAATGTCTTATCCAAGTATTAATGTCAGGGAAAGACCCTTATGCGAACGGCACATAGGCTATATGCTAAGTTTCTTCATGTTTCTCCCTTGATTGTGGCATTTCTTTGAGAGTAGGCTATCCCTGTATTGTTTCTTTTATGAATTTAATAAGGAACCCTGGCTTTCATGTATTCTTTCTGTCCAAAAGGTCCGTGTTCTTTTGTGTCCACTCGTTTTTCCTTTAACCCCCAAATGAAAAACGAAAAATGAAGGGTTGTTGTAAGTAGGCTATTTTTAAAACGCAAAGTTGAACGCCAACATTTAAATTTGAACTGTAGGCTACACCAAATGCTGTGCGAAAAAGAAAAAAAATATCGACAAATTTTCTGATTTTTGTTTATGACTTTTTGCCTCTTTGTTAAACATTTAAAATATATATGTTTTTTTCTTTTAAAAAATGTATTTGGTCTTTTATTTTCCGTGTTCACATTTATGAGGAAAAAACAATGTTACGTGACCGTTCTCCATTACGGTAATGAGTCCTCTGAGAGCGGCACTAAAAGACTTTAAAACTTACACAGAGACCTCAAACAGAAAGCACAAAGCCTTCCTAAACGAATTTCGTTTTGTATTAATTGTATCTTGACCAATTGCTTAATAGCCTAAATAAAAAGTAAATAGCAGAAAATAGATAATCATGACACAGAGGCGCCGGAGTGAACTGGATCATCCATGAAACGAAACTCAGCGTAAAAGGTAGCCTACTCGCCTCACAGACCTAAACAAAACTGAAATAGGCCTATATCTATTATCTACAGAAATATCTACTTTTAAACAGAACAATTCAAAACAAAATAAAACGATGTAGCCTAATCCGTATGAAATGTGCATTTCTCTCCGGCGTGTTCACTACTAAGAAGATCGCGAGTCAGTCAACTTCGTCTTTGCAGTCGAAACAGAAAATACTTGTTTATTAATAAACAATTAAAATTGAGAGAGAGAGAGAATATAAGATTAGTTTGACTAATTTTGAGGACTTCTAATGATCTGTTAACAATCTCGTTTTTTTTAATTATTTTTTTTTATGGCGTTTATCGCATTTTGGAAAAGAGCTCTTCAAGCACATTTAGATTTTTCATCCGCTACTAACGTTACCCGCCCACAAGGAGTTAATTAACATGAATACACAGATGTTTTATGGAAAACTATGTCATGAATATTTACCTTTAAGTCATGGAAAAGTCTTGGAAAAGTCATGGAAATTTAATGGTAAAAATGTGTACGAACCCTGTAAAGTGGTCTGATTCTGAACAGTGTGTTTGGATCGCTGTCTTGCAGATGTTTCTCCAGCAGCCGATACAGGGAGAGTTTGCCGGTTCTGGTTCACAGTCGCAACACAACACACACCCGAAACCTCAACACTGTGCTTCACATTCATCACACACACTGCTCAGAGAACAGCCCAGTAGCTCATCTGCTCAGGTACACTTCACACAACACAAACATTACTCACTCACAGACTTGTGACACACACTGATGGTTGTCTTGTGTTTATGTGTGTTTAGGGGCAGCAGAGACTGGTTCAGACTGGACACATGCAGGTCGTCAGTGTTCCAATGCAGACACACACCAGTCTCACCACACCCTTTTACAGCAACCCAATGATGTTCTCCCCCAACCACGGACACAGAACCCAACACGACACACACCGCCAAAGAAACACACACACCGACTACAGCCAGGATGGACAGCTACGGTAACAACACACCTTAACACACAGAAAAACACAGTTTACTCTGGCTGAAGTACATTGTAAAGGTTTTGTTCGTATCAAGACGACTGTTCAGTTTGAAAATTTAGTGTGATAAACATTTTAATTTGAATAAACGTCTGTTACTGGTCTGAACAGACAAATCGTATATGAAAATCAGACCAAATCTTTGTTCAAACATTGGAGTTACTTCTTGTCTTTTATAATATTCCAGCTGTAATACCTATCAATTCAGATGGATCAAATTAGGTAGACATTTATATTCTGGAAATGATGTTCTAGAGATCAGAAGAAAAACCTTTAGGCTAAAACATGATCTCTGGTTGAAAAGGCAGTTTTAAAGGGGTTATGACATGGATTTTTTTACAATTATTTTAATATGTTCCTTGAGGTTCACTTATAAAGTTAATAAAGTTTTTTGCACAAAACCACAATTATATATGTGGGAAATTATTATTTTTCCACTTTCATTCTGACCCTCTTTCTGTAATGATCCGTTTTAAATGGCGGCTCCTTTAAGACTTGTCTGTAAACAGCCAATCACTGTTATGATTGGCTAACTCAAAAGAATCAACGCCCACTCAATATTGCACTTGAGTAAGTGTTTTGAAAACATTATCCATATAAAACTGTCATTTACACATTATGAAATCATTTAATTACGGTTTGCGATGCAGCTGCTGTCAGATCCAATACAGCTGGCTGCTTCATCTTTCAATTAAAGTTTATTTGCAAACTCTCCATTACACTGTGCCTCATTCACAAAACAAAATGCTCTGAACAAACATGCAATCCTCTGATGCGATCCGGTATGCCGGAGCACAAGTGAGTGGAGCACATCAGAAACTGAATGTGCATCTGTACACTTTATCCAGTATAGAGGGCATCAGTGCTTTTGACGCAACACACATATGTCACGAGATCAAGGCAAACTTGATTTCTCGTGTCATGGCCCCTTTAATGATATATTTTAATAATTTGAATAACCATTATTTTAATAACCAAATAATAAATAATCATTATTTATCTGTTTCTTAATAAATAATAGATTATAGTAGATCCATGATACAGTAGTAACAATCTAATTCAGTGATGACTGTACAGGGGACAACAGAATGAGAGGTGATTTCTGATTGGTAGAGTGAGGGAGCTTCCTTGATTGGCTGATTTTGGTCATATCACAGAATGTGTGATTGTAATAAGACATATTCCCTGATCTGATCAGTAATATAATACAGGGTGTTTTCGGATTAGTAGGATGCTGCTAAACCAGCCAATGCAGACGCTTGTATCAGACAGCAATGGGGGGGCTCAGTCTTCCCAGTGCAGCTCAACTATTCAACAAACCAAGTAAGTGTGTGTGGGATTGATGGCCCCATTAAAAATGAAAGAAAAGTCATAGACCGGTTTTCGGGCTGAATTTGGAAGAACATAGTAGTATACAGTACTACTTTTGACATTTCTGCCATAATAGAAATAGTATGAGGAGTATACTATTCTGAATTCACCAATATTGTTTGTGTGTTACAGATATCCTCTGGACCAGCAGATGATGGCTCCTTCCTTCCCTGTGCAGCAGGTGAATTGCAACGCTGTGCTTGTCCCGTCCCCCGTCTTCACCTCACCAATCATGATCCCCCATAATAGTTTCATCACCCATCAGGCCACACCTACCTACACGCCTCACCCGGTGGCTGCCCCGCACGGCTTACCTCTACAGCAACCTCAGCAGTTCTTTCAGGTAAACAAACACAATTTTGATTTAATTGTGATTCAGATTTACAGTTCTTCTCAGTCATCAACTGTATCATATCATCGTGAATCATGTTTTGTGATTCATAAACATTCTGGTAACATTCTGTCTCTCTTTCTCTCTTGAAGATGCAGCCTCAGGGTCTGATTCACAGCACTCCCACTCAGGCCTTATTCCACACCCCTGGCATTCCACAGCAAAGCATTGTGGGATACGTACAGCCACAACAGCAGCATCAACAACAGCAACAGCAGCAGCAGCAACAGCAGCATCATCACTCCCAGCCCAGCAACCTGTCGGACTACAGAAACATGCTCCAACGGTAGCCCCGCCCCCCGGGAGAAGACAAGAGGTTGCCAGGAAAGCGCGTTGAGCATTTAGCTCTGAAAGGCATGATGGGAAGGGACTCTCTCGGCTCAGAGGAAGGCTCGGTCCCGAGCCAAACCAAATCGAGAAAGCCAAAGTCCCTTAAAATCCCCATGACAGCAAATGATGGTGATAACGCCACGAGGCCCAAGGGCTCTGCCTGGCCCAGACTGCACGCAGAGGATGCTGGGATATGTAGGAGGAGCCCACATGAGGCGTGACCCATCTGTTATTCACGGAGACGGGTCACAGAACAGTCGAGCAGATGCTCCGATTGATAGAAAAGGGACAGAAAGCCGGAAGGGTTTTAGCACTGTAATGTTACAGCCGGTTGACGTTATCTGGACTTTTTAACATACAAACACACACAAACAAGACAAAATCAAGTAATGCCTTGACAGAGCTTAAACTCAATGCAGAGTCCGCTGAGTGTGCGGTCACATGTTCTGTTCTCAAACGCATACTAAAATACTAGCTAAAAGAGAAATGGCCCCACCGAAAAGAAGAAAAATACATGGTCATGAACTGCTTTTCACACATCATATGTGTATGCTGATGAGAGGAGCTGAGCACAGTTCAGTGAAGTCCCAAACATTTCAAAAATGCATAAATTTGGCTGCCTATTATCATGTGCAGAGCAAGTTCAGTCCCCTCCTGCTGTAACGTTAATGCTAACGTAAGAAACTTGAATCACGTTGTATATTTCAAATATTTAAGAACAATTTAAAAGTTCAGACTAGGGCAAAATTTTCCAACGGTTGAGTTCAACTCAATCCCTGTTACTCTCTCTTTTTTTATTTTTTTTCTGGATCCACTTTACTGTACATATAGTTCATCCACATAATGTGTTCTGGATGGTCATATTTCAGTGCGTTTATTTCGGTTTTCATATTTAGGCTAGCATCTAGACATAACTCCTCAAGAGAAGCATGTTTGCTGATTCTTTGATTTCTCAGATGTTAATGTGGTCTGCATGTCCACACAGCATAACTCCACTGATTTGATGTCAATATAAACAGATGAGCTAATATTTAGTTTCAGTATTACACAGGGATGAAGCTCTGTCTAATTTATGCTTCGTAGAAGACGGACTTTGTGATCGTTTTACGGTTGTGGGCGGAAGTGCAGCAGTTTAACTGTGATGAACAAATATATATAAAATAAGACAATGATTGAAGACAATCATAATTGTCAGGCCTGCAGAAATGGAAATGTTCTCATCTGCCTGTGTCACTTGGGCTCAATATTAGTAAAAAACATGCACTTAGTTTCTTTTTTTATAATTTTCAGGGAGATGGTGTAGACCAGAGGTGCCCAAACATTTTACAACGAAAAATCAAACTTGATTGAGGGCCGAAAGTAAAAGTTGCATTATATCTTTAATTTCTAAGTGTTTAAACTTGGTTCCCCTCATTTGTGATTTCATAATATCAAAATATAACACTATAATCTTTTTTTTGTAATGATATTTTAGTTTTTTTTTTTAAACACCAGTTTACATTTAAAAAAATTAACAACAAAAAAAAAACGAAAAGAATCTGGAACATTTAAGAAACTAATTGAACATTTTGAATGACTCCACAAATAAATTATGTTTAATAATATATCAATTATGATCCGCGAAAATGACTAAAAACGTTGTATTATGCATGCCAGGCCAGTAGTTGGCGATGTCTCTTTGTAAAGAAACACTATACACGTAATTTTTCACCCCTATAGTTGCACATTTATCACAAGGGGGTAATCGAGCTCTCGATTTCCGTACCACCCCCGGCGGCCGCCATTGGCTAACAAGCCTTCACCTGCTGTTAGCATCCCATTGACTCCCATTCATTTTGGCGTCACTTTGACAGCGAATAACTTTACATCTGAGGCGTTTAAAGACTCCATTTGTCCATTATTTATTTCTAAAGAAACACGACAATGTATAAAATGCTCCATTACCTTGTATCTTACGTTATGGCCACGTAGAAGCAGTTTTTGTAAAAACATGCTAACGATTGCGTCATAACCACGCGACTCTCTGGAAATTACCGTAGAGACAGGAGGAGAAGCTCGCAGTCAATCGGGGGGACGTGGAGGCATAAAGTCAAGGGAGAAGCCCATAGAGAATCATAAAGTTGCTCCTGCTCCTAGCTCATGGACAGCTCCTAGTCACACTCTCCGTTTCTGCAAGATTCGGAAGGGAATGATTCAGATTTCTCTTGGCACAGCTCCTAGAAGACTTACAACTGTCAGACAGGCTGCTCACGTCACATCCACGTCGTCAAGCTCAGTTTGAGTCTGCGCAGTTCGCTCGGCAATCAGGAAATGAGTGCTTCTAATTTGCTTCACTTTTCTCCGTTGAAACCTATGGGGTCGCTGTGTCCAGTTTATATACTGTCTATGGTTTATCATTGTAGGTGTAGTTTACACTCTTGTTCTCAGTCAGATGGGACACAGAATGGATGTGCCAAACAGCTCATAAGGGTTGCGTTAAAGCATTCTGAATCTTGACTCGTTGACGCAAATACTGTAAATTCAGAGAAATTAAAAGAATTATGCTAATATGCTATCTAGAATACCGGCACACGTCTACTTAAATGGCATGTTTTTTTCCTAGGCTATATTTCCCCCTCATGGCAAGTCAAAGGTCATCACGGGCCAACTTTGGTTTGGGCATCTCTGGTGTAGACACGTACATGTCAGGCAAAGGGCAAAATAATTTCAGGTGTTCTGGAATGTTGTGAACACTCACAGACACACAAAATCTGACAATCGTAAAATCTCAATCCGTTTCTTTTGTGCGGAGACTTCAAGCTGTGCTTTCCTCTGTCCTGTCTCATGTTGCACATTAAAGACTGGTGCTGATTATTTAATTTTTTTTAAACTAAGAAAATTCCATTCAAGAAAGTCTAAGATGGTGTGCCCTTCTACCTGTTGTTGGATGCGAATCGAAAAAACAAGAATGTGTGTAATTTATACTTATAATTTAGTTTTTTAGTCAGGTATGTTTTCTTGTATTAGCAAGAAACACTTCATATTAGTAAAAGCCAATGTGCTGTTTGAATGATAACAGTAAAAGTATTTTTGTATGCAAAGATCCTCAACATTCCTTCAGTCATGTACAGAAATGTGAACCTCCTTCACACTCTCTTCACGCAGGTGTAGCTTGTTAAACTTCAGCTCAAAATCAGATCAAACTACATTCAAAGGAAGCACTCCAGAGCTTTTTACATTTCCAAGAGATCATTTACGGCCATCTGAACCATTACTAAATGTTTTTCAAAGGTTTGTGTAGAGTCTGAATTGCGTGACTTGTTCATCTCAGTGCTTTTGTTCTGCCTTCCTGGAGTGGCACTAGAAAAGACGAGGAAGGTGTTTGGCGTGTTTGTGTTTCAGATGCTGGCTAGCACAAAGCATGACGTGTCAGGGTGTTCTGCATCAGTGCCTCCCGTTTATCATCTTCTGCTGCTCTGAGATTATCTTTGGGTCTCACAAATGCTCTTTATGTCTGTAGACATGAGAGAAACTACACTTTGAGTCAGATTTAACTTGTAGATTTTTTGTAACCCAACCTAAGAATCCATCTCAAGGTGAATTTTGGAACGCTTGTAGCTGGTCTAAACTAGATGGTCATTAGCTGGTCCAAGCTGATAAAAACCATCCAGGGCCATCAACAAACCAGATAGTCACCATTCAAAGTGGATTTTGGAGGAGCTAGAAAACAGCCCTTGTTCCAAAACCAGTTTTAATATGGATTTTCCAGTGGAGTAGACTTGCAAAGACTGATTTCAAAATGAGCTGGACGAATAAATCCAAAGGTTGCGATTTAAGCCAATCTGATTCAGTCTTCATGTGACGCCATTTTAGAGTGTGTGCATCATCCCCCGGACAAAACCAGCTGCTTCGTCCTTCATTTAATGCCCATTTGTGGTGTTTTCATGAAATATTTTGTCAGCCAGGCTCAAACATTTAGTCTCAAATGTTTGCTGAGGTTAAAGGTTTGGTTGTTCTGCAGATGTTCATGTTTTTTTTTTTTTTTGCTCTGTGTTCATTGATTGGGTTGTGAATGGTAGATGATACCTGTACTGGCTCTCTCATCTTCTTTCTCTTTTCATCCTGTGAATCTATGCTCTGGTTGTGGAGACTGCACTTTATTCTTTTTCCCTTCTTTGTCTTTTGCTTTTTGCTCTCTCTTTGTCTCTGGCCTGGATTTCTCCCCAAAAGTGTCTGCTCTGATGAGGTTTTAGGCCTCATGGATTTGTGCGAGTGTGTGTTATGTGTGTGTTGTGAGTGTATGCGTTATGTGTGTTACCGGAAACATTTGACTTCAGGTGACATAACTCTCGCTGTGGTTGCGAGAGCGTCAATGCATTTATATTCTACCAGGTGTGGGATGAGACGGAAAAAGACACCTGGTATAAACAGCCATCTCTGCTGATACTCTGCAGAAAATACATGGAAGATATTGTAATATAAGACATACAAAAAGGTTTAGAAAAAAATATAGTTGTTTATTTTATAAGATGTTAAATAGATTGAAATAAATTTATATACAGTGTATGATTTGAAAGTAAAACAGAGGTATTTTGTAACAGATTAATTATTGAAGTGTCTTACTTTGGGGGACGTAAAGCTTTCTGTTTGTCAGTTCAGCGAGTTGATGTTGCACAGTCAATGATGTATGGCTTGTTTTTTCCCCCTTTTATTCTTCTGTGTACATATACCATCACAACAAGCTTTAACATATTGTTAATATTGTTTTAAAAGAAATTAATAATAAAAAAAGTTTACATTCTGAAACAGTTTGGATGTTATATTGACTTTTTTTATCCACAGTGGTATAGTTTTTTTTATTTTTTAGTTTTTTTTACCTATAATTATAAACAAAACCTCTTGCTTAATTTGTATCGCAAAATGTATTCTTACTAAAAATGTGCTTGTCCAACAATATTGAATTTTAAAAATCGATTGTAATGCAATTTCAAAACATACATTATCCTTAAGGTCATGTTTCTTCCCGAATCACAAGCAGCACTAAACTAAACTGAGGCCTGGTTTCACAGACAGAGCTTAAGCCAGGATAAGACCTTAGTTTAATTAGGACATTTAAGTATAGCTTTCAAAAAGGTGCCTTAAAAAATAAAACATTACTGGTGTGCATCTTGAGACAAAACAATGGCACTGTCATATTTTAAGATATTTTAGCCCTGATGAAGCCCTGTGCGCCGTTGGCTAAATAAACCAGCATTACTTTTTCAGCTCCATCTTTTGTTTGTTCTGACCATGGTTCTGACCACTTGACTTCACAAGTGTTGCTGGTATTCTCCAAAACATATTTTAAGATATGTCAGTGCACGTTACTTTCGTTAAAACGGCTCAAACATGCAGTTTGGTCTGGACTAGCGCCTTGTCTGTGAAAGTGGGATCAAAGTTGCAGACGGTGTCGCTGTCGTGTCCTCCGTGCC
Source organism: Leuciscus leuciscus (assembly GCF_965113295.1). Lineage (NCBI taxonomy): Eukaryota > Metazoa > Chordata > Actinopteri > Cypriniformes > Leuciscidae > Leuciscus > Leuciscus leuciscus. The sequence continues at coordinate 39,531,643 of NC_138729.1, read as the reverse complement.
TGTAGTTGGCGCTGCGGTTACTTTCAGTGTTTAATCTTCTGCTGCTGCTCGTGATTCGGGAAGAAGAAACACGAAATCGCCGCGCGCTTGGAGTTTGTTTACATCCCGTGAGGATTGAGCTGACTTCAGATTTCAATAAATGACACTGTGAGCTATAAAATCGCATTAACTTATATTGTTTCAAAATGAAAAAGAATAATACGGTGTAAAGTTCAGATACGCAAGCTTTGCAAGTCTATATCCTGCAGTCGCTTTCATATAAGTTACTTATACACGTATTAAACTTCATTAAATGCTGGTTTGGGCCAGATCGTGTAGAGGTTTGGGTCTAGCTGCTAGATGTTCTAACCGTCTCAGGTTTCAGAGATGGCAGCTCCAGCGGATCACAGTGACAGCGGGTCCGGTTCTGCTCTTCAGGCTGTGTTTGAACAGCTGCGGTCCGCGCACACTCTCTCCCTGACCCTCGCCAGCCCGCTGTGCCTGGCTGTCGTCGCTCTGGACCGGTACTTGGGCTTACAACATCCCTCCGGTGAGAGCTACAGCTACGACCTGACGATCACGGACGGCCGATGGAGGATGAAGTGTCAGCTGGCGGACAGTCTGACCCGCTGGGTCCGGACGGGCTCACTGCGCTGCGGGGCGGGGGTCCTGGTGTCACTGCTGTCGTTGGTTCACGATGAGACGAGACTGAGTCACAGTTACCTGAGGATAGACGGCATTCACAGCGTCGTGGAGCTTCCTGAGAGATTTCTGTCCATTAAAGACGTAGAGAAAATCCCGCAGTGGTGCCAGGACTATGTGACCCGATCTGATGGACCCCTGCAGCTGAGCAGAAAATATTATTTACCACTGTGGATAAACGATGATCCTAATGGGAGCGTGTGGATTCCTAACAACCCACCTCCAGACGTGGTTATTGATGGTATGAGATTAGCAGTGGGAAAAAAAATGTATACAAGTGTGTGTGTATACTGTATGTGTGTATATATATGTGTGTGTATATTATATGCATGCATACATGCAAACATACATATTTATACATTACACACACACAGATGTATATTCATACATAAATACATGCATATTAAAGGTTTAAATAAAAGTTAGGCTTTATACGCCTATAAAGCCTAGTTAGTTTAGGGCCAAAACTTTGCTTGTAATTATTAATAAACGTATAAGTGCCATACAAAAAATGTAATAGTTGTATATAAATATATTAAACAAATATATTAATATAGTAATATTAAAATGATCATGAATCGAAAGTTGCAATAGTCTTTTCTTTCTTATGAAAGTGAAACGGCTTCTTGCACAAGAAAAATGTAGGGCGGGACTTGATTTTGTCCGTGGGAATTGATGGATTAAGTAGCCTAGTTGTGGTTTGCTATTGCTGTGATCTGTGAGTGACAGGTTGCCCCGCCCTCATGCCAGTAAACGCATCATCAGAGAGAATATGAATATACAGAAGAAATGTCATTGCAAGATTGAGGGGAAGTTATTTTTATTAAAGATTATGAGGGCACACCAATTTAAGAAAATTATGTGCACAGATAAATAATTTATAATAAATTCTGCAATATTCCATTTAAAATATAAGAATTGTCACTTTTGATGTCATGGAGACTTAAAACTATTTTCAAATTATTATAATAGCTTAAAAGTGTTGGATTATTGAGTTGACAAATTGAGTTGTATGTCAACATTGAATCAGAGAATTGACGTTTGTAATATTCAAACACAGCTGTTCTTTTACACACAATTTATAATTGTGAAATAGTTATAGTATTTAGGAATAGTATAGGAATAGTCTGGTCAATGTTGTTGTCTTTATTTTTTTCAGTCTCTAGAATCACTCTTCTTGCGGATCTGGATGCATTCTTTCACAGCTCCAGACGCCCTCTCCCACTACTGGTCCGAATTCTGCATAGGTCCAGGATCCGGTACTATGGAAAACCAGGACAAAACATTGACTTCCCATTTCAGGTGAGTTGAGGTCATACTGTAGGTCACATAGTTTTTTGTCTGCAGCTATTGATTATTTCAGTGGTGCCAAACATAATATCTTTTTTCGCTTTCACTCTTTCAGGTGTACTGTGAGGTGGCTGATCAGAGTGGCGTCATGTCTATGGTTGTATGGAATGATCTTTGTCCTGAGTGGTTCAACCGACTGACAGTTGGCTCAGTTCTATATCTACAGCAGTACTCGCTGAAACACAGTTATCAGAAGCGCTCTAGACCACAGATCCACACACTCTCTCTTATGACTTTCCACTCCATTGGTATGAACTCCAGAGCTTTTTCCAAAGCTAGCTTTCTTATGCAAGTATTTCAGCTGGGTTTGTATTATACAGGTTCAATATTGGACCATTTCATGGAAAAGTTACGTTATTTCAGCTCTTTGGTTGTGGTTGTTTTGTGTGTTGTAGAGATCTGCTTAAATCCTCGAAGTCCTGCATCTGTAGTGACGGTGATTCCACCAAAAAGTGTTCAGCCTCAGTGGGATCTGCCTGATGTCCCATACAACTTTGCCACAAGGTACACATACTCACTTACAAACATTTTCATTTGTTAATTTCAGTGTTAATTTCAATGATGAATAATCATTTTCGTCAACAAATTATTTTCACTGACGAAACGAGACTATAGCTAAATAAAAACCAGTTTTGAACGACAAAAACTAAGACAAAAATCTTTTGACATTTTCGTCAACTAATAAAAATGAGATGAAAATGTTAGGCAGGGACGATTTGGGAAGAGATCCAGTCAGAACTGATGTCCTGCTTGGTAGATGATGCGCACTTTTGAATTGTAACGTGCTGATCTACCCGGCGGGACACAAGTTGGCATACACTTCCATGTGTAATAAAACATTCAAAAATGTAAACGTCTAGGAGAAAGAGAAGAGCAGACATATGGTGAATCTAAAAATGGATGAATCTAAAAAAAAAAAGCATGCCGATTGCAAAAGAGAGCTCAGTTCAGTCCGTTTTTCTGTGCTCACACAGAAAGCCTCCTCTCAGACAGCTGAATTGAGCTGAATTGAGCTGTCTTGCGTCTTTTCGTGCTTGAACGGACAAATACACACAAAATTATGTCAAAATGTCAGTTTTGCCAAGTATTTACGTAAACGCAGTCGGTTATGTCTTAAGTGAACGTAAACATTTAGTAGAATATTGGATGTGTATCAGTGTATTGGATCCGTGCTTTCGGCCTAAACCTGCTGCTGTCCGTCATCATTAATGTAATAAAACAAAAGAAAGAGAAAATCACTCAATGCACTTGACTGAATAATTTTAATAGCTTTAATATACCAGATTCATCTATATTTCATTTTTACAAATATATCTGCTTGAAAGAGTGAAAATTGAAAGAATTGTATGCAAGTTGTTATGAAGAATGCATATTTCATTAATTGAAGAGACCATGTTATATTTAATTTTAAGATAAATAAAGACGTTATGTCACAGCAGTGAAATTTGTGTCTGTATTGCATGCTCAAACCTTAAAGGGGCAATAGGTGATTCTCTACAGAAACATTTTATGTTATGCTGGTTGAAAGTCTCCTTATATCCTGATAGCAATAACTTTGTTAAACGGTCTAAATGCAATATATATAAGCAGGGTTTGAAATTAACACCCGTAATAATCAGCTACAACTGTCAGGAACACTGGCAAATCACTAGCCAATTTGGCATGTTACTTACTATGTTTGCTCACTTTGCTGGGGAAGTTCGTGTAGCCAAATCTGTGCCAATTTAGCGCAAATACTCCACTCGTGAGTCATCATGATATTTTAAATACAGCGTAATCTGCATAATCTGCGCATATCTGGCTTACTTGAACATGCCCGTCACTACGCAACAAATAATGGCGTGCTTGTTCATTTGCATTAAAGCAATAGCGGAGAATAAAAAGCATTTGATTAACAGAAAAGACAGTTATTTTCCAACATCCTACAATTACATTTTTTGATGTTCTTTGCACTGTATTGATCTGTCCACCTAAAATACATTTTGGTGAAAAGAATGAGGATGAAAGAGATTTTGTTGTTTGGAGATTTTGTTTGAATAAGAAATGAATGTATGAAATCCAAATTTTATATGTATGTATATAAAGAAAAAAAGAAATAACACAGATTAACTACGTCACAACTTATATATCTCCCTATATATATATATATATAAAAGGATGTTCATCTGATTTAGCCTATTTCTTTTTCTTTTTCTTTCTCTTTTTTTTTTTTTTTTTTTTTTGGCTAGTAGAAGTTCTGAATGCCCGGTAAATCTGTGGAAGGCGTAGGACCATAAAATGTTTGTTCGGTCCAAATCAAATTATTCCATGTGTTCCCTGTCAGTCAACATGTGTTTGCATACCACTGCGTGTTGTTCACGCAGACATCATACATCATCAGCGCGTTCACGTACGCTGTGCAGACAGAGCGAGAATTGCAGGCAAAGAACCTAACTTTCCTTCTGAACCGACAACAAGCGGCAAGTATCTACATTTCAGGTTTGACAGTACAGTTCTATGTACCGCTGACTTTGCCCTATGCAGATAATTCAGTGAGATTCGAATACTGTGCATTCTTTCCTTTTATTATCAACAGGTCCACTTCTGAACTGGAGTCATTTCACAATCACATACTTATGTATGCAGGCGCTTCTTTCAATGCTAGCTGGCTAAAGTTAGCATTTCCCTGATCACCTATTGCACCTTTAATATCATTCATGTTAACAGGTTAATAGGCCTAGATGTTTTCTCCAGGAGTATACACAGTAGCTAATGAGTTTGGAAATTTTAGAGAAATGCTTAATTGATGCATTACAATTTAACTAAACTCATTAGGTTTTAGACGACTAAAACAAGATGACCAAAATATGATTGAAACAAAATTTAATTTTAGTCAAAAGACTATGACTAAAACTAAATAAAAATTTGTGGTCAAAATGAACACTGGTTAATTTGTTCCGTTTAAACTTTTGGTTTCAGTGTATTGGTTTGAAACAGGACTCTTACATTTCATTCTTACATTAGATGTACACTGCCAATCAAAAGTTTGGGGTCAGTAAGTTTTTTACTGGATTTTTATTTATTTTTTATTTTTATTCAGGAAGGATGCATTACATTGATCAAAAGCTACAATAAAGACGTTTAATGTTACAAAAGATTTCTATTTTAAACAACTGCCAATCTTTTGAACTTTCTATTCATCAAAAAATGTATCATGGTTTCCACAAAAATATTAATCAGCACAACTGTTTTTAACAATGATAATAAAAACAAATGCTTCCTGACCATCAAATCAACATATTAGAATGATTTCTGAAGGCTCATGTGACACTAGAGACTAAAAACTTAATTGGGAAACAAGAGAAAAAAGAAAACAAAAACATTATGGGTTTTATTTTGAATACCTATAATGTTACTGTTTTTGTCTTATTTACAATACACATTCTTTTGTCATGAAGCCAAACAATATTTTTCCACATTGTGGATAATGAAGTCTCCTAACTAAACAAACCCTCTCTCTGTGATCAGGTCAGAGGTGGACTCAATGAACAGTAACCAAGCCTGTGATGTCATTGGTCTAGTGACTTATGTGGGCCGGGTTGAGCGCATCAGGAGCAAGGAAAAGACAGGTATAGGCTATTAATGAACAGCTGGTTGTCAGTTAAGATCATTATACTGGTAAGATGTTGTTCCTGTTTTGCCTTTCTGGCCTGTCGCACCTCCGCCGATGCCATTAGGTAAACTGCAGGGTCATCAGCTGGAGGACGTCGTTCACTGATGTTTCGTCCCCTACACCAGTACATCTCCCAGCGGGGGGGCAGTGGCATATAGGGGACGTCTCCCCGCCACCCCCTGCAGCTGCCTTTACAGGGGTGTTGGCCCCCAGCCATTGTATTTCCTCCGGAGCCACAGCCAGTAGCTCGCTTTCTCAGCCTCCTCTCCCAGCTCCTTTATATGCTTGCTAATGCTAGCTTCATTATTAATTTTCATACTTAGGGCTGACTGTTTAATCAAACCATCGTTACATCTGCATGTTTGTGTGTGTGTGTCAGGACCTGAAAAGTTTTGGGCGTATCGCTGGGTACATGCAGTGGATGGGACAACTGACTCTCCCTTTATCCTGGAGATCTTCTCCTCATCCCAGCCAGAGATTTTCAACAACATCTGTCCTAGTAAAAACCCCGCCCATGGCTTTATGTCCACAAGCATTGTATTTCTCTAATGCTGAATGACCTGATTTGATTCTCTCTCTCTCTCTCTCTCTCTCTCTCTCTCTCTCTCTCTCTCTCTCTCTCTCTCTCTCTCTCTCTCTCTCTCTCTCTCTCTCTCTCTCTCTCTCTCTCTCTCTCTCTCTCTCTCTCTCTCTCTCTCTCTCTCTCTCTCTCTCTCTCTCTCTCTCTCTCTCTCTCTCTCTCTCTCTCTCTCTCTCTCTCTCTCTCTCTCAGTGACGTACCTGGTGTGCACTCAGATGAGGGTGTGTCAGACAGGCTGTTCTGTGTATCTGACCAGTAGCACAGAAACACAGCTCTTCATCACGGGTAAATTTCAGCTACAATGAGGTCACAGATAACCACAATCAGCTCAACTGTTTATACGTCTGTTTTTTTGCATTAACAGGCTGCCATAAAAAGCAGCCCTACGTCAATGAGCCAAAAGTTAAAGCGTTCATCCAGTGGACCAAGACACTGAAGGACAGTGTCATGCTGCGGAGGACTGCAGTTGGAGGACATTACCGCTACCCTCCTGCCCCACCCACCTTCACACCAACCACCACCAATAGCAACATGACCAGTAAGAATTTCAAGTCCACATGAAATCAAGTTTTTTATGGAATATTGCAGTATTTATTATACATGATTTATCTGTTTACATTATTATTTTTATTTGTTTTAAATCCATGTGCCTCATAATCTTTAATCAAGACTTCTCTGATAGTGTGTTTACTGAGAGAGGGGATCTCATGAGATCACAGCAATAGTAAACCACAACGATCCAATCAATTCTCAATGGACAAAATCAAGTCCCGCTCTACATTTCACTCTTATATACTTTACAGTAGGGAAGAAATAAAATTCAGTTTCATGCTGACTTTAAATTTAGACAGTAATGCGAATAAGACCATTGCCCACCCTCCCTGCAAATCGCTGTTCAAAGCCACGCCTCTTGAAAGAAGCATGAGCGCACAGCCAAGAAGACCAGAGACACGTTACTGTAATACATCATGTGTTATTCACCAGTGAGAAAACTTTATAATACAGTTAGTAACAGTACTATAATACCAAACGTAAACAAATTCTTAAAAACGGAATTAGATGCAGCATGTTTGTTTAGCTAGCAAAACTTGTCAGTGTGTCAGATTTCTTGCATGCCAGGTGTTCCACGATGAGAGTCTGGTTGTTGATGCTGCTTGCTAGCCATTCTCGCTCCGTCTGCACAGCGTACGTGAACGCACTAATGACTTATGTCGTCTGCGTGAACAACACACAGTGGAATGCAAACACACATTGACCGACAGGGAACATGCGCTATAGGACCATTCGGACCGAACGCAACGATTGAACGAACATTCTATGGTCCTACACCTTCCACAGACGACGTATATTTATAAAAATACATTTAGACCTCTTAACAGAGTGATTGCTATCAGGATATGAGGAGATTTTCAACCAGGATAAAAAAAAAAATTCTGCAGAGAATCACCTACGCCACCTTTAAAGACCCCCTGCAGTCAATAATTTTATCCCTTAAAGGGGTGGTTGATTATGATTTCACTTTTCTACCTTTAGTTTGTGTGTAATGTTGCTGTTTGAGCAAAAACAACATCTGCAAAGTTACAATGCTCAAAGTTCAAAGCAAAGGAAGATATTTGCTTTTAAAGAAATCGTTTTAAAGTACTACAACAAACGGCTGGTAGGGACTACATGACATTCATCCCGGGTTAGTGACATCACTAACCCTAAAATTTACATAAATCCCGAGAACACGAGTCCATGTTGAGAAGAGGAAGAGTTGTTGTAGTCGAACACATTTGTGAGTCTGCTCAAGCTGTCGCATCCGTCTTTTCACATGCAATACAGTACGTAACACAGATGCAATAGCATGTCACTCTGTAGGCATCTTACAACAGTGTGGGATCTGCGATTTTAATCGCTTGTGGTAACAAGTTTAAACATAAAAGGCAGAACAGTTTCTGACATTTTAGTGCTTGTCTGCGTGAGGTAATCGGAGCTGCTAACACGCACGCTTCACACTCTGTGCCGGGAGCAGCAGCTCATTTGCATTTAAAGGGACACACGAAACGACGCGTTTTTACTGACCCTCAAAAAGGGACAATTTTAACATGCTGTAAAAAATTATCTGTGGGGTATTTTGAGCTTAAACTTCACATACACACTCTGGGGACAACAGATACTTATTTTACATATTGTAAAAGGGGGCATTATACCACCCCTTTAAAACTCATCAAAATTACATTTTTGACATATCAGTTTTTTCCTGTGAAAATAACTTCTTCATGTTTAAAATAGCTTGAATGCTACTCTACCCCCTTTGCTTCATTTAGTATACGCGCATTCATGAATATGCAAATTAGCCCCACCTCCACTCACTCACACAAGCTCAAAAAACCTGATCCACTCGCTCAACTTTACTCTAGTAAACGCTGCACAATGGCAAGTGGAAATACTGATGTAATTCAGCCATATATGTTTGAACCAGAAACTGATTCTGAAGAAGTGGAAGAATGAATTATACAGGCTCGTATAAGTTGATGTATCAGAAAGAATGGTAATGCGTTTTAGGTATCGCTCTCTACAATGTCGGACACATAACGGTAATTGATATGATTAGCCTTTTGCTTGACTATGTTATCAAACTAATAATGTGTTGCTAATGTTACACAAACCATGTTCCCGTTCGGCATCTCAGAGTCAGACAGCTGCCTTCTAAAAATCAGCATCCTTAGAAACGCTTTGAACATCAAAGAAAGTCAGTGGAGAAAAGCCCCGCATGTTGACGGGATGGTTACATGTTTGACGGTAGGAAACGGGGGCGGTTTCAAACCGCTTTTATGAGACTGTCTTTGGTACACTGCAGTTTTAAAGGGATAAATGAAAATTCTGTCATCATTTACTCACCCTCAAGTTCCAAAACTGTATGAATTTCTTTCTTCTGCTGAACACAAAGGAAGATATTTTGAAGAATACTGGTAACCGCACAGTCGATGGGCAACATTGACTTCCATAGTATGGGAAAAAAATTACTATGGAAATCAGTGGGTCACATGTTTAAACACATGTTTAATCCTGTGTTGTAGATGAGTTTTCTATAACAGCAGTGGCTGAGCTGAAGGGGGAGCTGGAGAGTCTGCAGTACAGGGAGCACAGGAGAGTAGCTATACAGGGTCACGTGGCTGCTGTGCAGTTCCACATCTGGCCACCACAGCCTGAGCCACCACACAGTCATCAACAACAGGTCTGTACTTCTGAATCAAGATGAAAACAGCCAGACAGCTGCAGCCACCATGAGGACAGTCTGTTATTTCCGTAAAAAATTTTTTAGAAAGAATCTAAATGTGCTGACAAAAATAATAACATCATTGGTGATGTCTTTAAAGGAGGAGGGTGTCTCAGTACGAGGGGTCAGCACCACAAAGGGTGATATGACTCTGTCACAGAGAGAAACGGATTCTACCTCACCTGATTCTGATATTCCAGTCTCACCCAAACGCAGGAGAGTGCAGACAGGCTCTAGGTAAAGCTTTCTTAACCAGTACAAGTAGCCAAAGTGAATCAGATCCATGGTATTTTTCATTATACACTATTGTTCAAAGGTTTGGGGTTAGTGAGATTTTATTTTTATTTTATTTTTAAATAAGTCTTTTATGCTCACCAAGACTGCATTTATTAGATCGTAAAAACAGTAATATTGTGAAATTTGATTACAAATTAAAATAACTCTTTTCTATTTTAAAATATTACAAAATGTAATATATTCCTGTGATAGCAAAGCTGATTTTTCAGCATCATTACTCCAGTCTTCAGTGTCACATAATCCTTCAGAAATCATTCGAATATGCTGATTTGCTGCTTAATATTTTTGTGGAAACCATGATGCATTTTTGTCAGGATTATTTGATGAAAAGAACTGCATCTATTTGAAATAGACATATTTTGTAACATTATAAATCACCCCAAACTTTTGATCAGCGGTGTAAATGTTTAAGGAAGAGTCTAAAGACAAATGTCAATAAAATTAATGCAAAAAACTGTTTCATGACAGGTAAGACATTCATGGCTGGTTTACTAGCCAGTGGCAGGTGTGGCAACAAGGATGAACAAATATTGCTTAATTAGTGTAATTACTTCATATGAAAAGTTTTTAATTTCATTAGTATGTCACCAATTATTTTTTCCCCTCTTTGTTTAGAGTGCATTGTCAGTATTTAACCAGATCCAAAATGCAGTCCAACAGGTAATCTAAGCACATTACACTCAGTCTCACTTGAATTAATTCATTAAGAAGAATTTCATAAGAATTTGTTAATCAATTTTACATCTACATGTTTATTTTTTAAGTAAAGAATTCTTCTAAATTAAAATATTGTGTGCTAAAGCCCATAAATAAAACAAATCACTCTTCAGTTTAGCATACTGATAACAAAATATCTATATGCATTTTTTTATTGTCTAGTTAAGTATCATATATTTTAATCTGAAAATGTACCTTTTATTTATTTATTACGACCACAGTTGAAAACTGTATATTTAGCATTTATTCCATTTGAGTGCCTTGCCCTATTGACTCCCATTGTAAGTGCACAATATGAATTGTTTTTTTTTTCTCCATTGAGGTACAGTGCAGGTATGCAGGTGGCCTTTACCTCTCATGAAGAGGAAGAAGAAGAACAACAGGACGAAGGGGAGTTGGAGTCAGACGAATCTGAGGGTGAAGACGAACACATATCATTTAGACAGTCAGCTGTAGGAAAAGGTGTCGCACCTTCTGAACATCACTGACACATGTATAATATAATACATAACTGAATGTGTTAAATGTCTGGAGTAATTTGTAATGATAAAATACATTAACTTCTGTTTAAAAGTTTGGGGTCTGTAAAGCAATCATTTTATTCAGCAAGGATGCATTAAATTGATCAAAATTGACAGTTAAGACATTTATAATGTTAAAAAATCTTTAAAACTGTATCACTGTTTCTGAAAAGGTATTCAGCAGCACAACTGTTTTCAACATTGTTAATAATAAGAAATGTTTCTTGAGCACCGAAACGGCATATTAGAATGATTTCTGAAGGATCATGTGACACTGAAGACTAAAGTAATGGCTTTGATTTGCCTTCACAGGAATATATTACAGTTTAGCAGAAAACAGAAAAGTTATTTTACATTTTAATAATATTTCACATTATTTCTGTTTGACCTGTATTTTGATTAAATAAATGTAGCCTTGGTGAGCATAAGAGACTTCTTTCAAAAACATCAAACTTCTTAACGGTATTGTAATATCGAATATTGTGTTGTTATTTCTAAAGAGACTGACCAGACATCGCAAGTCCCAGATGTACAGCAAACTGCTAGCCACCCCATTGCATTATGGGAGAGCAGAGTCTGGCCGTTAGTGAAACAGCAAGTGGCAGATCACGTTTGCAGTGGCAGACTCGATCAGGAAAGTATTCCTGAAAAATTCCACTTTGACGACAGAGAAGTTCTACTACATGACCTGAACCTGAGCCCAGCGAGATGGAACCCCGATCTGACCTCACAGGCGCACACGCACACACCTGTGGCCTGCCCCGGTTACTTCATGCTAACGATTCTGGGTGAGAGCAGCACTTGCAGCTCAATATGTTTTGGAATGGAGCTTCAGGTAATAACTGGACCTCTCTTCTCCTCTCAGGGCTGAATCAAACGGCTGCTGTAGATGTTCTGTTTGTGCCTGTGGTCTCATCTGATGACCCCAGAGCTGCTGGAGTGCCACACACTCAGCATGACAACTCACTGCTGTCCTGCATTTCATCAGGACGTCTGTGTGTTCAACCAGACGGCAGCTTTCCCGCACCAGGTGTGTGTGTGTGTGTGTGTGTTTTACCACTCTGTTCTGTTAACATCCTCCATCTCTACTGAATAACCTGTGAGTCACAGTGCATGTTTTTTTTCTGCAGAGTCTTTGATGAGTTCTGCCCCTATGCTTGAGTCAGAGCGTGTGGTGTGTATTGTTGATCTATGTCTGCTTGGAGAAGGCAGGGTGGAAATGATCTGCTCTAAACTCTACAGGACAGCGGACATCTGCCAGCCCGACAGCACTCAATGAGAGGACAACAAAAAAATCAATCATGCCAAAAAAAGCTAAGTCCTGTACAAGTCAGATGACATGTGCTGGGACTGATATCAGTGTGTTCTTATTTTAGTTGTTATTTTAGGGGACTGGAAGACAAATTTTATGTGTAAAATGGCTTTTTTGTTGAGCAAGTTTTTGTTCGTTGTTGTATAGATAAAATATGATTATAATCTTTTGTTTGAAATTTCAGGAAACGTTTTAGAAAAATAAACAAACTCAAAACGTTCTTTAAATCTATTTATTTTCATGTCCTGTTTTTTCTTTTGCACAGACAACAGAATCATGTAAAGACAGTATAAATTAAATATTTTAATGTAAAACATTTACTCTGCACCGTCAGTGCCCTCTGAGAAATACTAGGGCTTTTCACACTTGAAATAGTTGACTGGGTGTTTCATACTGTTCATACTTTACCCGGGGTTAACAATTAATCCTGACGTTTCACACTGGACATTCCTAAACGCAGGGTTATAACGTTATTTGCTGTATCCGTGACGTGTCATTGATTGGACGAACGCAGCACTGGAACTGTTTACATAACGGCTCTGGCATTGCGCGTCTTCATTCAATATATTACCGTGTTGTTTTCCCTGAAGGTGCTCTTTGGACTATAAAGGTAAGAATAAATCAGTCTCTCTTTACTCCAATTCGCGTGTTTTCACTCAGTCACATTTCCCTTCAATCGCTGAACCGTTTAGTACAACAGGCGGTGCTGGTGTGACTGTCCAAAGCACGTGAATGAGGCAAGCGATTTGCTGTCTATTGTTAAGCATCTAGCTCTAACATTCTGTAGTAAACTTCCACGCTGTAGTTTGGCACCGCAATGCAAGGTTAACAACGCAAAATTGGTCATAGCCCGGGTATACAGCGGTGCTAACCTCACTTCGAATTACAAGTGTGAACCGTTCCTTTGACCCTGTGTTAAAAGCGGGGTTTAGAACAACGTTACGCGCAGTGTGAAAAGCCCTTTTGTTAAATGTGGCGTGAACGAATATTTGCATAGATCATTCAACACATTTTTCCAAGTCTGATTACAAGATTTTGTAGATAAAGCTTGATATATTTTCTCCTAACCCCTGTAGCATATTTTTTAGACAATACTCATATACACGTCAAATGTTTTTTGTTCATATATAAAAGTTTTTGGTGTGGTCCAGTTTTAAATGCAAATTGTAACTGTATAAAATGAACAAACTTCCTGTTGCTACTGGAAATAAACCTGGAGATGAGACTAAGGGACCACAGACTTTTTATTAAAATACTGTAACCCTGGACCTGGATTTTCCTTAGTAGTGTCACAATGAGAAAGAGCTACTAAACACAATGTGGACAATGTGTATTAACACAGAAAGTGTGTGTGTGTGTGTGTGTGTTTGATATCCCTGCTGAGGTAAGAAACTTCTCATAAGAGTGAAACATCACAGAAAAAAAGAAACATGCCATTACCTTCTTCACATCACATTATTCGTAAAATAATAATAATTTTGTAATTAAACCTAATTACAAAACAATTAAACTCAGCTGGAAACATGGCACATTAAAATATATCATTTCCATCTTTCTCTCATCTGCAGTCACTATCACTCATTCAGCTCCGTGTGCTGTACATGTCTGCGTCCTCTGGATTAGACTGGCCGTGGTCCAGCAGAGAAGGGTCAGGAACAAAGCGTGACTTTACTAGGATAAAAAAAGAAAAGGGGGATATTAGTATGTGGAGAAGAGGAAGTGCTTATGCTGCCAAGTCATGTAAGAATGATTGAATTTGCAAGATAAGCATGAAGATGCACACGAACAGAACCAAAATGTCAATTAAGCAAACATGGTGGAAGCAAACTGGTATTTACTGACCAGTATAAACTGGTTTGGAATCCGAAAGACTTTTTTTTTTTTACTTTTAATTAATACTTTTATTCAGCAAGGATGCATTAAAATTGATCAAAAGTGACAGTAAAGACTTTTACATTGTTACAAAACACTTCTATTTCAAATAACTGCATGGCCTAAACAACACTTCCCATTATTTGGAAAGCAGATTGATCAAATAGAAAAATATATATAAAATAATATATAAAAAGCATAAATTACACCCAAATTAAGGTGCAAATTTTGCTCTTAACTAACCCTTCCTGTCTTTGTCAGGTACAAAAAAAATGTAATTGATCAATTTGTCCATTTTATTCTACAGGAATTTCCTAGGAAGGCTGCACTAGACTAGTTGAAGGAATATAAAAAAATGTATACGTAAAAAAAAAAGTTCTCTCACTTGTGGCTGGCTCAACTACAGGAGGTTGAGATGAAGGCGGAGCCTCTTCCGCTAGGGGAGGAGTCAGAGGAATGGCTTCTTCAGCAGGGGGCGGGGTAACAGAAGCCAGTTCCTCATCTACTGTGGTTGGGGTGGTATCTTCAGGAAGGATGGGGGCAGGGGGTGTGCTTTCCTCTACTGTAGATGTAGTTGAGGGCGTAGCCTCTTCTATAACAACCGTAGGTGCAGGGACTTCAAATTCTGGACTAGCAGGGGCAGCTTCTGGGACAATTTCAGGATCAGACTCCTCAAGAAGAGTAATATTCGTTTCAACGGAAGGTGTTGGCTCAGGAGCAGTGTCTTCAGCAAGGTCAACAGGCTCTGGGACAGGGGGCTCAGGGGTGCTTTCTTCGACAGTTTCAGCAACAGGCTCCAGGGTGGATTCTGCATCTCGGACAGTACCATCAACAGGTTCAGGGGTAGTTTCTGTAACTGGGGCAGTCTCAAGTGCAGGGGGAGATTCAGGTTCAGAGAGTGGGGAAGCAATTCCAGTTGTTAAATCAATAACAGAGGGAGGTTCTACAACATCTGATACAATATCAGCTACTGGGGACAATTCCACTGATTCAGCTTTGGATATTGGTGTAACTTCCTCATCTGAAACAGCAGGGGGCGGCTCAGACTCGGGTGAGAGTTCAGAAAGTGCTTTAACGGGTGATTCTGTATCTGGGCTCGTTACTGCAGCAGCAGACTGTAAAAAAAACAAATTATATAGCAATATATAAAATTACTTTTAAAATTGGAGTAAAATAAATGCAAAATGATCTTGACAGGCTAATTGTCTACGCTTAATTAGTATAAAACTTAAAGGCACAATATGTATTTTTTTTTATTTAAAAATATAAAAAAATCACTATATCTATGTTATATATTTTTTAAAGTTGTGTATTTACATTATCCCGACAGTTCCAATTAACTTCTAAATCCAGAGAAATTAATATTTTAATTCGAAGACACGGACCGTGTCTTTATTTCCGTTTTGTCGCCGTCAATGCCGTCATATCCGTGTTGTCTCTGGTTTCCGCTCGTGCTGCCATGGCAACCAGAGCTATGAACCAGAGCCCTCTGATAGTAACCAAACTGACGCGGACAACTGTGTAGTTCGCAATGTCTATTTGCACGCTGTTGTTGTTTCGTTCAAACATTTTGGACCATGGCAAGCAGACTTTGGATAAAAAAGGAGAACTAAACCGAGAATCAATATCAGCGCGGTGTTTTCGAGATGCCTAGAGCTCCCATGGACACTATATAAACGAGAGCTCCACGTCCGAGACTTCGACAACTCCTACATGTACTTTATTAAACAGGTGAGCACATTTACATAAAACTAATCAAGGTTATATAGTTCAACAATGATAAAATGTTAGAATATGATCTGTATGTTATTCTAATGTTGATCTAGCTAGCTTACTGCTAGTCTTATTACAGACAAACTAACGTTAACACATACATTTCAACACATTCAAATGCAGTTTAGAGTGATAGTGTAATGTTAGACCAAGTGAAACAGCGCTGCGTTACCTCTCAAGTTTAATTTGTCTAATAAACTGACCTGTGACTGTGTGTAGTAATTCTGCGTGTAGTTCGGTAGAATGAAATGTCCATATTCCTTTTATATCCGCGGGACTCGCATCGCGTTTGGAGCTGATAGCTGTCTCTTAGCAATCCCGAACTGCTTCATATCACAGTCATGATAAAAGCATCGATGTATTCAGTAATCCATATACATTATTAGATCCATAGATTAGATCGGTCGGCTTGACGTTGACGACAAAATCCATAATTCATAGCAAATGTTGCGTCATCAATCTACGCCTTTGTTATTGTAAATAGGTTAGCGACCCCTAGTGGAGAAAAAATCCCATATTGTGCCTTTAATTTTGTGTAAAGTTTTTTAAATTAGCGACAGATCTTTTCTTCCATATTGTGACGCACATCTGAAATCTGTGAAACAGATTATAATTTAAAAAAAATTTAAAGTAGGGTGGGGAATTGGTTCTATTCTTCAGTTGATTGTAAAGGTCTTAACGCAAGCTTCTAGTCGATTATAAGAAAGAGGGTTTAAGCAGAAAATATGATTGGAGAAGTCTGTCTTTTCACCGGAAGTTCAAGTTATCATACTTTAATCAAAAATTACAATGTAAAAAAAAAAAAAAGTGCACGGATATTTTTTTTTACATCAAAAACATTTAGAAAAAGCCAACTTCAGGGGCTTATATTTGCATTTATTAATTTAGCAGCCACTTCACCAAATTTGCGATATGTACTATAAAAAACAACATAACTTGGTTTTAATTATGAAATATGTAGATTACCTCCACGCTAACAGCAGACATGATGACATCTTCCTTTGGTTTGGATTTCAACATTGAAGCAACAGATGAACTGACATTATACACCTTTTTACCTGTGATCTATAAAAATAAAAAATAAATGTAAAAAAGAAGAGCAATAATGAAGTAGAAAAGATTTCCTAAGTTTGGGAAAAATGTACATCAAGTCAAAATATTTTTGAGAGAGGGAGAGAATGTACCTTCAGGACTGCTACAGTCTGTGTGGGGTAACATACGGCAGTACCAGCAGTAGCCAGTCCAAGAGGTACGACAATCTTCTTTAAACGAGAGCCTGGGCAAAAACACATACACACAGATGCTGCTTCTTAATCGATTTAAACGGTAAAACAACATGCAGTGACCGAACACTAAGCTTACCCTTGCGTGCCAGAACCAGGCCACCCAATCCAGACACAACGATGACACCCACTCTTGGCAGGAAGCCAGGGGGTGGATCTCGAAGGAAGTGATACGTGTCTGAAATGAGAAGGTCAGGGGTTAAAGGTCAGCTTCACAGTCATTTCCTGCCTTTCGCTCAACCGCACACATCAGACTCACCTTGCCCGCCCTGGTAAACAGATATCACACCAACTTTGACTGAAGTCAAGGCGCTCTGTAAAAAGAAGAGAGAATGCTAACAGATCATTTTGTTGTTCTGTCAATCATATTATAATAGCTATGTTTCCACCTAAAGTTGCGGATTTATCTTGTACGTTAAATTGGAATATCGCATGAAACATCTGCGAATAAAGCACAGTTTCCTTCCCATGTATTAAAGAGAACAAAAGAGCGGGAAGATGAAACGCAATAAATGCTGTCATGTTATCTTGCGTTCGGATGCCTGGTGTTTGTAAATGTAAATGCAATCTGTTAGGTTATTATACCAAATCATTCTGATGACAGACTTTGGCTCAGGCATTTCAGAATAACTAAAACAACATATGAGATGCTGTGCAATTAAACTGATCTGCTGGTGAGTCCAGTTATCCAATCACATTCAGGCATTCAGTTTTTTTTGTTTTGTTTTTTTTAGCATCAAGGGATTCATTCTGTAAATATGTTTCCATTGTAGTTTATGGGCATGTCTTATTGGATTAAAAAAATATCCAACTCAATTGAGTGTATACTATTTTTTTTTAATGCACATTTTTAGAATTTATGTGAATTTTGATGTTTCCATCCAGCGCTTTTTTATGTAATATTCCAAAATTTGTTTAGAAATAGGTGGACGGAAACATGATTAATGACAAACTAATTCCTTATCACAGTGTGACAGGACAGCATGTGTATCAGACCTGCACGGCTCTGACATACGGCTTCAGGCCCGTCCTCACGGCCCCCAGCCCCGTCTGCACTACACCAGGCTGCTCTTCCGCTAATGGCACAGCAGGAACATCTGGAGAGTAGATAGACAACTGGACAGAGGCAGAAACAGAAAGAGAGGTCATGGTGATATATTTAACACATGCATTACTTCACACTAATACACTACTGTTCAAAGGTTTGGGGTCTTTAAAGTCTCTTAATCTCCTAAGGCTGCATTTATTTGATCAAAAACAGTAATATTGTGAAATATTGCAATTTAAAAATGTAATTTATTCCTGTGATGGCAAAGCTGAATTTTCAGCATCATTACTCCAGTCTTCAGTGTCACATGATTTTTCAGAAATCATTCTGATATGCTGCTCAATAACTTTTGTGGAAAACACAACATATTTTTTCAAAATTTATTTTAATTAAATCGTTTGTAACATTATAAATATTTGTTGCTTTTGATCCAATAAATGCATCCTTGCTAAATTCATGCATCCCCAATAATGCACATACATCAAAAACACTGCGTATATGTGTATTCTATACCAAGCATGACTTCTTACCTCTCTTGGAGATATTAGCTCCTCATTTTTCTCATTCATGGAATAAATTCTGAATGAACCCAAACCCACTGCAGCAGCAGGAAGCGCTGCGTACTTCAGAATCTGAGGATCAACACAATATTTTATTAATAAAGACTCACTTCAGTGGTTGACCATCATGCTGAAGTATTGCATATACCATAGGACTTACATGTTACTACCATATTTCATCCATATTTCATGCCCAAAACATGGGAATATGATGGTACATTTATATGTGTTGTGTAGTTTTCAGTGAACATGTTTGCAGTAATATAATGCCTATAACTATAATACTATAATGCCATTTTAGTATAACAATCAGCTTTGTCCTGGCTGAGCGTTTTCCCCCTTTCAGCTTCTTGATCTTCCCTTAAGCACATTATCTGTATTAGTTTAATGGACTGAAGCAAGAGAAGACGCTTTACTGCGTGTAATAATCCCAAACCAAAAGCTGTCTTTTGAGTCTCCTGAGTGATAGAAAGCGACACAGAGAATGTCGTTTCCCAAAAACTAGAGACAGGTGCCTCAAACAGATCACTATGTATGAGTGAGTTTAGGAACAGCATGTTCTTCGCTGTGGTTTAACAAACAGCGTGCTCACGCTCTGATTAACAGCTGCATTATGCAACTCATGAGAAATTATACTTGACGAAATTGTGTGATACTCTGCTGCAGAATGGACATATTATAAAAGAATGCACATAATCATTTGAACTAACTCAGATGGAAGTGTAACTCACCTTGGCCGCCATGACGGTCCCGCCCCCTTCTGTCTCACTACGGAAAGCAGGAGGAGTCATGAAAGCCCTCAAAACGCGAGAGAATATTCCTGATTGGCTTCTCATATTATTATTAATAATAATAACAATTATTATTACTATTGATTATAGTATTATCATTATTATTAATGCAAACCGAGACCAAAAAAATATTGTCTAGACAGATAAGAATACCTGTTTTATGGTCCAATTTGAAGATATAGGCTACACATTACAAGTGTATAATTTGTTCTGTCTCCCATTGCAGTTTAATGTGCAGAGACAACTGTAAGGAATCAGGTGTTAACTTTTTGATTTTTAGAGGTGGGGGAACAAAAATTCAAAGAAAATAAATAAGAATGACCTGATAATCTATACATCTATGATGTTGGTTTAGTGGCAAGATTCTTCCTGTTGATAAGAGCCCCATCAAAACCGATCCTTTCTTAGATAAACCAAGTGAAATTGGTATTGCATGCACTGTAAAAAATTTCTAACCCTCCCAAATCAAAAATTTCAAGTGACCGATAACATCTAAATTTTTCAATTGGCCCAAGTGAAATTCTTGTTGCAATAGTCTGTTAACATTGGCTCAATGAGAAATAATACGTCAGACTAATTGAAAAATGTAGATGTTATCGGTCACTTGAAATTTTTGACTTGGGGATGTAATTTTTTTTTACAGTGTGTCAGTGGATGTACATCAGAAATGATGGCCATTGGAAGCATCACACGACAACACACAAATGCAGAGTGCAGAGAACTCAGTTTATTAGTTTAACATTTTACAATCTGTATTATATATATTTATATATGTATTTATATTTCTGAAAGCAAAGAGGGTTAGCTTTGAATAATACTGTGAATAAATATTAGGCTCTTCCTGGTGTTTTAATATACAGAAGGGGACATTTTTGAAAGAAAACCTTGAAAAAAGAGCAATATGTTCCGTCTCAATGTTGCAGTGCAACTTACACCTTATACAGCATAGCCGTGTGGGGGAGAGAAGGGGGGACATGCCCTTAAAACCACAGTGAAACCCCGATGGCCTGGATAACACTCACACACTCGCGCGCGCGCACACACACACACACACACACACACACAAACACACACACACACACCATGAGATGAAGCACAGTAAAGTGTAACCAACATTCTACATAAAAAGAATCATTAAAACAGCAACTGTAACAGGCAGATGTGAATTTGAGACTCGCTTTGGTAAGAAAGCATCGACCACGGACATAAAAGTCTGTGTGTGAGTAGTGTGTGTCGTTTGTTTCAATGAAATTTACAATTAACAAGCCATTGGATGAATACATTCTATTCAATTAAAATACATCCCACGAGTTTCTAAAAAAGTGACAATCAAACATAACTGTAAAACTGAGCACATATGCAGGGCTGCATTAAAACCAATGTGTCTTGATGATGTTTTAATGTGAACAAAATGAGAACACACACACACACACACACACACACACGCACACACACACACACAACATTAAGCAGGGGTACGTTTTGCACTCCACAGCCGGGAATGAACCAATTGATTTTTTTTATTTTTTTTTTGTATTTTAACCTCAAATTCTCTCCCATTGTACTTTATCCAATTCTAAAATCCTGAGCCACTGACGTCCAGAATTGCGAAAGGGAATAAAACGTTGGCTTTAGGCTGGTGGAGTCTGTCTAAGGGACACGTACATTAGCAAACAGAAACTAACAACCTGAATGTAGCCCATAGCTCAGAGGTAATGACCAGCAAAGACCCGGAAACAAGCAAAAACAGTCATAACATCAGAGAAGCTAAGCTTTTCATCTTTTGTCATCTTTTTTGTAGAAAAAAATAGAGAGTAGAAAGGTTCTGCGTTGGCAGAGTCAAAAGATTGCATTCACGAGTACAATTCACAGTTTTAAACAGAGGATGCAGCTATGCAAATAATATGTTCTTATATACAGACTGTTCTCTGGCCTGATAGCATATAGTAATAATTTTTTAAACCATGCATGAGTTTAGCTATAATATAAATATTCTAAAGAAGCCAAATTAAACACGTTACTACCTGCCAGGAGTTCATCTTTTACCATATACGAACGCAATGGTCATCAAACTCTCAAAAAGAGACTCTTCAGCATCCATCTGACTCGCTTTCTTTCTCTCATTTCTCTAATACACGCACACATACGCACATACACACACACACACACACACACACACACACACACACACACACACACACACACACACACACACACACACACACACACACACACACACACACACACACACACACACACACACACACACACACACTTTTCAACACTCTTGCTTGCTTCAGAGTTTGTATAGAGTAACACAGTAGGGCGGTGTTGCTTGGTAACAGAGTGAAGCCTGTTGCCCATGGCTACATGAGTGCTCTTCCTGCAGCATTCCGAGGGAAGGAAAAAAAATAATCAAATAAACAAATGAACAAAAATCTTCAGAAGATATAAAAAAAGATTTTTTTTTTACTCCAATCAGAGACAAAAATAAGAGATTCGTTTTTATATACGGTCCTATTTTGTTCAACTGGTGGTCAATTAATCTGAAAAGATGATTCTTGAGGCATGCAAGCGGGCACCTCACGGGGCCTTTCTTCCATCCGTCTTAAACTGTGGCCGTGATGAAATATATTGTACAGAGTTTGCAATGAGCCGTAGGTGTGCAGGTAACACTTTCGCTTTCACGACGAGCAGTTCGAGTCACCTTCCGGTGTCAGTGCCTGCGTGTGTGTCTGCAGTAGTTCTGGAAGCTGGGTCACTTCTTTGACATTGATCTTACAGTGTATTGGTTCAATCTGGTGTCACTCACGCTCGGGAGGAGGGCAGTATCAGGTCATCCGTCAAGGAAAAAGTGAAGACAGTCTGGATCCACAGTGTTTTTCAAAGTGTGTGTGTGTGTGTGTGGGTGGGTTTGAAATGCACAACTCAGGTTATTCATATACCTTTATGTCTGTATTTTCAGCATGTGACTGTTTGTCGTGCGGGTGCGTGACAGTGTGTTTCACACGTGCGTTTCTATGAAAGAGTGAGTGTGCATCATCAGCGTTGGCGAGAGAGGTGAAAGGTCGTTGGAATCGCTGGGCGGTTCCAATGGAGCAGAGCTGAACTCACAGATATCCAGGAAGAGCTCGTGGTTACGTTGCTTCCATTCACGAAACTTCCTCGAGGTCAAACAAGGATCGTCTAGTACCTGACTGATTATCGCCAAGTCTCCCTCCTTTGCCTGTGGGTGAAAGGGAGGAGAGAGAGAGAGAGGTGGAAAATAGATGATTCAGAACACGAGATGCTCAATTCATTATTTGTACAAAAAGCATCTGATTGGCTGAAGCGTTTGAAATTCTTCAAGTTACCGAAACGTCAAAAATATGCTTTATGAAGCATAACAGGTTTTAACAAATATCAGCTAGCAGGGGAGTAGCAACAACTGTAATTGGTTTAGCTTTGAGAAATGTCTAAATGTCAAAATTTTGGGGAAAATAATCATATTTTTTATTTTGCTTTGGATAAAAAAAAAAAAATCTGTTAACACTACAGTAAGCCACCCAATTAATATTCATGAGCTAAGCTGATGAGGTTTATAACTTGTCAAGATGGCAGCTGACAATGTCCTGGTCTTAAATGTTTATGAAGTTCCTCTAAAATTGTCCATTAGATACCTCTAGATTTGTTTACAGAGATTCACAGACTGTGATGACACTGCAATCATTTTTTTATATATTCATTATTACAAATTGTAATGTACATTCCAAATTTTGGGATCTTAGGCTTATTTTCTTCTTTTTGATACTTTAAAAAAAAAAAATTTTTTAGCAAGGATGCATTAAATTGATCAAAAGTGACAGACATTTATATTGTTGCAAAATATTTCTATTTCAAATAAATTCTGTTTCTGTTCTGTTGAACTTTCTATTTTATTTAAAGAAATCTGACTAATATTAAGCAGCACAACTTTTTACAACATTGATAATAATAATAAACAATTAAGCACCAAATCAGCATATTAGAATGATTTCTGAAAGATCATGTGACACTGAAGACTGGAGTAATGATGCTGGAAATTCAGCTTTGCCATCAATAAATTACATTTTAAGTTATATATAAAAATAAAAAAACATTTATTTTCAATTGTTATACTATTCATAATATTACCATTTTACTGTATTTTTGATTTTTTTTAAATGCAGCCTTGGTGAGCATGAGATTTCTTTTAAAAAAATTAAAACTTTCCAGATTTTTCCTGGTTTATAGTTTACTTCCACATTCCAAACCCAGAAGTGTGAAAAGGGTCCATTGCTCCCTGTGTTTTCATACCTTCAGCGTGGAGCGGAGAACCCGTATGCGGTGCAGTCGATCATTTGTGGCGGGGTCATTGCAACGTTTGATGAAGGAGCGTCTGAACTCTTGTTTGGTGGAAGGCCTCTGCTGGCCGAAAGCCGAGAGACTGGCCTGCTCCAGCGATCGGTACAACTCCTGCAGGCCGTCCGTGACGTCAGACACTTTCTCTTCATTCTCAGGCCTCCTGCTGCTGGCTTTCCTCATCTGCTTTTCCTCCTCTTCCTCCTCCTCTTCCTCATGGAGATGAGTTCTTGGCCTCAGAGTGCCGTGTGTGTGTGTGTGAGTGTGTGTACGAGCGCTGCGGTGCGAGTGTCCTCCGTGTGTGTCGCGGTGGCGTGGGAGGCTCTGGCTGCGCTGCTTGTGAGTGTGATGGCGGGGCCGGGACTCCTCGCTGTCCGTCAATGGAAATGGCCCATCGCGTTCCAGAGGACGCCGGCGCTGGGTGGGAAGCGTGGCCTGCCGGTGCTGGTCAGGTGACAGCAGGGATGGCTCCTCCTCTTCTGCAGTCTGCAGGTAGTGTAGACCTGTGCTGGTCAAGGGGGTTTCAATCAGGTCCTGCCATGAACGGCGTTCTCGATGGGAGGATCGGCAAGAAGAATGGGACTCCTCGGCAGAGGAATGCGAGAATGTGGAGCCGCTGGAAAAATGACGCTCAGGAAATGGACTGGACGAAGTTCCCTGAGGACAACAGAATCACGGCTCATTAGCATTGTCAATCTATCAGTAAGAGAGCTAGAGGTATAAGATGGTAGCCAAAGAGAGCAACAGAGTGAGTTTGCTACACGTTTTCCACCAATATAGTGTTGGTGCTCAGCAAACCTTTCTCAGAACCGGCCCATGTTTCCAGTGACGTGAGCCCAAAAAATGTTACTTCATATATTGGCAACAAACAAACATGGTGAATCAGTCTTTGTTCGCAACTAATTTTCTCATCTAAAGTAATGTAATTTAACATCTTTATGGCATCATGAGCTGGTTTTAATATGACATGCACTTCCGTTCAAAGGTTTGGGGTCGGTAGGATTTTTTAAGGTTTTTGAAAGAAGTCTCTAATGCTCACCAAGGCTGCATATGTCCAAAAATGTTTTTATTTCAGACCGATGAGGAAAAAAGTGGTTGGAGTGAATAGGAATATGAATGAGGCACTTCACTGGGTGCTTGTGTTTAGATTTATTGATTGTAACAAAAACAATCCCAGTACCATGTAGTTTTGTTATGCACTTTAAAGGGATGGCTCACCCAAAAATGAAAATTCTGTCATTAATTACTCACCCTCATGTCGTTCCAAACCCGTAAGACTTTCGTTCATCTTTAAACACAAATGAAGAACTTTTTGATAAAATCTGAGAGCTTTCTGTCCCTCCATTGACAGCGCAACTGAAACTTTGCCGCTTCAAAAAGTTCATAAAGAGATCGTAAAACTATTCAATTCAAAAACTCCCGTATTCAATTGAATTTTCTGAAGAGACTCGATTGCTTTATATGATGAACAGATTTAATTGAGGCTTTAATTCATTCAATATGAATTGAATTCATATACAAACATTGATGAACTATCCCTTAAAAAAAAAAAAAAAAAAAAGAACTTGTTTGAGACATTATCCTGACTCCTGACCTCTGATGTCACTGGTTCATGATTTGAGGTTTAAACGTCATTAAGGAACCAGTATGATGACAGTGTGATGGTGTGTCTGTGCTAAAGAAAATCAAAGAGAGTTTTTGGCTGAATATATGCATATATGTTCGTAGACGTGTGTTTATACTCACAGGCGGGTTGTGGTGGTACGTGGATTCCTGTTTGAGTGTCATAGACCCATCAACCTCATCTTGGTCACTCTCACTCCAGTAATCTAAACAAAAAAATGACATCAGGATCACATGTACATGACAACAGCAGGAGGATACTCAAACTAGGCTTTTCAACTGCTTCAAGTACAATCATTCATGGAATGGAGTGAAACTTCTAGAGTCACACTATGGGCTTATGATAACATCACAGGATGTGATCTCACCTTCATCAGGACGTGGTACTGGATCATCAGGTGTGTAGCCAATCGCAGCCAAGCCTAAACGATTCATCCACCTGCAACAGGAACCATAGACGTGAGAGGAAATAACATGAAAGGACAGCTGAAGTCTGAAGGGGCTCTGAAACCACTAACCTGTTCATCTCCTCTAAATGATCAGTAGCAAAAAAGAAACTCTTAATTTTGGGATGACATGCTTTAAAGGCACTGAAACAAAAAAAGGCAGAGAAAAAGAGATGTTCAGTCACAAATATCTAGTTTACAATCAATTACTGTGTGTGTGTGTGTGTGTGTGTGTGTGTGTGTGTGTGTGTGTGTGTGTGTGTGTGTGTGTGTGTGTGTGTGTGTGTGTGTGTGTGTGTGTGTGTGTGTGTGTGTGTGTGTTGTAAAAGAGAGATCAGCAGTTCTGCAGTGACCCAGATTCCGCTGGCCGATGGGCTTCAAACACAGACCCGCCCAAAAACCAGCAAACCCAACACAACAGAGAGAAAGAGCTATTATTGTTGTCTTCTAACACTCACTGTTTCCTCCTGCACTCAATCGCTCTGTCTATCCGAAACTCTGGCAAACAGATGAAGCCCTCTGCCTTCTCATCCTGAGCAAACAAATAAAGAACAAGAGAAATCATTTCTGCATCATAACTATGGTAGGTGTTAGCATAAATGCAAAGATCAGCATCTCTGAAACTGAGAACATACGATGCACATTTTATTGTTGTGGACAAGAAAACTAAACATCACACCAGCATTGTGAACCTGTGACTTGGCCATCAATGAAAGTAGCGAGTACTGAAAGTGCTGATAATTGTGTCATTAATAATAAGAGAGATTAATTGGCTGGATGTGGAGCTGATGAGGTTTTCAGAGATGCCAAAAGTGGAAATGGATCATAAAAGAAGGACATTATACACACACACACACACACACACACACACACACACTATCGTACAGCCAACACGCTTCACCACCCGAGGCAAGGGAATTGTGTTTGTTTGCTTACATTCTGGTTTGTGTACCAGTACAGGTTGGAGTCTTTGAGAACGAACCAATACTTCTTCCATTTTTGCGTGAAGTAGCCGGTGGCGTCTTTCTTTTTCCATAGCCAGCCTTCACAGTCGCCATGACCCAGATCTTTGCAGGCAATACGCCTTCTGCTGGCACTACTGAGGGAACCTACACACACACAGCATATTAAATGACAACCACATATGGCAGAATAACTTTGGGATAATACAATCACACTTTATATTGTTCTTGACAAGCACAGCACAGTGTAATACAACACACTACCTAAGTGCTTAGAGTAAACCCAAGTTCTCATCATCATACCTTTGCTTTTCTTCTTGGGCTTGGTCCTCAGAGAGGCATAATGTACAGACTAGAGAGAGGAGAGAAAGGACACATGAGAAATATAGGACTTGTTTCACAGATTACTCGTTTCAGAAGGCTCATATTTGCACCATTCTCAGTTGTGAGGATTTCTGTAAAAATCATTTTCAATAAACAATTAACCTTGCACACCTGTGGCTAATTGTTAGAGGCGAAGGCTATAGCCAAAACTAAATATAGAAACAAAAAAATCCCGCACACTATCCCAACTTTTTAAAAGAATCACAATGCCTGCTGAAGGTCATGGGACGAAACGTTGCTGAATAAATTGTGATACATTTTGCGTTGCAAGATGGTGTGCATGATTTTTTTTAAAATAATGAAATGATTAATTATTAAATAACAGATAAACATGTTCCTTCTTTAGATCTAAATATTACAAATAAATTCATGTTTATTTTAGATAATAAAAAATGTGTTAAATTCTAATTACTGCAAAGTGCCCTGATTTAAATTTAGCATGATTTAATCTGATATAAAAAAAAGCCATTGCACTGTAATAATATAATCAATAATAAATACAATAATAATATAATGGATAATATCAAAAATATTAAAAAGTAAATATTTAGTTGTGCCTGTCTAATAGTGCAAAATGTACCTTAAGTTGAATGTCCAAACCTGAATAATATAATGACAAACCTGGTATTTATCAACTAATTTCTAACTACTGCAACACTTTTTGTTTCCATACTCCAATGAATAAAGATCTTCTCCAGTGCATACAGTATCTCATCACCTTTTTTTACTGAAAATGTTAAAGTTGTATCTGTACCTCTTGTTCCCAACACTATGTATTCTCATTACCACGACTGATGCTGTAACTGTGCTTGTGGTTTACCTTCCTCATTGATGCCCCTGCTTGTCGGTCAAGTCCGGAACTGGCATATCTGCAGAGAGAGAGAAAGAGAAATAATATATAATAAAATAAAATGTGTTTTTTTCTCACCTATTTAACTTAAATATAGACACAGGTACATGGACAGGATGCTGGTTTTTGAGGTTGACTTCAAAACTGATTCTAACTGAAACTCCTGCTCATGCTCATGCTCATGCACACCCTCAAACCGACATACACACACACAGAGTTATGTTTGTTTCACAATATAGTGAGGTCATCTCATAAGCATCCATGGCATGGGCAAAACACTAAATTTAAATATAAACAAGATTTGGTCAATTTTAACTAGTGAGGTCCAGCTCACTAGTTGGTGTTCAACAGGTTTCACTTCATTAGTGAGGATATTTTTAAATAGTAAGGACATTTTTGGACCTCACAAGTATAGTGATACCTGTACACAAACACACACAGACAAACAATTGTAGATTAATTAAACACAAAATCTTAGCCAGCCAGAAGACACTCTTTTATCTAATTCTCTGTATGCATCGTAACAGCAGAGAAACGGAGATCATTCCATCTTAAGACAGACACGTTCCACAGAATGAGACCACAGACTTTAGTCACAGGAAATAAAAACCTCCTTAAGACTGCAGTCAAGGAATTTCTGTTCCTCATTTATAAATAAATGGAAGTTCATTAAGCTCGAACAAAGCTGTAAGAAGCATCCTGATATCCTGTACATCAACAAACAAAACTCTTGAAATGCTTATTCTGAACTTAAAGTGACCGGTTTCAAAGCCATTATCTATCATAAGATATCATGAGGAATCAAACTCTCCTTCATCTTTGGAGATAAAGTTTATTATAGTAAACTGATGTGCTGTCACTTTAAAAACTCCCCAGTCTAAAAAGAACATCTCCAGAAACATCTCGTTCTGACATTCTTGGATTTATGATGTAAGAAATTGCAAATGTTAACATAATCAGCTGCATTTACACATCAATGACAATAATGTTCTGAATCTCGGCCAGTCCAGTCACAGTCTGGTAATAAGGAAGAATCAGAATTGATACTGTTAATCTAAACACCAGAAGCAATAATAATAAAAATAAAATATGGGGAAATCAACCAAACTTGTGGTCTGTATAGCGCCTACACATCTGGCTGTGTGTAGCACCTGCTGCTGTGAAAATCTTTCTGAATGAGTCCAAATTGCCCAATTATTTTGTGAATCTTTCACAATATAATGCAGGCTATGCAAAGAGGCAACCTACAGCTTGTGTCAGAGCACTTTTCTCATTTTACAAGTGAAGAGGGCGCTTACAAAACATTTTTTGACAAACTCAAATTCAAATTCAGGGGATAAAGAATATAATACAAAATAAATCAATAATACCAAAATGTATGCTAAATTAAGGAAGGTGTGAAGTTTACTCACCTATCAGCATCTGCTCGAAGTGTGTCTGCCGTTCTCTGGGGAAATGAACAGAATGACAAATAGAAAGAGAGACAGAGAGGAAGAGAGATTTGAATTTCCTGTTCTGAGTTATGAAAAGAAAGTACTGTTTCAGAGACGTGTGAGTGTGTGTATGTAAAATCACATGACAATACAGATTAAATGTATGTTGCGAGATGAGAAATTTTGAAATTTTGGTCACTTATAATAGATTAGGTATCTTTAATTACTACTTACTTACATAGCAAAAATTGTTAGGCATAATGTACTTATTGTGTTTTGCTGCTATTGTGGTGGGTTACGGGTAAGGTCAGGGACAGGTTTCGTGGTTTGGTTAGGTTTAAAGCTGGGTTAAGGTGTAAGGGAATGGTCAATAGTATAATTACAGATGTAATTACAGAAATTATTTACAGCTGTAATTACTTGCAGATATTATTTAAATATAAGTACAAGTATGTACACAAATAAGTGCATTGTATGAAGTGATATATTTAAACATCAGTACACAGCAGTTAAAGACAGCTCTGATCAGAGTCGACATTTCACTTACATGGTAGTGTGGCATCGTGTTTGAGTCGGACACGGGAAAGGGCAGCCCCTCGGGGGGGCCTGTGTCCAGACGTACAGGTGGGGCAAGCATTGAGGGACTGATGGGGAAACTGGGACTGCTGGGATTCCGGCTCTTCTTCCTGGATCTCCTGCTTGTGTCCCGCTGGGAAAACTCTGCCTCTTCCTGAATCAACACAATCCTGTCATCACTGAGGAACCGCAAGAGGGAGGAATCAGAATCTGATGGAGAAAGACAGAAAGCAAGCAGGGAGTCACACACTGAGAGAAAAACAGCATAAGGACTTATAATGGGAGCATGTAGCAGAAACGTATTGCAAAATAGCAAAAGTCTTCATAACTCTGGCTGCCACAGCATGAAGCAACTCTGATACCTTCCTGTGTGTGTGTGTGTGTGTGTGTGTGTGTGTGTGTGTGTGTGTGTGTGTGTGTGTGTGTGTGTGTGTGTGTGTGTGTGTGTGTGTGTGTGTGTGTGTGTGTGCGTGCGCGTGTGTGTGTGTGTGTGTGTGTGTGTGTGTGTGTGTGTGTGTGTGTGTGTGTGTGTATGCGTGCGTGCGTGTGTGTGTGTGTGTGTGTGTGTGTGTGTGTGTGTGTGTGTGTGTGCGTGTGTGTGTGTGTGTGTGTGTGTGTGTGTGTGTGTGCGCCTAATGGAGGTTTTCTTTCTATTTATATCTGTGCAAGTGGCGCCTACGTATTCTCTGTTCTATTTTAGAAGTTGTGTTTCCACAAAAAAAAAAAAAAAAGAAGTAATGAATGAGTTTACATGTTTACAGTTAAGTTGTCACCTCTCACAACCTGCCAAAAAAGAAAGTTTGTTACTGTCAATATCACACATCAAGGTTAAATCTTTTAGTTCTCACACATTAAGAACTGTTAGTAAAGAAGGAAAATATCAGCTGAAATTAGATTTCATCTGCTTCAGTTACTAATTAAAGATAACAACTTGGTTAAAGTGTTTATAATAATATATACTAAATTAATATTTACAATTTTTAGCAGTAAACTTTCTTGTTATTATTAAGTGAAGGTGATACTCTACATTAATGGACTGTTTCAAAAAAAGTTTCAAAAAGCCTAAAAATGTAAATCTGGATTACAATACAAAAAAATACAACACACACACAAAATACTTTTCTCATTAAAATATATTCAAGGGGGAAAAAGTTGTACAACGCTGTACTGATCAATCAAAGGCAAAGGAAATGGTTGTCTGCCATTCCTCCAGCTTTCTGAAGCTTAGGTGGCTTCTTCAAAGAAATCTTGGCTTACCTCAGCTTTCACAAACAAGCCTATGTAACGGTATTTCCTGCTTTTGGTTGCAAAGTTCACTAGAAAAAAAATCGCTGCCTTACAGGTTTGTGTTCTCAGTTCCGATGCTCTAAAATGTCAGTTCTATAGTTGTGTGACATTTACGTTCTTTGCAGACGTGTTGTTAGTCAAAGCAACTTGCACAAATCCCACACTAATGTTAATACCAGGATATGCAACTGAGAATGACACATGATGTTGATAAACTAGATTTTAGTTATCAAGAAGTTTCTAACTAGAAGCTCCTCGTTAACTAGAAATATAAACATACATTAACATACACACATCTTTGGCATAACATAATTAGATGAGATCATATAGTCACAGATCTCTGAATATAATGGACACTTTAAAAATGGAGAAATAGGAGTGGGGCAACTTACCCACTGGTTTATCTTAAACCTCTCTTTCCTACTGACACCGTAAGGATCAGAGATGGAGTATTTATGTTAGCCTCACATTACAGACACTGAGCTCTGAACTAAAATCCTCAACATCTGTCTGTTTTTAAAAACACCGAACTATTAATGCCATTTTTGAGTGAACCACTTTCAAATTCCTTGCCAGATAGACAAAATCGTGGTTGTGCTCAAGTAAAAAGTGAGTCAAATGAAATGTTTTAAAGTTTTAAATGACTTGGCGCCAGTAGAGTGAACAAAAAGTAATGTAGTAAAGTATGCAAAAAAGTAAAATCATCACCTCTGCTTCCTCTTTTGTAAACTCCAGATTCTTGAGGCTCTGCCAGCCATTCAGTTCCCATGGTAACCTGTCGGAGGTCACCTACAGGCAGAGACATACAACATTTGAGTGTGTCTGTGTGTATGTCCTGGTGCGTTTCAGAGCATCTATCATCTCCTCTGTTAGTCTGTATTAGTGCACACAGTAGCACAGCTGCAACATACTAAATGGCTGAGATTTGCAGTTTAAAGCCGGAGGTCCATGGTGGCTTAATCTGCTGTAATGCACTCTGCGTTTATGTCCAGCTTAAAAAATAGCCATCCAGGCAGGATGTAAGACTTACATTGTGTAACATCGCACAAGCATACTACAATTTAAAAATGCATGGTTGGAAACTGTGCGGTTGGAGTGTTTCATTTATTATTTAAAAAAGAGAATGCAGTATATTATAGTGTATAGAAAACGCATGTAGCCTAATATTATGTTGTTTTGAATCAAGAGTACTGTACAGTACTTATATGAATTAGGATGGCGACAACTAATTGAGAAAATCGATAATAATAATTACTCTCAAATCACTTCAATCCAAACTGTAATACAGCAGTCAAAATCATCCTGTCCAGACACAATGCTTTTTTAAAATAAAATTTGCATAAATTGATTTCAGTAAAACAAATACTACCATGATATGTAAGTATATATTTTTAATATATAAAATGTATAATATATTTTATGATATAAAATTTAAATTAACAGTAGAGAAAACTGAAATGACTGAATTGGAATTATTGAAAATAATGGTACAATGCAAAAAATAAATATTCATGATCTGAAAATGGGTCTTGTTTTCTTTATAAAATGACATAAAAATCCTGCCCATTGATTTATTATTACCAGTGGGCAGTGCATGTTCTTCTACTAATTAGTACAGATAAATAATTTAAATCCAATCATTTTGATCTATACATGTGGAACTGGGGAAGATAAGGGGTTTCTGAAAGCGTGCAGCACTGCCATAGCTGATGCTGAACAAGTTTATAAAGGTTGAGCAGCGAGCTCATTGGCTATTGATACAGCAGGAACCATGCTGTAGAGTTTCATGACAGAACTTTATTTTAATTTTCATTTATGTATTTGCATATTTGTATTATCCAAGTATTAGTTGCAGCCCTAATGTGTATGCTCTTACTGTGAGTTGGGGTCCGGTCTCTGCGTCGCAGTCCGGTATTTCTCCCAGAATCCTCTTCCAGGAGGGGGAAGTACTGGCCCCCCAGTACCTCCTGTTCTACGTAATACCCTGGAGAATCGGAGCCAAACACACCAAACCCACCCCGATCCAGATCCTCCTCTCTAAGAGACGGAGAACAGGAGCAAAAGAAAGAAAACAAAAGGAAAAGAGAAAGAAATTCAACCAACATGCTAAAAGAGACTAACGGTTTTGGTGTGCATATATTTCATATGTAAATACCTGTGTCCGTAGACAGGGGAAAGAATAAAAACATCATGTCCCCCAGGTGTGTCCACTCCAGGTGAAAGTCCAACTGACCCAAGCGTGCTGGGTGGTGTAGGAGAACCACTGCACGGACTGGTGGACAGCGGCTGTCAATCAAAAGCACGCACAAAATAGCATGACTATAAAGCTAACGGCACTTTGTTGTTATTATATTAAAGGGGCTATGTGTAGATTGTAGAATTCAGAAACCCTTATTAGCGACACCAGTGGCCGTTAAGTGAACTGCGGCCAGCAACTTATTGCTCGTGCTCTCACTCGTGCACACATTTGACTGATTCAATGACCTGATATACTCACCGCAAAGTTGTTTTTCGTCCTTCACTTACAAGTAAAAAGAAGTTGGAAATACCTTTGCAACTATATACTGTTAGGCTATGTTCACACTTAGCGTCTTTTTTCAAACTGCCTGCGTCTGTTCAACATTATAACCCTATGGAGTAAACCGTTTTTTCAAAAAAGTCCTGAGCGCTTTTTTAGACGCCACCGCCGGCGTCTTTTTCTGCAGCTCAGAGCGTCTTTTTAAGTTGAAAAAAGTTCAACTTTTCTGAAAAGAACGCCCTACGTCAAGCGCCTTTTTGACAGCTGACCAATGACAAGCGAGTAGCGAGACCTGTCGTTTCCATAACAACAAGAACAACTGTCTGTCGTGCACCCACAAACGTCTTTGTGAACCGACATTCTCCTCCCCGGTAACTTCAAAAGCCAACGCAAGAGCCAACTTTCTCTTTCTCGACATTTTTTGCATCACACAGCACTAGGCTACTGTTGCAGCTCTTGTTATAGCAGCCCGGTCTCACCCCAAAACGTCATATACTTACGCGTCTTGACCATGCGTCAACATACGACGAAAAGGGTACCCCTTTAACGTCAATATGAGACGCAGACAGAAGCGCACCAGCAGCGCCTCCTAGCGGTACCCTAACACACACCTAAACCTACCCATAACCCGAATCGTCACATATGGACGTTATGGGGGTACCCTTTTCGTCGTATGTTGACGCATGGTCAAGACGCGTCAGTATATGCGCCAGCCACAAAAGACGCGCTCGGCTGCTATTTGTAACCGAACGCTGCCAGCGTTTTTTTTTGCTAAAAAAACGCCGTTGTCAACTTTTTCTTGTCAAAAAAGACGCTAAGTGTGAACATAGCCTTAACGAACATCCCGACGCCGTCCACGCTATTGAGAGCGACGTTCAGATGAATATGTAAATATGTGCTACGCGCTTTCCTCTTAACATAAACACACAACATTTTTTGTGTTTTTTTGTGGATATTTCTTTCACCGGCATCATGTCGACAGATGAGGTCATTAAATATTAGTTTGATTATAAAGTATATTTGAGACTATAAACTACATAGATCTGGCTATTTGAGACTATAGTTTGAATTAATTATTTCTTTGCATGACACATTACAGTACAGAATGGCTATTTCGGTATTATCCTGAACAATGTAGCATTCATTTCTTGTGCCATTGAATGAAAGAGAGATTCTCGGAAGCGCACATAAACGTCACATCCTTTTGATTTTCCTGGCAAAAACGTCCTTCACATAAACACCAGTCACCAGGCTTTCATAAACTAGGAAGTCGGGGAAGTCTCGTTTTTTAAGTTCCGTTACAAGCTAATAAAAAACGATTAATCCATGAACATTCTTACATACAGTATAGCCCCTTTAATGTGAAGGAAAATAATTACAATAAAATCAGCTATTAAAAAAACATAATATCAGACTGATCTTATATTTCTCATGATGCATTATGAAGGTATTCAGGCAGAAATATATTTTCAAACATGAATCATATTATACTTGTACAGTATGTTAGTCTTTTGCTGTTTTTTTCACTAGAGGGCAGGACAGTGATCGGTCACACACACGTCTAAAGACCTTTGACTAACAGAGGACCAAGAGTGTGTTTCAAAACGAAGATAGTGTTGCCCTTAGCAACCATGAGCGCTGCATCAGTCAGTTAGCAATGAGGAAAAGCATAGCAACAAGCATCAGAAAGCAAACCGGCAACAAGAGGCGGGAGAGACATACATAAAAACGCTGTCCATCAATTTATCAATATCATTTATCAATGGGCATTGTTTTATTGCATGTAAACATTTAAGTGCAAATATGCCCTTCTACTCTTTAGTCATTTTATCAGGTTATTCATAGTGCTGTTTTCATGCAGTAATTCACAATTGTATAATTGTTTATTTAATCATCCAGAGAGGATTGAAAATCCTGTTCTACCACAATTTGATCAGTGGTTATGTCAATTATCATTATGTCCTTCAAATCGCCAATGTGAATTCATTCATGAGTGAACGTCCACTCCGCTCTACTGTGTCGTGACTGTGAGGAGAGGACACATGTGCAAGCTGTTAACTGCATCTGTCTGATACTTGTATCCAGAGCAACCACAGAACTCTGGCTGCCATGGCAACAAGCCGTACGGAACTCATTCAGTGCTCTGAGATGCTCTTTACACACACACACACACACACACACACACACACACACACACACACACACACGTATGCACTACATATTAAATGGATACACTTGAACAAACACATTGAGCTATCCTGACACACACACACACACCTGCAGGGCAAGTGGTTTCCAGCGGGCGTTCTTCAGGAGTGCAGGGGTGGAGCCCAGAGTGTTCTGTGGCCTCTTCTTCAGCGTGAGGATGACTCCACTTGGATCCTCACGAAGACAGTTGACCAAATTCTTCAACTGCCAGCCAACCTTAAAGATATAGATGATTTAAACCCAAAATTACAACATTTTTGTATTTGTTTTCAAATTCTCATATATATATATATATGGATATGACAATGTCAATGTATTTGGTCTTGGCGGAATAGATCTGCTACACTGCTGCTGTTGATTATTGCTGTTGTTGTAGATTATTGATGCTGCTGCAGAGCAAGTACAGGAACTTGCTGCTGCCAATACATACGTCGATACGCTGCTGTGAGTATGTAAGACATATTGCTGCTGCGCTGCACAAATAGCATATCAATTACCCATAGCCGATCTATACAGGTGGAGCTGGGGAAGGTGGGGGTTTTTAGACGAACTCTGAAAGCACGCTGCAAACTGCTATAGTGAATGGTAACAAGCCATTTAAATTTTGAGAAGCAAACTCATTGGCTGCAGATGCTACATGAAACAATCAGCTTGTGCCAAGTAGTTAACGCTGAAAATATCATCAGCTTGCGTTAAAGACCCATCAGCCTGCGCCATCTAAAGTTTCATGACAAAACTAGGCATATATATGAATGAGAATTTGATGTATATATATATACACACACTATAATATAATCATTTGTAATATATAACTGTAAATTGAGATAATAAAGATAATTGGTGCCTGGGAACATGCTTAGTGCTTAGAATTTTGAGAATGTGCATTAATTTTGAGAAAACAATGCTACAGTGCAAAAAAAAGTTATGGTCCTAAAGTAAGAAATATTTTCTTTAGAAATATATAATTGGTAAAACTTTACAAGAATGTCTCATTTATTAAAATTAGTTAACTACCATGAACTAACATTGAGCAACATTTTTTTTACAGTATTTATTAACCTTTGTTAATGTTAGATAATAAAAATGTTCATGTTCATAGTTCATAGTGCATTAACTAATGTTAACCGATACAGTATTTGATCTTAAAAATGTATTAGTAAATGTTGAGATTACCATTAACTAAGAATAATAAATGCTGTAAAAGTATTGTTCATTGTTAGTTCATGTTAACTAATGTTAACAAATGAAACCTTATTCTAAAGTTTTCCCATTTCTTACAAAGAAATTTTGCAGACAGGTTCTTGACAGGCTTCATGAGATCCACCTGAAAACCTTGAGCATCAACTGCCAATCAATATCTGCACAAACAATATAATATCTGCACATTTATGCACTAAGATGCAAGCACAGATGACTGACCCATGCAAAGATACACACCACTGTTTGGTGATTGACCTGAATGACCTCATCACCGGCATGGATCTTCTTACACTGATCTGCGGGAGACTGCAGGAGAGAGATAGTGAGATTAATAACCCCTGCTCATTATAGAGATAAATCTGACACCAATTATTTACCAAGGCATTTCGGTGTTGTATTATAGTATCATACATGCCTGAATGTTGACCTTTCCTATGAAGAACGTTTGACGTCTTTTCATCAAAGTCTCACTCATCTGGGCTGCGTAAGCCGAAGTAGATCGTGGAGAGCACTGGTTTCTAACTTTCTACAATCTACTTAGGCTTACAATGCTCTCTCCACACACTTAGCTATAAACAGCTAAAACATTTATTTGAAAGAATATTTTCATAATCGGTTCAAACATAGTAAGCAGTCATTTCGACGATGCTTCAATGCATAGTGACTTACAGTCCATCTGGAGCAACCTCAGATTAAATGCCTTTCTCCAGGGTACAACGGTTGGCATTTTCAAACCTTTTGAGGTTTGAACTTACAATTTTTCCAAATCTTTAACTACTAAACCATGCCACACCAGTCCAGAATGTTATTCAGAAGGTTTTGCATTTGCTCTGATATGTTGTTCTACAGACTGAATAGACTGAAAAAATCATTAAAAACTGTAAAATCCATTTAGCTGAACAGTAGGCTAAATGTGCATTAAGAGTTAGAAATCAATGAATTCTGTTCTTCCAGCAACAAAAAAAAGGCATGTTTGAGTTCAACCCAATTGAACATCTACATAAATGATTTAACAACAGCACTGGAACAATCCACCATTTCAAGCCTCACTCTAGCCAGCTCTGAAATCAAGTGCCTGCTCAATGCGGATGACCTGGTTCTGCTGTCCCCACAGAAGAGCTGCAGCACAGCATGTGCTTTATAGAGCAATACTGTCTGAAATGGGCACTGACAATATGAAGAAAACCAGACCCGTTTTTTTCCTCCGGAATAAGAAGTCCTATCACATAGCACCATCAATAATGATCTTAGATTTGACATAAACACTTATATACTTTCAGACAAAAATGTACAAAAGCTGTCACTGAGGTGGTACCCTTTCAAAAGCTATACCTAAAGAGTGCTAGTACTTCAAAGGTACCAAACGTGTACATATTAGTACTTGTAAATGGACAGCTTTTTTACCAATTTATCTGAGAATGTAGAAGTTTGAATCTAGCAGTAGAGGAACTCAGTAGGTGCTTTAAATAATAAAATTATGACAAACCCGTCTGGATACAATTATTTTAGTTATTTATAACATCACATCTCATGCTGATGTGCAATACATCAACTATAAATATCAAACACTGGCATAAATTAAAACCTTATTTGGAAACAAGCAGAGGTGGTTCAAAGAGTGCTATTGTAACTTTTAAAGGTGCTTTAACACATTTCAGATGTTTTGCCAACATCTGCTTGACCACATAATTAGACTGTGTTATCCCCAACACATAAAGGTATCAAACATTCCATGATTGGCAAAAAAAGTGAAAAAGAAGATTTTTTGCTGTTTTTAGAGCCTAAGGCTATCACAGACTCAGGTGTGATTTCTCAGGACACTTATTTCAGTTTTTTTATTTTTTTATAAGACCCATTATGGCTGTTACCGATCAAATTTAGATGTATTTACACAGACTGTTCAATGCGGCTCAGAGATGGCATACATGCATGTACACAGCAATTACAAATACATAATAAACTACGCAATTTCAAGAGGGTCCTTTCACCATCAGTGCTCTGGCCCTAAATAATACTTTGAAATTGATGTTTTAAAAATAATATTTTGAATACTGAAATTAAATTAAATTTTCAAAATAACTTGTCCTACAGTATGTAGGGTCATGGATGCTCAGGCAAAAGGAGGGGAACACCCTGAACGGCTGGCAAATGTTCAATCACAGGGCTTAAGAAAATAAAGTAATATTTTTAAATATTAAACTAAAACCTTTAGAAGGTGGAAGAAAGTCCCTGTCTTAATGAGTGAGTCATTGAATCATTTACTGAAATATTTTCATTTATTTAGAAATGAAGCAACTGCCTGTCTTTATGAATGGGTCATTAAATCATTCACTCAAATGACTCATTAAAAAGGCAGATTCATTCAATAACAAAACACTGCTGTGTGTTGCTTAGAGATGGCTATTTTTGGCTATTGTATTCACTATTTTTAGTGAATATGTGGACTCACAAAGCATGTTTAGTTTGTTTTTGCAAAGTGAGAGACACTTAATAATGTCAGCTCGCACATTGTTAAAACAACAATTACGATATCATCATAGACAATACATATCACACACCCCTAAATGGCATGCCTATATTCTTAAATAACCGTTGGAAGAAGTGAAGGAGAGCAGCGGTTTATAATCTTAGGATTTGGATTTGAAGAATTTATATGAAAAAGCTCCTCTCCAATATTTGTTAGGACCCTCAATATAAGACAGGTAAAGAATAAATACAGCTCTGAACTCACATTCTCTGTAGTTCCAGTGATCACATGAAGACCATCATATGTGGACTTGATGTACATGCCCTAAAAACAGGAAAGAGAGTGTTGTGAGATTTATACAGATTTTTCAAACTGTCCTAAAGTGTGTAATTTCTGTCACTGAATGGAATTGCAAAAACAATGATTGTTTTCAAACCGGTTTCCCTGTCTGCTATTGGTCACATAAACAAATAGTCCTGCCCCAAACTCACACCATTGGTTGAGTCAATGTTGCTATGTTGGGTATTTAAACAAGCAGAGCACATTTTTATAACACCACAGAGCAACAGTGTTTTTCTTTTTAAAGAAATCAACCTACAAATGGCTTTGTCTCTGTGATGAGATAAAGTTCCTAAAATCCAACCAATTACACCCTTCTTTTATAAACTTTCTCATTTTTCTGTAGAGTAGGAAAGGGTTATTGCTGTTGTTTACTCACCAGGCCCTCGCTAGGCATAACGTTAGTCAGATGGACGACTTCGAGGTGAGCAGACTGTGACACCAACGAATCGGACGACAATGAAATAATGTGCTCACAGATACCTGATAGAGTCTTACACTGCAAAGAGAGATAAAGACAGAAAGACAATGAGAGACAAACAGACAGTGTTGTCAGTCTATGTTTGCGATTCCATTGTAAATCTCTCAGTCTAATTATAGCTGTTGAACTGGGAGGGAGCAGTAAATACTGGCAACCCTGCAGCAGTCCAAACCGTTCACATGAAAGGCATTCAGCATCATGAAATATACCCATAATGTATAATGAATCTGCATTAATAAGTCACATGCTATATGTATATTTATTCATGTTATATTCCTTCTTTCATCTTTTTCTGTCTATTTCTATCCATCCCTCTCTCTCTTTCTCTCTGTTCTACAGGCAGTGATCCTGAAGGGAGAAAAATCTGCATTATTCAGGATATCCAACCTTAGGCAAAGCACACGCGCACACACACACACACACACACACATTGACGTTTGCTTCAGAGCAGGCTAGATACATGTGACTTCCCAAACACGTTTTACTTGAAATATCTAAATGTAAGGGCTGTGTGTGAGTGTATAATTCACATAAATGGTTTAACAATAATATTATTTTCACATTTCTGCTTACTGTGCAGTACTGAGTCAAAATAATTGTCTGTGCTAATCGAAAGTATGCTCTTACTACAGTTAGTGGGAGTCCTCACAGGTATAGGTGTACAAGTTTGTGTGTCTAAAAGAGAAAGTGTGTGAGGCTTGAGAAATACTCACCACATGCAGAATCTTATTTTCAGTTTCATACACTGTGCAATCCTAAGAGGAGAAGAACATTTTTACATTTAAAATAATAATAAAGGGCTGTGCTGTTTGTGTGTTTTGAATACCAAAACACTCACTCACACACACACACACAACACACACACACACACACACACACACACACACACACACACACACCTGTTGTACTATAGTGGTTAGCTCTAGACAGAGCTGAACAATGTTGTTCTTCAGCACTGAGTACTCAGAAACACTGACAAATGGAGACCTGCAAACAAAGCAAACATACATAAAGAGACATTTTTAACATTTGAAACAGAGGTTGGGAACAAGACCTGGGCTGGACTCAAAACTTGGGTCTCTCATGAGCACCACACTACAATATGTCAGAGCACTTGTGCACTTGCCACTATACAAATGAGAATTTAATTAGTTTATTTGTTATTTTGGACAGCTTATCAAGGCTATTTGACTCCCTTTTAATACAGTCCTATCAGGTTTGATTTCAATTCCATTCATGATATCATATGACATTCAGGTCTGTTCTATTCAGCCCAGGTGAGTTCATTCCCTGTTCGGGGAGGTTTGAGTACCTGTCCAGCCATGCCAGTAGATTTTTAGCAGCTCCGATGAGGTCAACGACTGAAGTCAGGAAATCGTTTGGAAGACGCCGTGAGACTCGTCCGTCATAATGGCCCCCACGGCGCCGCCCC
This sequence comes from Leuciscus leuciscus, assembly GCF_965113295.1. NCBI lineage: Eukaryota > Metazoa > Chordata > Actinopteri > Cypriniformes > Leuciscidae > Leuciscus > Leuciscus leuciscus. The sequence continues at coordinate 39,489,379 of NC_138729.1, read as the reverse complement.
GTGATGAAGTTCTGCAGATTCTTGGCGGATGCATTGAGTTTGTGTGACAAAGTCCTCAAATTCTCTGTCTCTAGACCATAGTTCTGCAACAGGAAAAATATCATTGTTAAAGTAGTGATACTACTGTTCAAAAATTTTTTTTAAGAAATTAATATTTTAGCAAGGATGCATTAAATTGATCAAGTGACAGCAAAGACTTTTGTAATGTTCAAAAGATTTATATTTCAATAAAATGCTGATCTTTTGAGCTTTCTATTCATCAAAGAATCCTGTAAAAAATCTATTATGGTTTCCACAAAAATTTGAAGTAACTGTTTTCAACATTGATAATAATAAATGTTTCTTGAGCACCAAATCAGCATAGTAGAATGATTTCTGAAGGATCATGTGCAAAATCCCTTTCAAAGAAAGTCTGTTCACTCAGCGGTCATATTTCCAATGCCTCCGGGCAGCTATTTTGGGAATTCAAGATCAAGTCCTATCTATTTGAATGGGGGAATCCTTAAATCTAACAAAACTGCTTGCTGAACTAACAATTAAATAACATATTTCAAGTCCGCAACCAAATCTGATATGAACTGTCCCAAAAATGTTGTTTCTAATGCTCAAATATCGTTTGAGCATAAATGAGAAGGCGTAGTATTCCGCCATACTACGCGTTGCTGCTTCTCCCATTTATAAGTAATATGAGTGAACCGTCTTTGTATATCTATAGTCTTTGATCACGTGACACTGAAGACTGGAGTAATGGCTGATGAAAATTCAGCTTAGCCATCACAGGAATAAATTACATTTCAAAATAGAAAACAGTTATTTAAAATTGTAATAATTTCAAGTAAATATTTCTCAATGTTACTGTTTAGCTATACTATTTTGATCAAATAAATGCGGCCTTGATGAGCATAAACGACTTCTTTCAAAAAATGTTAAACTATCTTATTGACCACAAACTTCTGAATGTTAGTGTGTCTGACAAAGCATTAGAGATTTATTATTTTAAAATGCTCTTTTCAATACAGTGCAATAGCAGTTTTTTTTTTCTAAGAGGGTCCAAGGTCTGAAGCATAGCAGTCAATCTTATGGCTGATTTTATCATTCTGAGACTTAAAATCTAAGTGTAAGCAGCAGAAAAATCAAGCAGCATTCTCACAGCATGTACAGAGGGTCATCACTACACACTAACAAAGTTACTCAGAAATAAAACACTGCCTACACTGTGGAATGAAATAAAGCACACAATCAAGTCTCCATTCATATCTGGAAAAATGCATTACTCAGAATAAATGCCATTTTCTCAGAACTGCCTCTTGGAGAACCCATCATTTCTGTGTATCGATCGGCTAAATAGATTTTAGATTCTAAATAGATAGATTTTCTCACATTTCCTTTGGGTTTGTTTATAGTGTTAATCAGCTGGACCCAACATCTCTCATTTATAGGCAGGAGGGGTTTTTCCGACTTCTCCGTTTTTTCTATATATGGTGTAAACTGGTATCTGCAGCAGTGACGTGTCTTTTTCTACAGTTGTGACTGTTGTTCTCTTATCTAATTCAAGCTCCTCGCTGCATAAATTACAGCAGCCATGCATATTAATATGTAGACACAATTCAATGTTCCAACCATTATTATAAATAGATCCTTATATAAATAGGTTCACGGGTAAGATCTTTGAAATGTTGTTCATCACTTCAAGGCTCCTAAAAGCTCTTCGAGGCATCTTTAGAATTGAAATAAGTTTCCAGGTAGCTATGAATGTCAGGATAAATAGCAGAGACCTAAAGCAAATAAATAAATAAATAATAATAAAAAATAAAAAAGGTCAGCAGAACCCATGAGAATTTAGGAGTGATCTGGTGACAGCTGACTCTTGTTTAAAAAAGGTTCAATGCAAAATTTATAAGGAGCGAAAGACTTTGGGATGGTGCTTCAGAGGGCAGGTATGCACCACATTTTATTTTATTAAAGCCAAATGGAAACAGCAGTTTAAAACCCTTGTTTTAGCACAGTGGTTGATTGATTGATGACTATAATGTATAATATTTATAATTTATATATTTAATTTATACTATTTTTATTTGTTATAATATTTATTATTTTGTAATTGTAAAGTCATGTTTAATTTACACAATTACTATTTTTGTTATGATATTCATAATGTTTATAAAACATTTTTTTTTTTAATGTTTACTTTAAATGGAAGCCCTTTAAGTTTAAGTGAAACACACATTTCAATGTAAAGCAGTGTTGTTATTGTTAACTAAAACTAAAACTATTAAAAACTGTTTTAATGAAATTAAATAAAAACAGAAATTAATTGAAATAAAATATAAATATTGGATGAACAACTTAAGGTTAAAAAACTTGCCTTGGAAATGATACTTTAGCAAATTACGGAAATAAAATCCAAAAGTTCAAGCTGAAAATTACTAAAACTAAAATTGAAAAAAATATATATAATAATTACAAAAGCAAAATTACTAAAACTTAAATAAAAAAAATTATAAAACATAAATGACTAAAATGAAAATGAAAAATGAAAATATAAAAATTAAATCTAATTAAAAATAAATAAATAAATAAATACTATAATAGCATAAAAATAATATTAGTCAACAAGTACTGCTGTCTCCAATGTTGTTGCACACTGGACAAATAAAATTTAACTATGACTTCGCTGTCATCTGCGATAAGATCTCAAATAGTTTTAGACCCTATTTGCATTTGTATTTATTGCTGTCCACTTGTAATCCTTTCACCCGAAACAGCTCTTTAGCCTACTTATAAACCTGAATTCTGCTTCTGAGATGAATTGGTTTGCATGAACAGCTGTGAGGAAGTTAGCTAGTTGACTGAGATTGAACTCCTCCTCTCATTCTATGATGCATGAATTCCTCCAGCAGCCAATCAGAACCAAAAACGCATCTTCCCTTCCTTGCACACAAACTCCCTCCTCTTTTTGTATACTGGTTGAGAGATTCCCGCTGGGTGTTAATCATTCAGTGTTAAGCGGAGTTTGAATAAAATGTCTGTCGTGTCATTAAACAAAACAAACACATCATTATCACAGCCAGTCTCATTTTGCCTCACTCTCTCTCACACACACACACACACACACACACACACACCAGTGCGCAGAGTAAGTCCACAGCCTCCAGAATGAGCTCCTGGTGTCCGATGCGGGTCACGCCGAGCTCTTCCAGCTCCTGATGGGTGATGTGAAGCAGCTGCTCTCCGTTTATCTGCTCTCTCTCAAATGTCCTCATATACTGCAGCAAACAGTCATCCAACCCTGAGAGAGAGAGAGAAGTGCAACACAACCATGTGATCATAATTCATTTATGTCATGTAATAAACTTAAAATGTGACCCAGTGTATAATGGAGCTTCTCTCCATACAGAGAGCTGTCATTAGAATGATTAATACGCAACACTCACACACACCAAACGCAATGCATAAACACATCGTAAACCTGCAAATGATGTCAAGTGGCTAATTCCTGTAACAGTTTGTGCTTTATCCCAGATAAACCACTTAGTGAATACAGGCACGTCTCTCAGAAAGAGACACACCTGCATTTTTCAAGGCAGCGACACACACATTTGCTTTCTCAGAGGATGATGTTGGCCGACACTCTTCAGATGGGAACATTGTGAACTTGCAGATGCACCCAAGCTCAGTGTCCTTCATAAACAGCTCTATGGTCTCAAACACACACACACAACAAGATAACCTATGTGTTATTTTATCGACATGCCCGTGTGTGTGTGTGTGTGTGTGTGTGTGTGTAGGTATGTGTGTGTGTAGGATGTCCTTCAGCTAAACAGACTTTCTCTCGTGCTCAGTCTCTTCATTCTCTCGTTCTGCTCCAGCTATACGGGCTGCTTGGCAACCGTTGCTTAGAGACGGTGAGGTAAGCCTGCACAGGGAATGATAAAGGCCTCCATTTCCTACAGTCACACACACACACACACACACGTCCATACTGGAAAGGCGCACACATACATACACTGCAAACATATAAACACATTAAAGGAGAAATGTGTATTTCCTCTAGCACTAACATCACCAAATGGAATTGCAATAATGATTTAACAGTTGGTTGGATGCCCAGATTATCCAGCCAAATACTCACACACCATTGGTCAGGCGGGAATGGCTTCTGGCTTACTAGGGGCTCATACCATTATGGTAGTTGAACAAACTCAGGGTTATGGGATTAGCTTTGAGTTGACAAAACCAAACCAGTCAAATTAAGCTTTGTTTTTTACCATGTTGTTGATGGAGCGTGAGCACATGAAAGTGTGACATCAGCGGACAGCCAATCACATGCCTTGAAACGTGCAAAACTGTGATTCACTTCTCGCGAGAGTCTGTGCGATTCAATTGTCTCTTCTGCCAACGATTAAGAGATTGAAGAATATGAAGTATATAAATGAATTTACACAGCCAGAAGTAAATATCTTGCTATATCTAAGAGGCAGTGTAGAGAAATAATTCTCTGATAACCGAGGCACTCCTTAATTAAAATGTCTTTATTACAAAAATGACATGTCCTAACTGGACAACTTCAAAAAGCCCACGCGTAGCAGCATGGAGCCTTCTTCAGGGCTATATCTTGCTATATCATTTGAATATGTATGCTCATATGTAGTCATTTTTAAAGCTTTGTCTATATTGATTCTAAAGCGTGTTTATATTACATCTCTGTAGCCTATATTTTTACATAAATTTAAACTAACTGATAATTGTTAAAGTAAATTTGCTCATGTTTAATGGATTGAGGGTATTAATTATACAAATACTATATAAATAATTTTTTTTTATAAAAGCCAGACGATTTTGTATTTAAAAATCGGTTATCTAGTGACCTTTAATTTGGAGCAAGAGAAACTGGGGGAGTGATTTTATCGCGTCAGAGATGTGTTACTTTACTCACACTACAGGACTGTAGGACTCGCTGAATTGCTGTGGTGCTCACATTACACTACAAGGTTTATTGTCATCTGTCGTCGTCTTGTCATAGCAGCACGCATACTACACAACACAATGCTGACGAGTTGCATAAACTACAAGACAATTTGGTCAAGAGACTGTCCTGACCAACAGCGGGGGGAAAAAAACGTTTCGCACATAAATTCAAGTGAGAAATTGATTACGTGATTACGAGATTTTCCTGTTTATACCATATGCACTGTGATCGGCTGGATTAGTTCCAGGGTCATTCCTGGGATTCTGTAATATTTCAACTTGGATTTTTTTTTTTTTTAACTACATATAGTGGTAATTCATTTTCTAAATATCCCACATCATAATAGGCAAATATCAAACGTCCAGCATATTATATTTTCCCCACCTCAGGCATAAAATATTGCTAATAAATTGTTATAAAACAAACATCAACCTACTGCTCAAGTGTACCTCATAACAATTTACAAATGTAACATTTTATGATAATTTTTCAATTTTTATGGGACTGAAGTTAAAAATAGGCAAATTTTGTGTAGTGGTCTCTTTATTTTTGTAAAAAAGATAAATTTAGATATTTAACTAAAACCACGATTTTATTGTGTTAGTCGTTAATAAGTCAGGCACTGTAAAAGTTGATCAGTTGACTTAACTTAAAAAAATTACGAAACCCGTTGCCTTAAAATTAAGTAAATAAACGTCATGCTTAATCGAAAAAAAATTAGGTAATGTGGAATTGTCAAGTTCACATAACTTAATTTTTTTCAATTAAGCATTGAGTTTATTACTTAATAATTTTAAGGCAACGGGTTTACTAGATTTTTTTAAGTAAGTGAACTGAACACTTCTTACATCAGCAAGAAATGCCTTCATGTTTAATCGTCTTCCCTATTTTTTCCCAAAAGAATAGTTGAGAATAGTGTGACGGGTTTGAAGATTGTAACAGGTTTGAAGGGAGACATTGCCTTCAATTTTGTATTTTTAATTTTGTCTCTGTCTCATATTGTGCCATTCTTTCTGGGTTAACATATCTGGTTACACAACACAGTCTTTCTGCTGCTGATGTGGCTGCCATTTCTGACATAGGATGCTTGTCAAGTGGACACAATACATCAAATATTCTATTTATAACAAAATTATGAGTTGTCATGATTTTGGTAAGTATATCTTTACTGAAACCATGACTATTTTATTTATTTTTTAATTACAATTATACATAAATAAGTGAAATACTGAAGTGAAAAACCCTGTCACAAGCTTGAGAAATATACATGTATGTGGCAGGGTTGAGGGTGATTGGGTTGAGGTTTTTTTACACAAAATGGCCACTGCTCCTGTGTAGGAGAGTATAGACCATATATGGCAGCAATGAAATAAGAACATTGTATATACTTATGGATTAAAATACATTTTTTGTTGTTGTTTTTTTAAAAAAAAAATCCATCTTAATTTTCCATCTTAATTTTATGTGATGGGGTTGAGTTGTTATACTGGTTGAAACTCTCATCACATCCTGATAGCAATCAATAATAGATGTGGTCTTCATATAAAAAAAAAAAAATTACATAGCCTATATCTTCTGTAGAAGTCTCAGGACTGAAAAATATTCGTCCAATCATTGCATTCGGGTCAAAAGGCAATGATAGGATGTCCTACCTGCCAGTCAACATTTACCTCTGTGCAACCCATTCGCACAGACATCACACGTCAACACCGCTACAGAGAGCACCTTTTACAGTTCCTCCTGAACCAAAACAACGAGCTTATGCTTCGTGACATGTTGTAACCTGGTTGTAACCATAATTACAAGATAGCAACTGTGACTTTCTACTCTGAGCTGTTCCTCTGTTTCTCTGGCAACACAATGCCGAAATGAATTAGCTGAATCTGCTCTGGCTGTGTGTGCAAGCGACCTGCGCATTCATGTGTTTCGAAGGAGGAGGCGTGGCTTTGGGGAACGCTCTGAAGGGAGAGCGGGATCTAGTGCTTTCAAAACTAGCTTGCTATTGCTAGCCGCTCCGAAATTGCCTACCCTTTTAAGCTTGACACGACTAATACAATTCAAAAATATGAATAAAAAGTAGGATACTATACTTGCCATCTTCTGCACCACTGTTAAAGAGACCTGAATGATGTCATTTCTGGTAAGTGGAGAATAGTTGGCATGATGGGTTTGAGTTCAGACTGAGGGACATAACTTTATAGTCTCTTTTTTTATAAAATATCTTGCTTCTTTTTTTTCTTTAAAGATATTTTTCACAAGAGAGTAACACAGGTAAATACTTACAATATTGCCCAAAACAATAATAGACACTGTCCACATTTTGTTAAATATTTTCAAAGTACGAATTCAGTGAAGTGCCTCGGACATGAAGACAAAATGCTTTGTGTGTCCCTCTACCTTGTCGTTGTATTGCACACACTAAAAGATCACGTGGCAATAATATCAAACAGGTTTTAAAAATAGCGCAGCGTCGTGATCTTAGCCTGTCCCGAGCAGTCACAGACATTGCATTATTTTTAAAATCTGTTTGATATGAATAATATCATATTATTCTCACGTGATCTTGTAGTGTGTGTGCACCTGTGTGACCTACTCATACTTTACGGCCATCGGCACTGCAACATGCACCAATTTGGCTGCAATCCGGGGATTTTGTTGCAGACCTTGGAAAACTGCGAATTCCAGCCAAAAATCATGTAGTGTGACTGTGAGCATACCTTTAGCCGTTGAGCGTAAGTTACTATGGCAATGAATACTGCTAAAAGCCAAACCACTTTCATGGTGCCTAAAACCCAGGGTTGGCACAAATTAAACTGAAACATACCTGGCTAACCACCTAAACATGCTTCATGGTATAGGGCCTAGGTTTTATTCCCCCAAAAAAGTATTGGAAGAAAAAAATATAGGCCTATAGATATAAAAATGACATACTAAACATATTTGAATATATAGGCTATTTCTATATTTTATACAAATATTTAAATGTTTAATATGACTAAATTAACATGACTAAATAAGATTTCACCAACCAAAAGTATTTTTTTTAAAGTCACATTCATGTATACATCTTCAATGTATAAACTATCCATTTTCCCTTTTTGCAGCGTAGTCTCTGCATATTAAGCTGGGACAGGGGAGAGTACTCACCATGGAAAAAAATTGTAATTATCATCATGCATAATTACATGCAATTCTCTATGAGAATGGCCTCCTTTAAGAAACACACACGCATAATCTCTTCAAGTCCACTCTTCTGGTTTACATCCCACCATCTCACATCTGCGCTAACACATCTACGCTGATCCAAGAACAGCTGACAAAGGGAAAAATGAATCTGGTCCCTCCCACTAAGAGAGGTGACTCATCGTGAGGAAACCCCTTAGAAAATTATCAAACACTCACTCAGAGACACACGTTTGCAAACATCCTACGGTTCCAAGCCCAGTTGCTGCTGTTTCAGGTTCTGATACACCCCACTTTGGACACCGGACATCTTGGGGATCTTTTTCTTAAATCTGTTCACCACCTGTATTTATACTTCTTGAAAGTCCTTTGACCATCCCAATGATCATACATGACAGAATGATCTCTTTGCTCAAGGCTATTCTTTCATGATGTCACAAAACGTACAACCTCACTCTATTAGTGATCAAATACTAAACTTTACAGTGACAGTAAAGACATTTATAATGTAGCCTAACAAAATATTTCTATTTCAAATAAATATTTATTTTGGACTTTCTATTCAGCAAAGAATCCTGAAAAAGTTGATCACAGGTTCCACAAAAATATTAAGCAGCACAACAGTTTTCAACTGTGCTAATAATAAGAAATGTTTCCCGAGCAACAAATCAGCAAATTATAATGATTTCTGAAGGATCATGTGACACTAAAGACTGGAGTAATAATGCTGAAAATTCAGCTTTGTCATCACAGGAATAAATTTAAATTTAAAATATATGAAAATAGAAAAAAACTAAATTCAAATACTATTTCACAATATAGTTTTTTTGTGTATTTTTGGTCAAATAAATACAGCCTTGGTGAGCAAAAGAGACTTCTTTCAAAAACACAATATTATCTACTGGACTCTTTTGAATGGTGTGTTTTTTTATAATTACGCCAGTAGGTGGCGACATATAACCATCATTAAATGAGTAGGCCCTAAGTCATTCATTCAACCGGTTCAGTCAAATGCACAGAAAGGAAACAAGCAACTGTACTCATGAGTGAGTCACTGAATCATTCACTCAAGCAATTCGTGAATCATTTACTCAAACAATTCAGTCAACAACAGGGGTGGGACGGATCGCAGTTGATCCGTGATCCGTACGGACCAGGGGCCTCATTAGCGGTTATAAATGAGGCCCCAGGTCCCACGGTTCGGCACGCATGTGATTCGTGGTTTAACTGATAAATGTACCCATCATAGAGTAAAAGTTTATAATTTGGACGCGTTTTGTCTTGCCAATTTACACAAACTATTTTAAACGCGGAAGAAGAGGCGAAAATCAGGACTCGTGCATTATCTGTGCGCACAGCCTTACACACAAGAAGCACGCAGAGAGAGAGAGAGAGAGGCACGTTTCAGACAGCGCTCGAATACAGAATTGATTCCTCTTTCGTGTTTCCATGCCCTTGAACGGACACATAAACACAAAATTATGTCAAAATATCCATTTAAATGGCCGTCTCGACAAGTATTCTCTCGTTTAGGCCTATGTCATAAGTGAACAGTTGAGAAAGAAACGGATGTCTTGACAGCTCGCACCTTATATTATGTCTGTGTCATTAATATTAATAAAACAACAAACTATATTTAATTTCTACAGTGAACAAATGGTGTTATACATTTAGGCTTAATTATTCATTTATGTACCTGAATAGCCTACTACTGATAGACTTTGTAACTTTGTTATTTAGTTTTCAACTCTGCTTAATTTGTGTATTTGTTCTTATTTTATTACTGAATGTTCACTTGTTTTAAATAATGTGTAAACTTTATCAGTTAGGCTAGTAGTTTCTGATGTAGGTAGCTATCGAAGAACTTTAAGTGAGCTTTAAGTAATAAATGAAAAGCAAAGTTTAAGTCTTTTTTTATCTCTTAAAATACTCAATTTAGCAACCTAGATAGCCTATCACTATTTCCTCTATCAAAACGAAGCAGAAACGCTGTTAGTGTGAAAGTGAGTGTTTTAATGAATTCAAAACACGCTTCATGAAGGTTCGAAACCTTTGCGAATCATTTGTTTCAAACCAGTGATTGGCGATTCGAACGCTTTGAAACAGTGACTCATTTTATGAAAAAAATGGAACAATTGATTCAAAGTTTCGAAAAGCTTTGTTTCTCCTATCACTAGCCTGTTTCACCTGTGTGTGACAGGTTGAAATCTTGGAATTTATAACTATGCATGAGTGGTGAAGAATAATTTTAGATAGGCCTATATTTGGAAGGTGATCCACCATTTGAAATCATTTTAAATGAGTGCCTGGAGCATTCTGTATTAGTTGGCTAAGAAAACCTGACCTTCACAGCTTCAGGAAGAGCAGGTAATGAGTGATAAAACACTCAGCTCAGGCAAGGTGAGGGAGTGCAGAGCACTTTCCCCACAAATGCAGTCGATTTGTTTGGGGTTTATTAAATTGAAGGCATTCATCGAATAAGTTATTTTGCCGTATCTGAATGCACAAGAGATAATGTTCGAATTGAGCTCAACACCTGTGCTGGTTTGACCTCTGTGTTTTTGAGTTCACTCTTTTACCCATCTCCCCCTTCAGACAGCCAGTCTTGTACATCTATTTGAATGTTAGTTTTTCAGAAATCCAGACTGTGTTAAGAATTTCCGTGAAATAGCTTGATGAGCACAGTATTACTTCATATTCAGCCTTCATGTAAGCTGTAGAGCACGGTGCTATCAACACCAAGGTTATGGATTTGATCACTGGCAAATATATGGCCTCAAAGCTAACTTGAACTAAAAGCCACAAATTTCCAGACTTTGATTTCATGGGTATGTATTAACTGTGTACTCCGTGACTTAAGGTTAGTTTGAATACATCTGCCAAATTGCAATGAAATTATGAAAGTCAAGGACAGGTGCTAAAGTTGTATCTGTTGGATAAGAAAATGCAGGGTTCAAATAGAATAGTGTACTGCAAACTAAACTGTCAACTATTTTTAAAAGCATTATGTGAAGCAGTATGCATTGATAAACATCTCAAACAGAAGTATTCTACAACATGACCCTATTATGTGTAAAAATGGTTATTGAGCATTTTTATTGATTTGTTTTATTGTGGTGTCTTATAATGTCTTAATTCTTGGTAGTCTAATTACATAACGAGTCGAGGAAAGGGTGTTAAAAAGTGATGGCGGTTATAACTTGTGATTTCTTTATCACACTGAAAATTGAAGGTCAAATTGAGCACTTTCCATTATGGAATATAGTATTCAGGCCAGGGCAGTGAGCTCTGTTGTATAACGCACATTTTGGCAAATGTATTACAGCTCATCCGGGATTTTCATGCTGACAGAAAATTTGCATGCTGTATACTGCAGCAACAGTGAAAGTAATGTGATAGTAGGTTATTCTGATCTGAATTTGAAACAGCCAACATTTAATGGGATAATTTAAATAATGGGATAATGTTTTTAATCAATCTGCACTGTATGACTAGAGAAAACAGAGAAAAAGGGCTTTGGTGTTTCAATTTGCCAGAAAGTTATAAAAACTGTTACCAATGTAACAAATACACAGGGCTCCGTCAAACTGTATGTGAACGGGGATACAAAAATGCGGAAGTACAATCTGTAGTTTTCACAAAAGACTTGGAGCGGTCAAAAGCCTGTAAAGTAAAACGTGACTTTAGTTGACCAATAAACGGAGATAAATGGGGAAAGATTACACAATGTTCAGTTACATATACTGCTGACATTGCAATAATACAAAGCTGGTTGAAAAAGCAGAGGCATTTGATTATTTACACATGGACATCAGTCATCTATTAAAACCCCTAAAATATACAGAGATACAAACAAGCTGAATAGGTTTGCGAATGAAATTAGATTTTATTAGATGAAACAGGTGAGCCACCAGGGCTTATGGAGTGTGCACTCATTTTGTTAACAGAGAACAGTGGAGATAAATGCTCTGATAAGTGACAGAAGAGCAACAGTAGCAATAAACACTGGGAAGAACCACTGCAGTGAGACAAACTCCAAGTAGTACATTGTACTGACAATTGTTTCTGTTAAACGGAACGCATTTGAAAGGACTGCAATATCAATACCATATCATAACTACAACTATATGGATAACCTTAAAGGGTTAGTTCACCCAAAAATGAAAATTCTATCATCATTTACTCACCCTCATGTTGTTTCAAACCCGTAAGACTCGTTCATCTTCGGAAAAAATCTAAGAGCTTTCTGTCCCTCCATTGACAGCTACGCGACTGACACTTCAAAAAGTTCATAAAGAGATCGTAAAACTAATCCATTTGAATTGACCAGTTTTATTCACATATAAACATTGATCAGCGAACATAAACAGAAGCTCAACTGAACCTGCTTGACGCGCGAGAACAAACCTCATTGTTTCTTGCACGTCATGCAAACATGCTTGAGCTTCCGTTTACCACAACTGAAAGCCTAAATTAAATTTCTTCATCATAAAGCAATTGAGTCTCTTCAGAAATGTTTTGACTAAACCGCTCCAGTTTTACGATCTCTTTATGAACTTTTTGAAGCGTCAAAGTGTCAGTTGCGCTGTCAATGGAGGGACAGAAAGCTCTCAGATTTCATCAAAAAAATCGTCATTTGTTTTCCGAAGATGAAAGAAAGTCTTACGGGTTTGAAACAACATGACAGAATAATGACAGAATTTTCATTTTTGGGTGAACTAAACCTTTAACAATAACTGCTGAACCAAATGCATATCCACAGTCTTAACTGTCATCTTGGGTATAAGACCCTATCATATGTCAACCTGCATGACGATTTTTCAAATGTAAGCTGTAAAGGTCAAAACTGGGCATGAAGCAGAGTTTTATATTACAAGATGTCTGTAATGTTAGAGGAGGCAGATTATCCCTAGACGTCATCAGCACATGCCACATCTCTGCATGCCACTTTTTTTTGCAAGTGTAAGAAAACGAATGAAATACACACATAACAGAAATATGGCAATGGCAGTTGGTCCAAGACTACAATTCAGGAAATTAACAATAAACACAAAACAATCACGCTGAGAGATGTTTTCTTGTGCAGAATCTCTATGAAAATGTGATGCAAAGCAATAGAAAGCATCACTACCAGCAAAATGACCCAGGATCAGGTGCTGAGGTCTGACAAACTCTTTGTCAGCAGTAATTGTGAAGATTATGCACAAGCAGCTATAGTTTGCAGTTGCATCTGAGACAGTGAACAGGGTTCCTGAAAATGGAAACCATCCTGCACAACTGGCCGTGAAACCTAGTTCTCTAAAATACAGAACTAATCAGTGATCCTGCACAGGGGAGAATTCAATTCAATTCACAGTTATAGCACTTTTCACAATACCGTTTCAAAGCAGCTTTACAGAAATGTTACAATTAAGAGTAATGTCAATTAAGTAGTGTCCATATTGCATAAATGTACAGTTCTAAGAAAATAATTTATGATATTTTATCAATTTGAGTTTGTAGTCTATAATGAATTGTGATCAAATATAAAGAAGACTATGCACCACGAAACAGTGTCAAGAAGAATCTCTCTGTTGTAATATCCTCAAGTGCTTCCACGCAAAAACAAGCATACAACGTGACCAGTTTAGTCCAATTAACAAAAAAAAATACTATTTTGAGCTCCTGTGAATCAAAAACATACGGCATTCTGGGTAATCCGATTCATGAACAAATGACTCTTGTCAGCCGGTTCTCTTTAGTGAATCAGAAACAAACAGCATGATCAGGGTAATCCTATTCACAAACAAATTACTGTTTTTAGAAGGTTCTTTTTGGTGAATTGAAAATAAACAGAGTGACCAGAGTAGTCCGATTCATGAACAAATGGCTGCTTCTTTTAATAAATTGTTTTAAAAAAACAAGTTAAAATGGTTTGAATTAATCTGACAAATCTTTACTGAACTGTTTAGTATATAGCCTATGTAAAATTCTGTAGGAAACGCTAACATGTCATAATACATGAACTTACAAGGCAGTTATTCCAATAATAGCAATGAACGAAAGACTGATCAACTATGGGGGAATTTTTTGCCTAAATACAGTGCTCTCCATATGAGCAAAGGTCGGCTGTGACAATAAATCTGCATTGTTTATCCTTTCGATCTTTCATTCACAAAATTCTAACCTTTCATTGAAGTAAAACAATTGAAAGTGGGGGAGGGGGAAACTCACATTATGAATTAAATGTTTTTCTCTAGTTCACGTTGGCCACAATTATTGGCACCCAATTATTGCAATGTATTTTTCTCAAGATAACAGCTGAGTCGTCTTCTATAATGCCTGATGAGTTTGGAGAACACCTGACAAGAGATCAGAGACCATTCTTTCATACAAAATTTCTCCGGATCCTTCAGATTCCCAGCTCCAAGTTGGTGCTTATTCTCTTCAGTTCAGCACACTCATTTTCTATAGGGTTCAGGTCAGAGAACTGGGATGGCCATTGCAGATGCTTCATTTTGTGCTCAGTGACACATTTTTGTGTTGATTTTGATGTTTGTTTTGGATCATTGTCCTGATGGAAGATCCAACCACGGCCCGTTATAAGATTTCTAGCAGAGGCCGTCAGGTTTTAAATTGTTATCTGTTGGTATTTGCTAGAATCCATGATACCATGTATCTGAACAAGATGTCCAGGACCTCCAGCAAAAAAATAATAGGCCCACAACATTAAAGATCCAGCAGTGTATTTAACCGTGGGCATGGGGTACTTTTTATCCTTGTGTGCACCAAATCCATCTAGTAGGTTTGCTGCCAAAAAGTTCATTTTTAGTTTCATCTGACCATAGAACTCTGTCCCTTTTGAAGTTCCAGTCGTGTCTGAAAACTGAATATGCTGGAGTTTGTTTTCAGATGCGTGAAGAGGATTTTTCTTGAAACCCTACCAAACTTGTGGTGATGTAGGAGCTGTTTGATAAAAAAAAATTAGGCTTTCTGACCCAAAGCCTCAACTAATCTCTGCAATTCTCCATCTGTGATCCTTGAAGAGTCTTTGGCCACGCAAACTCTCCTCCTCACCATGCATTAGAACGATATAGACACACGTCCTCTTCCAGTCAGATTCATAACATCTTTAGTTGGTTATAACTTCTTAATTATTACCCTGATGGTGGAAATGGGGATTTTCAATGCTTTGGCTATTTTCTTACAGCCACTTTCTATTTTGTGATGCTCAACAATCTTTTGCTGCACATCAGAACTATATTCTTTGGTTTTACTCATTGTGATGGATGATTAAGGGAATTTGGCCTTTGTGTTTCCTCATATTTATTCTCCTGTGGAACAGGAGGTCGTGGCTGGACAATTTCATGCTCCTAGTCACCGTGCTGTGCTAAGAAAATGTAAATATGAACGGGAATATACTTCAGAGTTATTTTACTCTTAAGAATATATAGGGGTGCCAATAATTGTGGCCAACATGAACTGGAGAAAAACATTGATTTCATAATGTGAGTTTCCCCCCACTTTTTAAATTATTTTACTTAAGAGTTTTGTGATTTTTTTTAAATGAAAAATCAAAAGGATAAACAATGCAGATTTATTTTCACAGCCGCCTTTGCTCACATTTACCAAGGATGCCAATACTAGTGGAGGGCACTGTACATTAATAGATACAGGAGAGACCTGAGGGACATATAATTGGCTTAAGAATTTCATTAAAGTATGGGTGTTTTGGACATAGAGATCACAACCATTATTGATTCACCTGTGTACACTTGTCCATTATTAGATTGGTGGCAAAGGCTATCTGACCTTTGAAATGCTCATGAGTAGCGATTATGAGCCGCTGAATGTCATGTGCACTAATGCCCTTAAACTTCACTTCAGATTGCATCTGATCTTGCTGGTATTTCGGCCCTATGTCTCTCCACCACAGCTGCTCCATTGTGTCCTACTTACAGTATATCGTCTGTGTATCATCCATCAGTGTGTCTTTGCATGTCATCTAAAGAAGAGCATGTCATTAATGGAAAATTATTTCCAATCAGATACCAATTGTCATGTCAGATTGTATAGCTTTTTGAAAATGCCGTCAGTTTTTCTCAAAAAGGAAAGGCCAAGTCCACATCCCTGAGCTATAACTGCATGACGAAACCTGCATGGTGTCTTCAACTATCGGCAAGCAGCATTCGGATAGCCTTACTCTCCCTTGCTTTCTTCTGGATGGGTTTATGCAAAGCTATTTTAACCTAGTTTTCCTAAAAACTAAATACTATCTATTTTTATGTTACTGTACAATTGGGATAGACACAATAATCTCTCATAAAATAGGTAGACATATTTGGTCATTGAGATAACTGGGGAAAAGTGTCCCAATCAACCTGAATTCACCCCTAATAAATAGTTAAACAGAAATAGGTAGAAGTAACATAATTCAAGCAATGAATGTTCAAGCAATGAATGTGAATCTGTTTCAGTTACAATGGAATGTCCACATTAGGATAGTGACTAGAAGCAAATAAATAAGAACTAGTAGGTACTGTGACAAAGTTGATATACTAGTCACTGTAGGAAGCACAAGAATCTAAACAATTGAAAAAATTGAAAAAGATAGGCTACTAATGGATTACTTATGGTAATTAAACCCCAAGTACTAGTGACATAAAAATAGATACTAATTAGTTTAAAGGAGTAAATGTTTGTTATGGGGGGACTGTCAAAGCTCAGCTGATTTCCACAGATACCGTCATCCCTCTTCTGGTCCCTAGATTACGCGCATCTGCATCGCAGCACAGCGCGCGACGGCCTGGTTCTGTCCATGGTGCTAGTTATCACTGCGCGAGAGGGAGATTTATTCACTGAGGCTGGAAACAGCACTCTCTCTCTTACACACTCTCTCTCTCTCTCTCTCTCTCTGTGTGTGTGTGTGTGTGTGTGTGTGTGTGTGTGTGTGTGTGTGTGTGTGTGTGTGTGTGTGTGCGTGCACACATGCACGTATGTGTATATTTAGGTACTGTATGAAAACGCCATGTCGCCCTTTGTCATTATAACCGTTTTTGCTAATCTACTTGCAAACCACGCGAGCGCGCGCACACAGACACACATACACATCATGCATCCCCAGACCACACGCACACCCCCTATTGCGCGACGCGTGTAGCGCTGTGCAGATCACACACACACCATGGTGCGCCGAGCAAAGGCGCAAAATGGCACACAAGCGCGATCAATACCTCACTGCACGGCACAGGCAGAGACGAGCACAGCCCGCATGCAGCCGAGACGCTCTTCCCGCTCACCCATTCCTCTCCCACCGGCTATAGGTCATGCAGAGGTACTGCGGGGGGACAAATGTTTTTTGTTTGTTTTTTTACCTTTCATCCAGTCCAGCACCTGCTTTGGGGACCATTTGCTTATGGGTTCCATGACCAGCGCCATGGCTGGTGTGCGTTGATTTCCCGGTTGAATTGTGTATGGAGCGCCCGGACCATCCGAACCCAGAGAAACAGATCAGAACCGCCGTTAGATCACAGGGGCACATGTGATTCCGTTACATTGACGGCAGCGCGCGCGCGGCAGGAGTCTTGCTGTTGGATACATCCTCGCGGAGGACTGCGACGGAGAGATCCACGCGCGCGACTCTAACCCGCCCCCCCTCCAGCGCTCTCTCTCTCTCTCTCTCTCTCTCTCTCTCTCTCTCCCTCTCTCTCCCAAGTGTGCACCTGCTTCTCCAGTCTATCGAGTGGAGATGTGGGGGGGGGGATGTGTCTCTCGCCCCCCTCCCTTCCGCGCTCGCAACGCTGCAGTATCACATGGGTCAGCGGTTCCGTGAGCGTGGGGACTGTTCGGTGACACTACCGATAAACGCTGAACAGCTCCACTGGGTCCGATACTGAGCGCGAGATGCAACCGAGTGCCTTGTAAACGGCTACTTGGTATGCGTGCTTGTATGCGTCTCTCTCTCTCTCTCTCTCTCTCTCTCTCTCTCTCTCTCTCTCTCTCTCTCTCTCCCTCTCGGTTCCCTCTCTCTCGGTTGGACCGTTTCGGGTCTACACGAGCTCGCTCCTCCGTCGGCGTCTGGAAAATTTCTGCGCGCCCGTTCGCTTACGTCACCGCAGCCCAATATCACTCATATGGCAAAAGTCAGAGTGTGCGCCAGCTAAACCAATAGCTGCTCAGCAGAGTGAGGTAACCGCAACCGACCGAGCCAGGGAAACCGGGTCACCCGATCAAATAGACAGAGCATGCTCAAATGATCGCAAATGCACAGAAAGACTAAATAGATTGGGGGTGCTGGGGCTCCGGCTGTGCGGCAGTAACAATCAAGAATGTGCGAGACATGCCAAAAAAAACATGCCACTATCTAAGAAATGTATATCATTGTGTATTAGGTTTTGATTGTTGTTTTGTACATTTGTTTCTATTTACGTAAATATATATATATATATATATATATATATATATATATATATATATACTTCTATATATGAAGTCCGTCGAACGTTTTTCTTTAATATTAACATTTTTATCAGGCTCCTATATGTATAGGTTTCTATACTATCCCATTTCTGAATGGGCTGAGGCTTGGATTTAGTGAGTTTGAAGTGAAAGTATTTGATGAATGTATACTGTGTGTGGAGAGCATTCACTCAATATTATTATCTCATTTTTGACAGAGGTGGCTTTTGGAGGCTTCATATATATATATATATATATATATATATATATATATATATATATATATATTACATTACTTTTTTATTTCATCCTTTTATCTCCTGTTACACCACTGTATATATATATTTTTTTAACTTTAAAATTCATTTTAGTTCAGAAATTCAAAACATGCACAAACATCTCAAAAGGTGCATTTGACTCTATAAATTGCATTTATTTATCATTTATATATTTTCTTTACTTTACAGATCCAGCACATAAATTAGCATTACATCATTGACCCATTTGCATTTACATTCCTGTCCCACTACCACAGGACATCAAAATATGGCAAGGAACTAGATTAAATGCTATTTTGGCCTGGGCAACTTCCAGGACTAGCGGAGAGAGAGAAAGAGAGAGAGCGGTCCATCTGGTATTATGGTTTGCGACATGGTGCCAGGCTAAAGAGCCCGTTTAGATGCCCACAGAGCAGCGACAAGAGTGTGAAGTAGCCATGTTGGCACAGCTCAGATTAACACACACACACATGCAAACACATTTACAGATCACAGTTAACAGTTAATCCTGTTGATGATGCTGTGAGTTTGGCTCCTGTGTACCGGTGCCAGGATATCAGCATGCATACAAACACACATTACTCATGGTCCATTAACTGTTATGTCTGCACCTCCCTGAATGTGACGTCAGAGCGACGTCAAAACATCATGTCAGCAAAGGCACTTAAGCTATTTCCCTTCATTACTACAATAAATTGAAATTCCTAATATAGCATATATTAATGTAGTGCGTGTATTTTAGCTGTAAACATCGATGTAATATACAACAGTTGAGGTCTCACAGCTCTGGGTTAAGGACAATGCCATGGCCAGTATGACATAACCCTTGATGGTGACATTGGCCGCCGTTCCGAACGCTCCCAGCAGAGGGCGCGAGCACAATATCAGCATTTGTTCTCTGCGCCTGGGTGTCATTTCACAGAAAGAACAGCAGGTGGCAGTATTTAAAAACACTTATTGAACAGTTTCACATTATTGAAACATTACCAAAACATCTAATGGAAAAAGGAATTGATTTAACTGAATTATGGCATTATATATAGAACTGAGGACATAAGCTAATAAAGTTTAAATTCATTATTACCGCTTTATTATGATTACAGGGAAAGTGAAAGTAGCATTTAGCAGCAGGAATGATGGAGATAAACAACATTTGATTGGCTGTTTAGGAGGAAGTGGTAACATTTATAGATGTCATTACACAGTTTACACATGACAGCATGACTTTGGTTCCTCTTCTAAACATACCATGTTGATGGAAGCTTACAATGGAGGAGCAGAGGAGATGGGAGGATTGTGGATGAGTAAAAAGAAAAGAGGCACTCTGCTATGACATTGGACTTGTTTGTGGGTTTTCTGAGGAATTTGCAGTTGGTCACAATTTGTCAGTCTATGAGGTCTGGAAAGGATGAATTAGCATTTATGAAAATGTAAATTAAAACAAAAAGTTAAGTTGAACAAAAGTTAAGCTCTATTGACAGAATTTGTGGCAGAATGTTGATTATAACAGAAAAACATTTTAAACATTATACCAGAACTGTCCCTCAGTTTTTTGTTTGTTTTTTATATTAAAAAAAAAGCACAAATTGCAGTTACAGTAATAATTGCATAGGCAATTTAGTATTTACAATGGAAGTAAAGAGTTCAGCAATCTGGAAAGTCTAAATATAGAAATGTGAGACTCGTGTTTGTTAAAGCACTCATATGAATAAAAAATTAAATAAAAAAATTTAAAACATTCATCATTCACTACTATTCTATCTGTAAGATAGAAGCCAAAATCATACTTTCGAGGTGGGACTATTTTATAGGTGGCTGGATGAATGTCTGGTTGTGCATTACTAATAATAATATAATTAATAATAATAATTCCTGTGGGTGGAGTTTGTTCCATGTTAACACAGGGCATTACAGATAGTTATGTCACATTGCTTGTGGATATCATGCTAGATAGCAGGTACATAATTTAGAAGTAAACTACTGTCCAAAAGTCAGTAAAAAAAAAAGAAAGAAAGAAATTAACACTTTTATTCAGCAAGGATGCATTAAATTGATCAAAAGTGACAGTAAAGACATTTATAATTTGACAAAAGATTTCCATTTCAAATAAATGCTATCAAAAAAATCCTACAAAACAAATTATATCACAGTTTACAGAGTTTTTTCAGAATTGCTAATAATAAGAAATGTTTCTTGAGCACCAAATCAGCATATTATAATGATTTCTGATGCTGAAAATTCAGCTCCATGAAATAAATGATATTTTACAATTCAACATATTTCACAATATTGCTGTTTTTACTGTATTTTTGATTGAATAAATTTAGCCTTCATTGTGAGCATAAGAGACTTCTTTTAAAAAAAAAATACTGACCCCAAACATTTGAACAGTAGTGTAACTTTACATAGACAAGGTCACAAGTTATCACACCCTATATGATAGCATGTACTGTATATGCGCCAGAGAAACAAGCGTGCAGCCATCTTTAGAATTTTGTCTTTGAACTTCCGTTTTTGCGCTAGCTTATATTTCTATAGCATCCGTCTCGGAGAGTAATAAGCTTGTGACATGGATTTACATATTGCAGAGTTAACGAAAGTTATCATAAGCATTGTAATGTTTGAAGTGGATGTCATAACAAATGTCTTCCATCATACTGTGGAAATACAAACCAGAAAAGACAGAGCACGAGCGCAATGCTGAAAAGGGGCGGAGCTACATAAGGTCTATACTTTTGAAACACTGTGTATGTTAATGTTCATTAGTTTTGCTTTACAAAAATCCTGGCATGAGTCAAAACAAATCTCTGGTAATCAACATGCCACAAATGATGTGGGTACTGAACGCAGAACATTCCTTTAACAACACAGATAACTTTAAAATACATGTGTTGGTCAAAAGACAGGAAGTTTTATGAGGGCAGGAGTGTGTTTATAGGTGTGGCTACTCATCTTCTGAAATTCGCAGCACAGGTGAGCTGAAGTGGGAGGTGGCTGGAGCTGAGCAAGTGCTCAAGTATCGCACAACATTATTGGATGAAGAATCCAGCTCTTCTTCCTGACTGGTTGTCTGTTCTTTGGCTACAGTCAGGCTGGTGGACACCAGTGCCGGCATGACGTCAGCGCCCAGCAATGAAGATCCACAGCACGCCATGTTTTCCATATGTTGACAAAACACCTCCAGCATTTGGACCTCCAGATAGCCATTCAACATGGAGTTGGTGAGCCTTCTCTCCCAGCCTGGGCTACTCTTCATGACAAGATACCCCTCGTCCTGCTGGCTTACACCCATTGCTTGTTGACTTGGCTCCAAAGAAGGCTCCAGAAAGATCAAGTCTTGAGATTGAAGCAGTGGCCCGTCGTCCGGTGGGTTAAGCAGGTTTGAGTTATGAGGACTCCAGTGCTCCAGTCGGTCACCTGCAAGCCGGAGGTCTGGATAGTCCTTGTAGAAGCTGGGACAGCACCAGGAGCAATATAGAGTCATGCCCAAGTGTTCCTCCCTGCTACAGCTGAGAATGGGCATAGCGTTGCTGGGTGCAGAGGACCGGCACTGCCTTGGCTTCTCCAGGCCTTCGGGCCTGCCAGCTGACATGAAGAGAGAATGTTTTAAGCACCGCTATAACCAGCCTCATCTTAACATAGCACAAAATAAATAGGCAAAAAATATGGAAATTTGTAGGAAAGTCCAGAGTTTGGAGCTCACTTTATACACTGTGAATGACAGTTTGAATGTCTCCATACAAATGCCGCTTTTGTGCAATTCACTTGGGCACTCACCAAAATGAGGAAGTACTTGGAATTATTTTCTTAATTTTCCTTTGTATGTATTGTTGCTGTGAGCCACTCAATTGAATTGAAATATTAGCTAAAATGGACTTGGAATTTTGTTGGTTTATTCTATTGCACAATATTATCACTTAAAGTTTGCATGAAACTGAAATTACGATCATCTTTTATTCTCTATTGTGCTGTTTATATGAGTGACAGGTTCTTGAATAAGAAATGTTCTAAATTTTTTAAATAATCATTTCAAATTGATTAGATTGTTGTCGTTTGTGAGTGACAGGTTGCTGGAAGGGAATTGTCACGGCAAGGGGGAAGGGAAGTTAAAGTTTTTGACTAAAGATTACGAAGGCATATGAATTTTTTTAATAATATAATTTATAAATAATAATAATAATTTATAATTAACACTGCAATATTTCATTAAAAATAAGAATGGACCCTTTTCACATTTCCAGGGTTCTCAGAAGCGGAAGTCAGCATAGTTGGGTAAACTTCTATAGCAGTGAATGGGAGATGACAGCAAATATCATTTTTGTATTTGTATTTGCTCTAAAAGCAAAAGAAAAATTTTGTTATAGTTTTTTCACAACTTTCCAAAAGAGGGAAAAAATATAGAGATAGATAACAGCAGTCAGAAGAGAGAAAGATGTCCAATTTGCCATCACTCCCTTAGCAGTTGTATTACAAACAGCATTGCAGCGTTAATTCGTTTTTTTTTGTCATTTACTCCCAAGGTAATATCACTCAAAGTATAGCGTTATAAATGTGTATTACATTTTTTAATAATGAAAATTTTCAAAACTTTACTAGATTTGCAATTTTGAAAGTCCGTGAAAAATTCCATTATCAATTTTGATTTCATGGTGACTTTAAATACATAGTTCACTCCAAATTATATATTTTTAAAATGTCACCATTTACTCACCCTCATGTCAAAAACCTGTAAGCATTTTTTTTTTTTTTATAAAATGAAAGTTGTTTTGGATTTTCATTGACATATAAACAGTTGAAACATTCTTCAAAATATATTCTTCTGTGTTCTGCTGAATAACTAAAATCATACAGCTTTGTAACAACATTAGTGCATAAATTATGACAGAATTTTCATTTTTGGGTGAACTATCCTTTTAACCACATGCTCAAATGTAACACCTGAATTTAAGTGGCTTTTCAGTTTGTGGGTTAAAATTATCAGCAGCACCACACTTCCTTCCTGAATTTTATTTTTGTATTTATTGACTGTTCCCAGGACCTGGGCCACATTCATAGTCTATAAGTGATATTGCTTCATTGTTCATCTCCCAATGCTATCAGTCATGACTTTATGTTATTTTTTTAACACAACCTCACCCTAATAACCCAGAATTCTGTGGTCTCTTACCTCTCACAGTTCGTGGTGTCAGAGGTGATCTGGCAATGGCGTGTGTCATGCAGGGGTCGGGACAGGTCGTGAGGGTGGATGGGAGTGTGTGAGACCGTCCATCATGATTTGTGGTGTCTTCTGTGCAGTTCAGAACATGAAGGAAAGCTTCTCCGAGCATGATAGCCACCTGCGCACACAAACACAGATCGAGCTCCAGTGAATATACATTTTAATATTTTCTCAAGAAGAAACTTAAATCATATACAAAAACAGAGTATAATCATAAAATCAAACATAAAAAAGGCATAAATGAAATCAAACTGAAATAAGGAATTAAAAAGAACTGAATGACAGAGTATAGTGCATACTGACTGCACTTCCTTCCTGAATAAGTTCTTTAATAAAATCTCAAATTAATCAAATCCTTTCAGAATATAGATTACTCCAATTTATGTAATCGGATCACACAAAATACCCCAAATAAACTGTTCAAAACCAGCAGATCGTTATAGCCTATAGTCACAACTATCTATAAAGACATCTATAAGAAACTTACCAAACGTTTTAGAGTGCTGTGCCTTTTTGTATGGTTGCAGAAACAGAAATCTCAAGAGTGACAGTAATGCTCAGTAATGTCCAATCTATAGTCACTTCCAGATAGTTCTCTCATCTATATATCTGTCTTTCTGTCTATATATCTATGTCTGAGATGTTTTCTCTGAGCTGGCGTCTCTGATCTGGGTAGCAGCAGAGGAAGTAAGCAGTTATAGATCACAAACCCTAACACACACACACACCCAAACACTTACACAGATTAGGCCTCTGCTTGAACAAAGCAGAAGTGAGAAAAGTCTTGTGGCTCCTCTTCTCTATTACAGATTGCCACATGTGACTGCAATTTCAAGTTTCATTATATTTGCACTTCGGAACGTTTTCATAGAAAGAGCTCATAACTAAGGTAAGCTGCTCATCTGCTTAAAAAGCCCTTCACAGATGCAGCTATAGCATAAACAGACATAGGAGGGTCTGACTTTATTCCTGGGGTTAAACGTGAGTTTTTCCTTTTCACATCAATACTGTATGGCAGAGCATTATTTGGTGCAGAACGCACTCACATCAAACTATATTTTTAACATGTTGGGAGGGAAACTGAACAGGAAGGTCCGCCGTCGGATTTACACCTCAGGATTTCGCGCGTAAAAGCACAGCGGAGGTAAGAATCTGCCTCTTCTGTGGCGGACTCAGACGCCCGCTGATTGGACAAGCGGAACATCACTCACAACATGGCCCCGCCCCCACCCTCCCATTCAACCACTGGCTCTCTAATGTAGCCCTGTGTTTACTACAGAATTAGTGCATAGCGGACGACAGTCTCCTGAACTGTGAACTACGAATCACAAAAGATAACCTGTTAGTTTTGCATAAAAGAAGAAAAATATCCCAAACTCAACATGCCCAAGAGAAAGGTATGTAGAAAAGCCGAGCGCGGCGCACGGCTACACTTTTGCCCTTACTAATCAGTCGTGAAATTAGGAAGCCCTCGAGACAATGTTTTTTTAATAAAAATCCAGGCGACTTCTTTAGAATCAGTGGGCAGATAAAAAATCGTTGTTAATTTTGCGATTTTTTCTGCCGGACCGCGGTGTTTTAGTCGACGGTGGTGCGTTCAGCAGGAGGGTTTTAGTGGAGCAGAGCTGTGCTGAAGCTCGACTTGATCTCATGCCCGTGGAACCGCAGCCATGCTGCCCTCTCTCTCTCTCCATCTCCAACACAGCGCGACGTGAAAACCGACGATTATAAGCGCAATCGTGGTCCAGGCGCCGTAAAATGGGGATTAAAAAATAGCTGGATAACTCTAATGTTCTGAATGGTGGCAATTTTGCGAAAAGGCGCTCGCGTTTTTAAACAATTTTAACGCATTTTCTTTGTTCGCCATGGAAGAGGAGTGTCATAACGCCTGCTTGCCGCCAGGTGTCAGCGTTGAGGCGGGATAATCGCGCCCCTCCTCCTTATTCAAATGTGTGAAGCCTGTGAAGTGAAATGCCTTCGTGCAAAATAATAAATAAAAAATCGGCTCACCATTTTGCACTGCCGTCCGCTGACTTATAAATAAACTTATTTGCAAAGCCTCTCTAATAAAAGTTATTTGAATTGTAATAGAGCTAACCACACGTTTTTCAGCCTCCCCAGCATGTTGCTCACATTTACAAACATGCAGAACACCAGATCCCAATGTTTCTACAAGTTTCCTTTTTGGTTTTCCCGCCATTTATGTTAATACAATTATAGATCATGTTCTAACTTATGATATTTGTTTTGTTCTTTTGCAGGGAACTGATGGAGAAGTCAAGGAGGAGGTACTGAAAGAATATTCTAAGAATATCTTAAGCAATTTTGGGTTGCAAATTTTAAGTAATCACAACCATTACAAATGCATTACTTACTCTATATCTACATTTACACTTATTTATTTAGCGGGCACTTCTTGAATTACAATTACTGAATCGAATTACAAACGAGAAACACCACAAATAATTTGTCATAAGAGCCAATAACAGCCTTTATGTAGTACTTTAAACTGTGCTGAGTTTAAAGTATAAGCTGGCTTGGTACACAAAGAAGGTGAAATGGAGAGAAAGAACAAGATTTTTTAAATAGGCGTTACAGTAAGTATCTGTTCTCTCTTACCTGCCCTCAAATAAATAGATTTTTTTTCTTTCTCCCTTTTGTAGCCGCAGAGAAGGTCTGCTAGATTATCGGCGGTAAGTTGTTTTCTTTTTAAAGAGATTTTTAATGTTACCATTATATAATTATTTTATTTTTAAGAAGTCCTCAAATGTCTTCAGGAACTTTAAACATAGTTTCGGAAATTATTAGCACTGTCTTGCCAGACTTTTCCGTTAAGATGATCTGTAAAATTCAGGATAGGGCAGAACAACAAAGACCATGCTGTGCTCTATTTTAACTATTCATATGTTCATTGTTTAGGTATGCAGTTTTCTTATCAAACAGTAAGTTTGTGAATTTATCATATATTTTCTTTTCCCTTCAGAAACCAAACCCCCCAAAACCTGAACCCAAACCGAAAAAAACTCCCAAGGTACTTGTAGTAATTACACTTTTAGTGAACACACTTTTACTGATACTCTGTGTCACTTGTTTCCATGATTCGGTTTGTCTCATATGGATTGCTCTATAGTCATTATTTTCCTCTCTGACAGAAGGAGAAAGAAGTGAACGATAAAAAGGAAGAGAAAAAAGCAAAGGCAAAGGCTGAGGAATCCAAGGAGGAGAATCAATCAGAAAATGGCGAGACTAAGACCAACGAGGTAAAAAAAATTATATATAATATATACACGCACACACACATCGGTCTACCTCAAATCATACACTTTATTACTGTCACTATTAAACAACCTTTACTTGGCTAGTCCCTTGAAAGAAAAGAAAAAAAAGTTTAATTTTAAAGCTTTTTAATTCTTCCTAATAACATTTTAAAAATACTAAGTAACATGGTTCAATTAATTCCCTAACATGAAGACATTGATAGCCTAAACTAAAGTGAATTTTCCAAATGTCACCTCCTCTATTTGTAAAGAATGATTCTGATTGGTGCAAAGGCATTCCTGCTTGATTCTCATGGGTTTGTTCCTTTTATTCCACAGGTTGAGAAAACTCCAGAAGAGGAGGGAGAGCCCGAGAAGGAGGACCCGAAGACAGAGTAGCACCACGCCTGTCCATCCATCCGTCCATTCTTTCTCTTTCCCCCTTTCCTTTCTTTTATCTTCCTCTCTTTCCCAGTTTTCTCTCCCTCTCCAGCTCTCTCAACAACCTCCTCTCTGCCCATCACCACCAGAAGAATATTTTTATCAGCGAATTTGTAAATACTGGTTCAGGTTTTTAGCACAAAAAACAAAGCTGACTAAACAAGTCTTGTGTTCGGCCGCGGCTGTATCAGGTGTTTACAACACGAGAGATGTGGGAAAAGGCGGCATCTTTCTTTCGTTTAGTTGATTTTCTGATTTTAATTCTTTCCTTTTTTCTTTTTTTTTTAAGCGGATGGTCTGTAGCTTGGTTTTGGAGTGGGAGGTGGGAGGAGGCTCTCAGTCTGTATGTCCGTTAGTGCTTGTGATGTTGCTCTGGAGTCTGTAACGTTTCTGTACGGGGTTTGTTTTATTTTTCTTTTAAATGTAATGGATTGTCTTTAAGAAAGAGGAATGAGTTCAACAAATGTAGAAGAAAAGAAAGAAAACAACTAAAGACTGCTTACATTCCAGGTTCAGCATTAGATGGTGACTCCTGGTGTTTTTAAGAATCATACCACCTTTGCAATTTGTTGAAACATGTAACTGGGCTTTGTTAGGAGGCCAGAACAACCCTTCTGTTATTATAGAGGACTTTTTTGAAATTACAGGATTCAAAGAAAAAAAAATTTAAGCGTTTTTTGGAGTTTTTTTAACACTGAAAATTCATCTGTGAAAAAGTACTTAGTGTCCCCTATAATTCTCTCGGTCTCACTCAATAAAATCCATCATTGGAGTTTTCCTCATAATGTCTGCTGTGGTCTTTTTCACTGATTTGGTCACTATGTATTAAATACTGTCTTAAATACAGAGTTTCTCTGCATATGCTGTTCTATTATCAGTTATCAAGTGTTTATAACAGTGGTTGATGCAATTATCTAACTGCAATAGCGGATTTCACCACTGGTTCACGTTGCATTTAAATCTTAACAAATGATCCTAATCACAACAGCTGAGACAAACACTGTAAATACAAATATGAAAACTAGATTGTTTATTTGTACTCTTTCCCCTCCCCAATTTTATTGGTGTGCATCTGCTTTATTTATTTGCACATATGAATGCCATTATAAATGTATATTTTGTTTATCATCTTTAATAAAAAGATTCTGAGACAAACTGGATAGAGAGCAAAAAGGATTCAGTGAAAACAACAAAGCTTTAGAAAGCTTTTGTGGCTTTAGAAAAAAGCTTATTTTTTTATTTAGTGTTAGAAAATTGAGTGTCCCTTAGACATTAAAACTGCACATAAATGCATTTTAGATAGCTTTGAAAGCTATGATTCCGACCCTTGCTGTGTGTCTCTAGTTGATGAATGAATGCAAGCATCCATGACCTCTTAAGTTTGAGGCAACACACTGACAGCCTAAACATATTCTGCTCTGCTCTTCATAACTATGCAGAAAACATCAAATCAGGTCAAATAATTTGCGTATTAACGTTTTAATAACTTTATTGTAATAAATCAGAGGTATCATGTACATTACATAATGAAGTGAAACATGCAATAAAGAACAAACAAAAAAAACTAAAAAACAGGGTGAATTATTTCTACATATATCCAACAGGGTTACATTTTGTTAAAGAACTAAAATGTATGATGGATGTATTTTAACACTTATTCGATAAATGCACATTACATAATTGTATTACGTAATATTTATGACCTATTCCTTACATAACACCATGTATATGGCACATTGATTGTAGTATGGAAATGTTCAGATGTTCAGAGTATGGAAATGTTCAACATATCTTATGTTTAACCCACACACGCTAGACCTGTGATCCTCAATATGATGTTAAACAAGGAATGCGCCCTTTTACTGCAATACATCTATGTTTTGGTTTCAACAAATCACCCAACAGAGACCAGCACACCATGCAAAATGTCCGCCCGTGGAAATGGTGAGCTCACCTGTGCGCTCTCGGAGCGCCCCTGGCGGAGGAGCGCGGTACTGCACTGACACTGGCGTGTGGCTGCCGCGCGGGGGCGCTCAAACAAAGCAGCGCGAGCGGCGGCTGCAGGCCGAAACGCTGAGAGCAAATACAGCACAGGCCGCTCTTAGCAAGCAGAGCCTCACCAACCTCCACTCACCGCCCGGACCGGGCCATGGCGGCGGAACCGTGCTCGCAGATTGAAGCCGGTGGGCACCTCTCTGGCGTTTTTTCTGCGTCTTTATCGCTAGAAAGACTTTAAGCATTGTTTTAGCATTAGCCTGTGAGGCTAAGCTAGGCTAAGCTAAAGCTAATGATTGCTGTTGTTGTGTTTCTCTCTGCAGAACTGTATTACCTGATCGCCAGATTTCTGCAGTCAGGACCATGTCAGAAATCCGCTCAGGTGAGACGGAAAATGGCTTGTGAGTGTCGGTGTGTAGCAATGGTTGTGTGTTACGGTGTGTGTGTAACTCTGTGTGTTTTTGTAGATGCTGCTGCAGGAGATGCACGAATATGAGGTGAGTTTCATGCCTCTTCTCCCACTCTAACTCGTTATTTCTCTCAAATATCCCAACATCAGCATCTCCTCCTCATCCCAGCGCGGCTGCGTGTCTAAATCCCGCATGTGATGTGTTTTCCCCCCGCTGTGTTTGTGTGCAGATCATTCCGAAGCGCTGGAGCTGGGATGGAAAGCTGTTTAAGCGAAGCTTTGAAGACTGGGTGAGATTAAATAAACTATCGCACACATACACGCACGTGAAGTACAGTACTAAACTCTCACAGGTGCTTGGCTTACTTATATTACAGTGCATAAAAGCACTGATGTGAGAACGTGGTGCTAGCGGCGAGGATTTGATTTTTATAATATACACGAGTCTATATTATAGTGCGGGAAAGTTTTGATTTTAGGAATTTCAATTTAAAGTATTTGTTTTGAAATGAAAGGCTTTGTACGTGCCGGCCGGGGGCGTTACTGCAGCGCAGATATATCGAGAGCGGATTGGTGGGTTGCTGCGTCAACCAAAGGCGGCAGCCAATCAAACCTCAGTTGCTACTTAGGAGACGAAAAAGATGGGTGGAGAAGGCGTCTGATTGGCTGAAGCTGGTGGGGTGGGGAGAGGGTGGTCTTTCGGGAATGATATGGGAAATGTTGGTGAATAAAGCAAAATTCACGCTAGTTTATTATTATAATCTTAAATTATAATAAAATAAAATATATTCTTTAATACTATAATATAGTGTGACGCATATTGTTATTTCTATTCAATTTTTAATCCTAATGCAAATAAGATTTGCTGTGTCTTTCAAAGCACCTTATGTATTAATTACCTCTGTATGTTTCAGGTGTTGTTAAATCAGCACATACCTGCGGATTACCTGTTGCGTGTGTGTGAGCAGATTGGCCCACTGATAGATAAACACATTCCTCCCAGTGTTCCTGGAGTACACAGTTTACTGGGCACCGGACGACAGTCTTTACTACGGACAGCAAAAAGTGAGATGTACTCAAGATCACTACATAGAGTGAACAATGAGAACCTTTCTCAGTTATTCTGTACTATAAAGACTTGAGAATAGCACACAAACACATTAACACTTTCCCTTACGTTCATTTTCTCCATCTAAAACAATTAAATCTTTTGTTCTCTCTCAAAGGTTCTTCTCATTCAGTATGGAGTGGTTCTGCAGTAGTCGCCCTGCACAGGGGACGGCCCCCAGAACCACCTGTAGACTGTGCCAAACCACCAAATATAGGTAAGTCCTACTAACTAAATGGTGTAGCTTGTTGGTGCTGGCTGTTTTTGGGTTCAGTTTCAGACTAATTGGGTTTGTGCACAAAGTGTCTAATTGAAAATAGTGCTTCATGATAGCTGATTAAAGTAGGTATTAAATAAAAAATTTTATTCATTTTTTACTTTTTTTATTCAAAGTGTCATAATCGCATCTCAGAATCCAATCAACGACCAATGGATAGAACCAAGTCCCTGTCCTAAACTTATTTCTTATTTAAGAATCATTTCATTGCGACTTCGATGTTGATGATCTGTTGTTGAATGAATTTCACTTATTTAGCATGTTATTTAGTGATAGAATAATGTCCATCGGTGTAGACCAGCTTCTGTTGTTCCGTTGATTGTAACAGTCTAAATCTCTCTGCTCAGTGTCAATCATGGGTGCTCGCCAAAAAACAGGAGTGGCTCGATTTGGCCACGCTTTCCCCTCCTGCACCTACCAGCACATGAAGATGCATCGGAGGATCCTGGGCCATCTCTCATCAGTGTACTGTGTGGCATTTGATCGCACTGGACGGCGCATTTTCACGGTAAAGAGGATGTGTGTAACACTCAGAAGTTTAGGATATGGCAGTAACTGGGCCTGATTTAGACATAAAAGTGAATTGTGTAATATTGTTGACTCCGGTCCTGGTTTAACATGCAGAGACAATTATAAGCCATGCACATGCATTTTTGATGTCGTTTTCATGCCATTGCTCAGTTTGCTGCTAAATACTAATGCAGGAAAGACTGGTATCAGTAGTTTTGTAATATGTTCTGTGTGTGCGCTTGTAATCAAGGTTTATGCACATGTGTTTCTGTCAGGGTTCTGACGACTGTCTAGTGAAGATCTGGGCAACAGATGATGGCCGTCTGCTTGCCACTTTGCGTGGACACGCGGCAGAGATTTCAGATATGACAGTGAATTTCGAGAACTCGCTCCTCGCTTCAGCCAGTTGTGACAAGATCATCCGCGTGTGGTGCCTGCGTACCTGTGCACCTGTGGCTGTATTGCAGGGGCACACAGCCTCCATCACCTCCATACAGGTGTGTGAACACAAGTTCTCTTTATAGAGGCACAAAGTCACAAAACCTTCACCATCTCTGCTCCTCTCTGGTGGAATGAGCTGCCTACCTCCACACAAACATCACACCTTTTCTTTTTTCTAGCTTGATTCCTAATCTTAATATATAATAAACTTGGCAGCTCAGTTTTCAATGTTTGAGATCTGCTCGCTTCACAGTAAATGCTTTTCCACAGGAACTCATCTCTGTATGCTCTGTGAGTGTAGGTCGCTTATAACATGCATTTAGGAACGCAACATGCACCAACCAGTACTTTGTAATGAGAAGTGGTTAAAAACCATCTGTTGTCAGCAAAAGAGAAACTTTAAGGGCTCTCTGCAGCTTTTTCGTCAAAATAAAAGTATGATGGCTTAATGTTGAAAAATTAAGACATCTAAAAATATTAATTTAAATTTTACAGTTGTACTGTGAAATAAGATTCTTTTTCGAATATTACCTATCACGCAGTGTGTAATATGGCTGTTTGTGAATGTAAAAGGTCTGCAGAGTTTTAAAGATCAACATGCACGACATGAAGTTAATGTCTCCTAAAAGAAAGAATCGCTGAAACTGCTGAAATGAGTCGTCCATCTTTCCAATCAAGAGTAGAGAAGGCTCTCGGAAAGGAGGGGTTTAAACTTTAGAGAGACAATCTTCGAACAAACCATTTTCAGACTCTTTGAGAAATGAGGTGGTGTGCAATGTATATCTAAAAAAAGTAAGTGTTTTTTGACCTTGGATGAATGTAAACCTATTGTAAGAGACCTCAAAAACATAATTAGGATAGGATCCTTTAAATAGCATAATGGGGGCACTTTATTTTAGTATTCTTTATTTTACAGTAACCCTCCCTCCCTCCCCAGAATGGTGATTGCTTTAGTAGGTAGCATTAATTCAGATGTTTTTGGTGCTTAAAGGATATTTTTCTGTCTGTCTCTGCAGTTTTCTCCATCAGCAATAGGTTCCTCTCGGTATCTGGGCACCACTGGAGCTGATGGCATGGTGTGTTTCTGGCAGTGGAACTCACTCAACATGAAGTTTGTGTAAGTGTCATTTGTACGTTTTAAATGACACATTTTGTCTGAAACCTGTGATTCACTTTTATTATTCAGAGTAACTTTGCAATAAGCTGTGTGTTTGTGTTTGCAGTGAAAAGCCTGTGAAGTTCATGGAACGTTCTCGTCCCGGAGTTCAGATATCCTGCAGCTCCTTCAGCTCTGGTGTGTTAACCCACACTTCCACTCCAACTTCCACTTCCACTCAATGATCTGATTCAATTAAACTTTTTTTCATGTCTCTTTATTATCTTCTCATGATCAGAGTCAGATTATAATTCTGACATTGTGTCCTTTGACCCCAGGTGGAATGTTTCTGGCCACTGGAGGCACAGATCACATGATCAGAGTTTACTACCTCGGCACAGAGACGCCTGTGAAGTTTTCTGACCTGGACTCCCACACGGTGAGAGCGAGAGAAATAGAAAAGGAAGCCAGTGGACAGACAAGAAAGCAAGAGAGATAGCGATAGAAAGGAGAATAATAGACAGAAAAGAACAGAACTTGTAAAAAATAATGTAGAATGGAAAATGTTAGAAATGTGCTGATTTAAAAGTTTAATTAATTTTAATGCATGTTTTTGTTTTATAGGATAAAGTTGTTGCTATTCAGTTCTGCAATAACACCGACAGGTGAGTTTTTGATATGTTATGGTTCCTTTTGTGCTTGTTCATTGGGATGTACCATAATCTTTATTGATTTTTGGGTGTTTTTAAATGTGTTTGTGTGTTGGCTTCCTCTGTATCTCCAGTCTCAGGTTTGTGAGTGGTAGTCGGGATGGTACGGCTAGGATTTGGCATTACCAACAGCAGGAATGGAAGAGTACTGTGCTGGACATGGCCACCAGATTACCAGGGTCAGTGTGTGTTCTCAAGCACAGTTTGAACTGAATCTAATTGTTAACATTAAATATTGTTCTTTTGGAGAAGAAAAAATATGTAGTTGGTCCCTGAATTGGATTTTTTACGTCTATGTGGACATATGTATTGTGTTCACAGGAGTGCTGTGATATCAGGCGACGATAAATCGCCAAAGTTGGTGGTGACCATGGTTGCGTGGGATCGTTGCGATCGTTCCATCATCACAGCTGTTTCAAACTGCCTCCTCAAAGTCTGGAGCTCAGCAAATGGCCAATTACTACATGTGCTGTCGGTATGTGTGTGTGAGAGGCAGAATTCAGTCTGTTCCTTTCGGTCCTTGTTTTGTAATTCATTGGAGGAACTTTCTGTGACTGTACGGATTATATAGTATAATACGGCAATGTTTATCTGTCCATAGGGTCATGATGATGAAGTGTTTGTTTTGGAAGCTCACCCCTTTGACTCACGGATATTGTTATCGGCTGGTCATGATGGTAACATCTACATTTGGGACCTCAGCAAAGGCCAGAAGATCAGAAACTTTTTCAATATGGTGAGATGACATGACAGATCTGCAGTTTCAATTTAAGCTTATTAAAAAAATAGATGGACCTGTAAATATTATAGGTATAAATGACTTTTTAAAATATATACATATATACATATTTTTTAAATAATAAAATGTATTATAATAGAAACCAGTTATTTTATTTTGTAATAATATTTCACAACATTACTGTTTTTACCTTTATCAAATAAAATGCAGCCTTGGTGAACACAAGACTTCTTTCAAAAAACTTTAAATAATATTACTGACCCCAAACGTTTGAACTGTAGTGTATACTGTAGTGTCTATATATTGATAAAAGTACTGCTTATCACAGTCATTTAATTATTTTCTGTCTCTTTTTTTCTTTTAGATTGAGGGCCAGGGACATGGTGCTGTTTTTGATTGTAAATTTTCAATGGATGGCCAGCACTTTGCTTGCACAGACTCTCATGGTCATCTTCTCATCTTTGGCTTTGGGTGCAGTCAGCCTTATGAAAAGGTGTGTGTGTGTCAGATTTGTGGTATTCTTTGCCTTTTGTGCAGTTGATCGAATCCACTCTTGTTCACATTCCAATGCTTCTCTCTGCTTTCAGATTCTAGACCAAATGTTCTTCCATACGGATTTCCGGCCATTGATCCGGGACTCCAATAACTTTGTTCTAGATGAGCAGACGCAGCAGGCACCCCATCTTATGCCTCCGCCTTTCCTGGTGGACGTAGATGGGAACCCCCACCCACCTCGTTGCCAGCGCCTGGTGCCGGGAAGAGAAAACTGCAAAGAGGAACAGCTTGTGCCACAGCTCGGCTACATGGCTAATGGTAAATTTATCAGGTCTACATGGCTAATAACAAATGACACAAAGCTTCGCTTCACGATTAATAAATTGTAAAGCCATAGTAATAATTAGTAATTAAGTTTTAATTGTCTTTTTTAAATTATATTAGTCATAGACAGGGCTCTAGACTGCGACCAATTTGGGCGCACATGCGACCAAATTTTGTAAGGGTGCGACTAAAATTTTTCCTAGGTCGCACCGGTGCACCTAACGTCCTCGCATCCGCTGCTGCCTCTCCACGAACTAAGTGTTTGTTCTCCTTTGACGGAACTCACACTCTTCTCTCACGCTTAATGAGTGATGACGGAGGACAGAATTAAACATTCAAACGTAGCCTGGTTACACTTAAGGTCTGTGATATTAGTCTGATTTTATTTTAGATTTCGGCTTCCAAAGATTATAAAAAATAATATATTGAGGTAAAACCATTAAAAACTATAGCCGCATTCTATCTAGTGCAACTTCTTCCATTCGCAGCATTACACTGTCATTTCTCCCTAAAACTCAAACCTAACGACAGAATCAGCACGATCGGTGATTGTTGTAAAATGCAGTCTAGCTACTGTTGCTAACTTGCGAGACGCGTTAAATAATTAAAAGAGCTATTAAAAGCACAAAATCTGCGCAAGAGATGTTGTTCGCAAGGCGGCACGCGCTCCGAAACCGAAACCAAGACAAGCAAATTATAGCCTACTTTGGGTTTAATGTGCGTGTCTAAACGATCAAATGTACACAAAAGTATGTCAAAATGACCGGCTTGGAGATTCACTTAAAACAGTTTATGTCTTAAATGGACGTAGTTATGGAAATAGTTGGGAGAATATGGTGCATCAGATCTGCACTCGGTCTTAAAGGGGCCGCAGTCTAATAAACATGCGGACGATTGCGCCATTACTGCGAATCAAACAACAAGAGAAAAATCACTACAAAGCTCTTGAAAGAATAACTTCAGCTTTATTAAGCATTAATCTATTTATGAAAAATTATGCAGTGTTATTTTACATTTGATTACTTTATTAGATTTCTATATATATAGAATATATATATTTCTATATATATTCTATATATACTTTTTAGACTAATATATATATATATATATATATATATATATATATGTATATGTATATATATATATATATATATATATATATATATATATATATATATATATATATATATATAAACAAAAAGAACCGATAAGAATACAGTTAAAGTACCGGATCGATAAGCAGTATCGGTAAGAGTAGGAATACCGTTAAAACCCTTTACTCCCCGGTCAATGCTCCGACAACAGCCCAGACATGAAGCTACTTCAGCCACCATTCTCCCCAGTCCCTGGTAAGATGCCATGCCCTGGTCCTTCGTCGGAGATGGCATCCGACTCAGAGACGGAGGTAGAGCCTATACCGCGCCTGAGCTAGAGACTCAAAATAGTTAGTTTGGCAGCTCAGTGAAGCCCTTTAAAACATTTTTTTTTTTTTTTTTTTTTTTTTTACCTACACCTTATTCTTGTTTAAAATCATTTACATAATATGAATGTATATAGAGCGTGATAAAAAGGTGACCTTGAAATTGTGGCGTTAAAGGTGACGCGAGCCGAGAAAATTTTCAGTGCACCCAAATTTTGTGCTGGTGCACCTAAATAAAAAAGTTAGGCGCACCAGTGCAACCAAGGCAAAAAGTTAGTCTGGAGCCCTGATAGATTTTCACAACTAATTATAGCCAAGTTAATAAATAATTTCTCAAGTAAGATGTAAGAAAACATCCTGCTTTGCTCCATGGTAATGGAATTTCAGTTGCCTATACTATCGACATGTCATGATTCTTGATAAAAAAAAATACCAATGCTTCAGCAAAAACGCAGCCTTATTTTATATTTAAAAAAAATCCAAATAAATTAATTAAATAAAAATGATGGCATGTACTATTCGACACAAAATGCTGTGTGCTTTTTATTTTTTATTTTTTTCGAACCATAGCTGTAGCTACAAAATTGCTTGTCATTTTGTCCTTTTAAGCAGTCACACACCACTTGTGTGGCCCTGTTTACACATGGTATTAAGATGCGTTTTGTTCAATCAGATCACAAGTAGATGAGGGAGACACATTCCCGTTTACCCCTAGTGTTTTAATTCGTCTCTTTTGTCCACTTTCAACCACTTCTGTCTTGAGGGGAGGGTCTATGGGTGGGTAAATGTATAGGTTTCATAACTTTCGGTTTAATGAACAAAATGAGCTCACACAATTTACATTTGAACACGAAACAAGACGATGGAAAATATACGGAGAGTAGCAGCTTTCGTTTCTGCTCTGACAGCCGCAAGACCAAGACCTGTTAGAAATCAGGAATAGTGAGAGAACGTTGTGCTTGGTGTGTTTTTCACCTTCAAACCAAACTTGGATCTTCAGCCGACAAAGTTTAAATCCCATCTGGCTAGTGCGCTTCCCGTAATGTTTAAGCATTTGGCGGTCTTTTTGTGGCTGTTCAAACGCATTCGACCACATTAGCGCATCTACACTACGAAAGCAATCCGGTCAAATGCATTTTCGACTACCTCTGAAAGTTGTCGAAAGTGGACAAAAGTTTAGACCCCGTTTACACCTGTATTTAGCGTCATCCGCTTGTGATCAGATCGACGACAACTCAATTTAACTTGCGACTTAATTATAACGACTTAATACCAGGTGTAAACAGGGCCTTTGGCTCAAATTTATTTCCTATTGAAAGCTATGAAGATGAGGACCTCATTAGGGTTAATTTTAAATGAAAACCTCCCTGTTCTTACTGTCATGTCATGTGTAATCCTTTTATTCGAGGACTGGTCTAGTGTTTAGTCTAAATTAGCTTGTTGAGAGTCTTTTAATGTTTTTAGGTGATGGCGAAGTGGTTGAGCAGGTGATTGGCCAGCAGACCGCAGAGGATTCTCAGGAAGAAAGCCCATTGGATGACCTGATTAGGCAGCTCCAGCACCAGCACGATGAGCATCGCAACCCAGGAAATCCTGCAGGTGAGAGCAAGCCACAGTTAACCCTTTGAAATGTTCTACAGCATTTTCAGTGGTTTGCTGGAGAATTTTCTTATGGTAAAATTATTACACATTGAAGAGGGAAAACTGCACAGAATGTAATTACTATACTATATGATTTGGAACTTTTTTTATATTAAAATGTATTTTGCATTTTAAGACTGGCACCTGTTGGCTTAAAGGTCACTTGTGTGAAAGCTGTTAGTTTAGAGGTTGTGACACTTAAAGCTGTTGGATCAGTAGGTGCTGAAGTGGCCGGTGGTCCTCTATCACCCCCTAACGTTGGGCTGCGACGTAGCGGACAAGTTGAGGGTGTACGACAGATGCACAACAATGCCCCCCGCAGTCAGATGGCCACTGAGAGAGACCTGTTGGCATGGAGCCGGCGCGTAGTGGTTAATGAAGTTCAGGCTGGCATTTTCAGGTACGAATATGACAATTAAACAGTTTTCAAATCTGAGATGTGAATAGTGTGGTGAATAGTGTGGTCAAACTGAATTCAACTGGTAGTGTAATGTTGGATGTATACAGTATGTAGAATATAATGTTACATCCAGAATTTATTATTTAAAGTGTAAACGCAGATAAAACGAAGAGAAAAATAGATTGAATAAAGAACGCAACATACTGAATGGATTAGTTTTGTGCTGGCTGTGCAACTCTGTTTCTTCCTCACTTTTGCGGATTACATAACTTTGCGTAATTTTTCTCAGGTTACGTAAGAGCAAACCATTAGTCAACGAAGTAAAAAAAGCTAAAACTAGCAGCTACTATAAACAATTTACCCCTTTGTCTGCAATCTAAGATAAAAGATAAGGATTAAAATATATTATTCTACACAATACTTGATTTGAAAATTGATTTGAAAAATGTATATGGAGTTATAAGATTTTAACAATATACAAGACTTTTCCAGGTCTAGAAATCACACATGGACACTAAACTGTCCATGTAGGTTTCTTGTGAACGGCTTTCTGAGCTCAAACCCTGACGTGATGTGTTTGTGTTTGTTTAGAGTGATGGAGGACACTAGGTTTGCTAAAGGAGAGGTGGAAAGGTTTTTCTACAACATTGAGAAGAGGAGAAAATCTGCACCCACAACAGGAGTGAGTTTAATAAACATGCACACAAACAAAGATGTCAGATTTTGTTAATTTCTACTGGTTGTTACTGTTGTTTCTTTTTAAAGATAAATTTATCTTGCCATGAAATTAGCCATAGATGCTGGTATGGCAATAAAAACGAACAAACATAGTCACTTTTTACTGTGCCAGTCTAGAGTAAAAACCTCACTTTCTCCCCATCTATCTGTAGAGTGAGCCGGTGGGTAACAGCGTCCGCATGTTACGAAGGCCTCAGCGCAAGGCTCAGCAGAGGAGACACACATATCAGACCCGCTCGACTCGAGATAGGAGACGCAGCTCAAGCGTGCTCTCGTACACCCGTAACCAGGAAAGTGAGAGAGAGTCCGACAGTGAAGCAGAGGTAAGACAGCAGTTTGTGTTTGGCCTCAAACTCTGCTCATCTTTTATAGGCCATCAAGATATTTTTTTTAATCCAGCGCTAGTTTTGAAATGCTTTATTAAATATGCTACTTTTTTGTATGTGTGCACCTAGCAGGAGGAGGACCAGAATGAGAACAGTGATGGGTCATCTGATGGTGAAGCTCAGTGGGAGAATGACAGTAGCTCCAGGTTCAGTCTCCAATTAGTCACATATATTTCACAACATAAAACAATATCAATAATGCAAATGAAGCCTTGTGAAGTTGGTCTAGAACTGGCTTAGTTTAATTCCATATGAAGTTAAAAACTAAAAATGAAAAAAAATTAACCTAAGTCTAACAACATGCATTTTATTTAGGGATTCACAATATATTGGCAGATATTAGAGATTTTATTTATTGGTATCATTCTTTTTTTTCTTTTCTTTTTTTAAGTGTTACTTCACCCAAAAATTAAAATTATGTCATCAATTACTCACCCTCACGTCGTTACAAACCCATAACTTTCGTTCATCTTCGAAACACAATTGGAGATATTTTTTATAAAATCTGAGCGATTTCCGTCCCTATCAGTTTATATGTGAATCAAAGCCTCGTTTCAATCTGTTCATCATCATCGAGTCTCTTCAGAAAATTTGGGCTAAACCGCTCCATTCATATCGATTAGACCGCTCAGATTTTTTTGTGTGTGTGTGTTTCGAAGATGAACGAAAGTCTTAGGGTTTGAATTTTAATTTTTGATTGGACTAACCCTTTAACTTAGGTTATTTCTTAAAAACACACAAAAATTTGTAACACTGAATATAATTTTTAACAATTCTCAAATTGAACATTCATTAGGCAAAATAGTAAAATTACTATAAAAGGTAGTACGGTTGTATATTTTAATACTACATTTTTTGTTTGTTTTTAGTAGTCTTTCAGAATGAGTTGATTTAGTGTTTAACTTAAAAGTCAGTGAAGTTAATGACAATTAGCTGTTTGATCATGGTTTGCATTTTTAGATTTTGCTGTTTATTTTGCTCTTTCCTGTTTGAATCTGTTTTACAGTGACTCATCCAGTGAGTATTCTGATTGGACGGCAGATGCGGGAATCAACCTCCAGCCCCCCAAACGAACAACCAGAAGGCCGGCCCCTGTCGCCGGGAGCAGTAGCTCTGAGGATGAGGAAGGGACAGGGCGGGGAGAAGGGGAGGCTGAGAG
This sequence comes from Leuciscus leuciscus, assembly GCF_965113295.1. Taxonomy (NCBI): domain Eukaryota; kingdom Metazoa; phylum Chordata; class Actinopteri; order Cypriniformes; family Leuciscidae; genus Leuciscus; species Leuciscus leuciscus. Next base: position 39,447,748 of record NC_138729.1, on the reverse strand, counting down.
AACGCGTAGACGGACTGAAAAGAAAAAGAAACTGAAACAGACTAAACAGCGTGTGAGCATCCATTCATCATTCATTCATCCATCCATTCATCATTCATTCATCCATATTTTTTCTATTATAATAATGTGTGTCCGTGTTTAGTCTGTGCCTGCTGGAGAATTAGAGGAATGGTTGCCCCCCTCTTGGATCATGGAAACAATTCCAAGACGATCACCTTTCGTACCTCAAATGGGAGATGAGGTGAGTTCCTTTAAATATAGACATGCTCACTAAATGACCAGAAATAAGTACAAGGATTTGCATTATGCATGCATCTTTCTGCAGTCATTTCTCTCTCTGTCTCTCTGTAGTTGATATATTTCCGTCAGGGTCATCAAGCATATGTCCGAGCCGTGTGTCGTGCCAAAACCTACAGTATGAATCCTCAGAAACAGCCCTGGAACCGCTTGGATCTCAGGGTAGGAAGTTCATTTCCTGTCTCATGATCATTCTCACTTGTTATTAGGCATAATCTGGTCTGCATCATACGTTGTTGACCCATTCTGCAGGCAGACCAACAGGAACATGTATGTTATTTGTTTGTTCTCTTAGGATCAGGAGTCTGTAAAAGTAGTGGGTATTAAATATGAAGTCGGGCCGCCAACTCTGTGCTGCCTCAAACTGGCCTTCCTGGACCCCACCTCAGGGAAAATGACCAATGAATCCTTCAGCTTGAAGTATGCATGCTTATATTTGCAAAAACACACACCGGCACATTTTGTTAGATTTTTTTGTTAGATTTAAAACAAAAAAATACTAAAATACTGTTTAATAAATTTAATATGGATGTTAGGATAAGATTCTTCATGAAAATGAGATTGTAAATGATGGCTGTCTCTATCTCTCTCTCTTTAGGTATCATGATATGCCTGATGTCATTGACTTTCTGGTGCTACAACAGATTTATAATGAGGCCAAAGCACGAAACTGGCAACCTGGTATGTTTGTGTTTTAAATTGTAGTGCATGCAAGTGTCGCTGAAGCTAGTGCTCAAGCTTAGGATTTGGATATGAACAAACCTCTACCCAAAGTATTGAACTTCAGTTTGTTTGCGCTGAGGCTATAAATGATGCCTCAAATCATGTAGTTTGTTGAAGAGAGGTGTGCTATTACTTTTCGTGATTGAGCTTAAAATTTGCACTTCGCTATGTTTTCCAATTTCCACACACACTACTCTTCAGATCGCCAGTGACAGACTTGTGCGTGCTGTTATTATTAGATAATTATATTTTGCAGCAGCCCACAATCCATTTATTTATCCCGACTTTATGCAGATTGCAGACCTTTAACCTGAGCCATACAAGAATATCATAGAGACTTGTGGGTGGGCTTTTTTGATTTGAGCCAGTAAACGACCACCCAGAACATGCTATATAACACGCAGAATGCCTTAGTGACTGCATAGCATAGGTTATTATTCTATTAATGCTGTTGTGGTAAAGACAAAAGTGTGTAGGTTTCTGAAATCTAATTTTATTATGATCATAAATGAACATGTAAGTTGCAAATAACAGCTTTTGTATATGTGTGTGCAGGTCACCGTTTCAGGAGCATCATTGATGATGCCTGGTGGTTTGGTTCTGTGGAGTGTCAGGAGCCATTTCAGTCTGAATATCCAGACAGCCTGTTTCAGTGCTACATTGTCAGGTACATGGGTTTGATACCCGCTTTACCAGAGTATGAAGTTAAACCTTTTGCTGATTATTGCTGTAAGTATCAATAATTGGTGTGTTATTTTGCAGGTGGGATAATGGAGAGAGAGAGAAGATGAGTCCGTGGGATATAGAGCCCATACCTGAAGAAGGTACTGACACTCTTTACTTCACCCATGAGCTCTGACAGTAAATCAGCATCACATTCTGGCATGTCTAATGGTGTGATTGACTGTCCACAGCTCAAGTCCCAGAGGATACTGGGGACAGTGTCCCGGTCACAGAGGACGAGCTTCAGTCCCTACTGTACAGCCCACGGGAGGGAGAGTGGGGGCTGCACACACGAGATGAGGAGTGCGAGAGAGTAATCGCGGCCATAGATCAGCTGCTAACGCTCGGTAAGTGCACACAAACCACCCAAAGCTACTTTCAGTATTAATTTAAAAACGGATTAAAATTCAGTAAAACTGTCATTTTGTGAAACATTATTGTGATTTAAAATATCTGTTCATAATATAGCATGTTCCTTGTTTTGATTTTATTCTTGTGTGTTTTACAGATGTGGCAAAGGCGTTCTCCTGCCCTGTAGATTTGAGGGAATATCCGCTGTACTGCACTGTTGTGGCCTATCTCACCGACCTCAGCACCATCAGAACAAGATTAGTGAACCGTTTCTACAGGTATACTCAGTCCTTTACCTCACTGATAGCATTATCAGACAAAAATGAGTGCCCCGTTCTTCCAGGTACACACACAGACAATTGCTGGAGTTCTGACGCCTCTGTTTGTATGTGTAGGCGAATCTCAGCACTCATGTGGGAAGTGCGTTACATCGAACACAATGCTCGAACATTTAACGAACCACAGAGCCCCATTGTCACAGCAGCGAAAACGGTCAGCGACGTCCTGCTGCGTTTCATCAGGTCAGAGAAAACACGATCACTTACACATTTTTACATTACTATCCCCCTGGTTCACCTGCTGGGCTCAATGACCATGCTGAGCTTTTTCATTTTTATTGTACATGTGTCTGTAGGGATCAAAGTTGTACAGATATTTTGGATCTGCACAATAAGATGAAGACCGAATTCAGCAGTGCAGAAGAGGAAGAGGTGAGCTTGGGAGTCTGTGTGTGTGAATTGTGTGTACAGAGCTCAACAATAAGTATGTCTACTGACCCAGGACCAGTGTCCCTAAGCTTTGGGAAGCTGCGGCCTGGTGTATATATTTTAGTGTGAAGATGATGAACTCTTCAGTGTCTTTGTTTGTTTTCTAGGAGACTGTGGATGTAGACTCGGACACTCCCGGCACCTCCACTGGTCAAAGGGTGAGACAATTCAAGCACATGCATGTTCAATTAATCTTTGTAATCTACTTATTATGAAAGCATTATAGTACCAAGTGTGTTTTCTTTAACCCCTCCCATCGTTTACAGAGGTCCAGTAATGTGCCTCAGAAGCGTGGCGTGGTCCTAGATATAAACGCATGGCACAGACAATGCAAAGAGCTTGTGAGGAGAATGATGGCAAGCCGAGATTCAGAACCGTTCCGCCAGCCTGTTGACCTCTTCATCTACCCGGTAGCACATTCTTCCCTCTACGTTCTATCATTCCTTTCTTTCCTTCCTTTACTTTTCTGTCACTTCTTGTATTCCATGTTGGAAATCTTTCAGATCTAATCTTTTTCTCTCTGTATCAGGATTACCGTGATATTATAGACACTCCTATGGATTTGGGCACAGTCTCTGAGACCCTGATGGGTGGGAACTACGAGAATCCCATAGAGTTTGCCAAAGATGTGCGACTTATCTTCAGTAATTCAAAGGCCTACACGCCCAACAAGAAATCTAGAGTAAGACCAGCACCCTTTTTTCCAGCTCTCCCGCAATCACACTCATCACTCTTATAATCAAGCAATACGTGTTGTTAGGACGTTGTTTAGCTGTTTTCATGGGGCTTATTGCTTTTATAAAATAGTTAAATATAAAATTAGACCATAAAAATATTTATTTTAATATTTAGGCGCAGTGGTGCCGTAATACTGATCTAATGAGGTCACAGGTGTATGGTTGTGGAGTATTTTACAATGGCTTCAAACGCGGCAAATCAGAATCAATGCCTGGAACTATCAGTTTTATAAACATTACTTTTATATTACTTTACATTACATTACATTACTTTACAATGAATGAAATAATGAGATGTATTTATTTTCTTACTACATGTACACTACCGTTCAAATGTTTGGTCACAGCCTATTGTTTAAAAAAAATATAATAATAATTCAGATGAACTTTTTATTCATTAAAGAATTCTGGGGAAAAAAATCCACAAAAATATCAAGCAGTACTGTTTCCAACTTTGATAATAATATGAAATGTTACTTGAGCAGCAAATCAGCATATTAGAATAATTTCTGAATGATTATGTGAGACAGTTATGATGCTGAAAATTCAGCTTTGCCATCACAGGAATAAATTAAAAATTTAAATATATTTAAACGATTACGAAAAGAATTGTTTTAATAAAGATTTCACATTATAACTGTTTTATTTTAATCGCATATATGCAGCCTTGGTGAGCATAAGAGACTTATTTCAGAAACATACAAACTACTTCTATACTATTAACGACCCCAAATTTTGAAGAGTAGGGTAAATGGTTGATATATTTTTTTAAAAATCTAATATTGTTGTGCTATTAAAGATACCTTTTATATATTAACTAAAACAGTATATTGCATTCATGCATGAAGTATGTTTTAGGCCTTTTGACGGTTGATCCACTGTATGACTCTGATATTGCTTTTTATTTAGATCTACAGTATGACTCTGAGTCTGTCGGCGTTCTTTGAGAATCAAATCATTCCCATAATCTCAGACTACAAATCTGCTGTTCAGAATCAGCGTAGGAGTCAACAGAGACTCAATTGCAGCAAGAGATTGCAGAGTTCCCATCCCAACAGGTAAAACATGTACACTCAATGTCAAATCATGGTACAGAGTCCACACAGATTGTTCTTTCTTTTTTGTGGATCTATTTTAAACTTTTGTGTGTTTCGGCAGCCCCAAAGGAAAACAGAAATCTGTAAAGAAAACCTCCCTGACCACTCCAAAGTCCCGCTCAAGGAAATCCTCTCAAGGTGTGTAAGAGTCTTAGAGATGTTGTAATTACCAGTGGGAACTTGGGTTTTGTTTGAACCCTGACTTTCCAAATTGGGGTTGTCTCAAATCAACAATAATGGTAGAATAGAAATGTTAATGATCATAATAATAGTGAATTTAGTTTGTTGGCATTTTATGAACTGTTGATGAAGAACAGGGATAAAGCTTGATTAAATGCTATTTTCTGTGGGTGAATATTTTTTAATTTTTATATATATAATAACTGTCTGTAGGTTTAGTAGTAGTCTGCTAGTGAGACGCCACCTTAAGTCACAGCTGTTTTTTTTTTCATGGGAGACTCAAAGTGTTTGCTTCTTTCACCAGATTTGAGTGTTGCACAAGCTGATGAAGACAGTCAGCCTTCCTCTTCATCCTCATCCTCTTCCTCCTCCTCTTCCTCGTCCTTTTCATCAGAGCATGCAGGAGCCGACCGAGTTACACGCAGCCGAGGTACACCAAGCAAAACCTCAGGTACACAAACAAACGTGCTCTACCACTCAAAAGTTTGGGGTCAATAAGATTTTTTTTTTTTTTTTTTGAAAGAAATTAATACTTTTATTTTGCAAAAATGTATCATGTTGATCAAAAGTGATAGTAAAGACATTTCTCATGTTGTTTGTCTCATTTCTTCACGCTGTTCTCTTGAACATCAAAGAATCCTGAAAAAATACATCTCTGTTTCAGCAAATCAGCATATTAGAATGATTTCTGAAGGGTCATGTGACGCTGAAAACTAATGATGCTGAAAATTCAGCTTTTCATAATGAATAGATTACATTTTAAAACAAATTAGAATAGAAAACAAAATATGATTTTTTTTACCGCATTTTGGGGCATATGAGTGTATAATGCATATTGCAAAGAATTTTTTGCCTCCTGATATTGACTGATATTGTGTCCTAGGTGGTAATGACTGCCTGCCAAATGGAGGTCGAAGTTCACGTAGGAGAGTAGCAGCATTAACAGAAGAGGGAGAGGTCTCTGAATGTGAGAGTACCAGCTCATCATCCTCCTCAACATCCGCATCGTCCTCCTCCAAAACCTCGTCGTCTTCGTCTGAGAGCGACGACAGCGGGACTGAGGTGGGCGGCTTTGCAGACGGCGGCGATCATGACTACAGCAAAGCCCCGCAACAAAAACAGAAAGGCAAAGAGCCAGCATCCTCTGTCGATAACGCAAAGCGAAAGCGCAAAGGAGAAGAGCAGACAACAGAACCTGAGAAACGAGCGCGGCGGGCGGACGAAAAAGAAGAAGAGGTGGAGCCTGAGGAAGAGGAAGAACCAGATGAAGAGGAGGAACCTGAGGAGGAAGAAGAGGAGCTGGATGAGGAAGAGGAGTCTGAGGATGAAGACCTCATTTCATCAACAAAAACTGGAAGTCAGAGGTCAAATCAAAGGACTCCAAAGTCAGGGCGGGTTAACACTCGTAACCAGGGACGAAGGACTGTTCTATACAACGATGACTCTGAAGAGGAGGGGCTGACGACAGACCCTCTGAATCTAGGAATGTCACGTTCTGGAAGGGTCCGTCGCATGACTGAACGTGCGAGGGTTAGCCATCTTATGGGCTGGACACATTGACATTTTATGATCCTCACTACAGCAATACTGCAGGGATTTTGTTTTTAGTACTGTCTTTTTGTGACATGTTTTTTTTTTTTTACTATTGTTGTCTCCGAGACTTGATGTTCATGACTCTTCCTGGACTGTGGTGCTTTTTCTTCTCTGGTGTTCACGGAAACTACCTTGCCATCAACTAATTCGCCACCTCTGCCTTACTCTAGTCCGGAGTGGTCCTTCCTTCTTTCCTTTCTTCCTCCCTCCTGAATGACTTTGATTCCCATCATGGTTCTTTTGGTTTCCATTTTCCAGTCATAAAGATGGTGCTGCTCTCCTCACTTTCTCCATCTTGCGTTCTTTTCATACTTGTTTTTTTACACAGGGGGGGTCATTGAGAACACTTACGTTTACCATATAATTCAGCTGACTTGACTTTACTATTAAATCAGGTAATGCATTTACCTCTGTTCAATAATATAATACATTTTTGTCATATGATTTAGTGCAGGTGCAACCTCTGAGATGCATTAACTACTTCCAGATCACTTGTGCTACTCCTCGTCCATTAAAGTACAGACACGAGGAGGATTATGTGAAGCGTAGGAGGAAATGCACTTCTCCTCTTGTTCAAATACACAAAAACACTTCAGACTGTTTTTACAGAATATATTTATATTTTTCCACTCTTGTATGATACACTTTGATTCATTTTTATCTTGCAGTAAGGATAATATTAGTATTGATGATGTTTGCACATTTTATGTCAAGTATACGTGGCAGCTGATTGGTTGAAATGAGGTGATGTCTGAATCCTGGACTCTGGTTCAAATATAATGTAAATTGAAGCCGGTGCCCTCAAGCTATCCGAGGAGCATCAGAATGGTTATTTTCTCATCTTTTTTTTCTTCTGTACCATTATCATGGAAAACTGAAAAGACTGTTATGTTCTGGACAAGGGAGACAACAAGAAAATGATCTAGTGCACATTTAATCCATGTTGGAGTGTTTTCCATTGGTGTATTTTCAGGATCATGAATACAAAGCATAAATTGAAGAGATCATGAGTTGAATATGAGTTTGGTTTGTAGTGTTGAAAGGGTGTATACAAAAATGTGATTAACACACTGGTACATATCTCTCTCTCTCTGTTTTGCCCTTCTTTTACCTTTTTTCTGTTTATCCCTCTTTTCTCACTTTAGTTTTTACTGTCTCTATTGCACTGTAATGGAAAACACTCTCTCCATCCAGTCCCTAATCTGCTTTTCCTCACCTGTTTGAAAGACTTTTCCCAGCCAATCAGGATACAGCATTAACCTTCTCAGGCTCTGTGCTTAGAAAAGAGTTGACCAGACTGAGTTTATTTAGTCTATTCTTTTCATCTCTCATGGTGTTTTTTTTTAATTTTTAATTTTATTTTATTTTTTTAAGTGTGTGTGTGTCAGGGATCTGTTGTCATTGGGTGACAAAGCCTGGATCTGTTCAATGACACTGATGGTGAAGATGGTCATGATGTTAGATGTCATAAGCTTATGTCTGTTTATTTGTTTTGTATGGGGTTTTTTTTATAATAAAGGTGTAAAACTGTGATTAGGCTCTACTGTCTGATCTATATAGTGTGGGTCTCTCTCTCTAATATAAATACATATATATATATATATATATATATATACACACACACAGTCAAACCAACATTTATTCAGACACCTTCAACATTTCTCACATTATCACAGTTTATTCGCTACAGTTTAGACAATGGTAATAAAATATGACAAGATCAGTTGATATTTCACTGGTTTTGGACATCCTTCTGTAGACTGTCTCACAAATGAATTAGGTTGAATAGCTGTCAGATGTTAAATTTAAGTACACAATTCGATAATACCAATTTAGGTCAACCAATTACCAAACAATGCTTAATTTAGTTCAGTCTGTGGTGTGAAAAGGTGCATTAGCAATTAAAGAAAAAACACTTAAGCAAAACATGGTAAGGTCAAATTGTCTTTTGGTCCCAAATTTGTATAAATTTTACTGGTAGTCCCTGAAGAATTTGAGTATAATGTGTCACAGTTTACTTTATTCTGCTATCCTCACTCTAATAAATGAACTATAGTGTCCCGCATCCACTAGTAAAAAATATAAAAAATTATATCTTGTGTCTGAATAATTTTTGCTTTGACTGTGTGTGTATATATATATATATATATATATATATATATATATGTGTGTGTGTGTGTGTGTGTGTGTGTGTTCACACTCTGGCTAAACAGTAAATGATAGACACTGTTTATATTTCAAATAATTTGTTTATATTTTCAAATAATTTGTATGGGTGTATATATATAGACACCCATAAAAACATATTGTAAAACATATTTTGGCAAATTTCTTTGAGACCATAAGCCACAGTCTTAGTTTGGATGTCCTGTAAAGACTACATTCAGGGATTTTCAAAGATACCAAATGTTTGGAGGTTTCACCATGACAACTCCCTCTCCTTGGTCTTTAAAGTGGTGGTATAATGCACTTTTCGAAAGATGTAAAATAAGTCTTTGATGTCCCCAGAGTGTGTATTGTGAAGTTTTAACTCAAAATACCCCACAGATATTTTTATATAGCATGTTAAAGTTATACTTTTTGAGGGTGAGCAAAAACGCACTGTTTTTGTGTCTGCCCCTTTAAATGCAAATGAGCTGCTGCTCCCGAAACAGAGGGTGGAGCTTCAACAGCTTGTGTTCTTTTACCTCACACAGACATGCACTGAAAATTTCAAAAACTTTTAGCCTTTTATGTTCAACCCAAAGTCAGAAAGATGGAGAGACTCAAAAGAAGAAGTGACAACATGTAGACAACATTTCTGAATGGTTAGTTGGTGAATTTATGTAGCTTATGTGGAGTTATCTTCTAGTCATTAATTAGCATATTCTGTCTTGATAATCTTTTAATCGTGTTCTGGGGAGGGGTTTATGTAAATTTTAGGGTTCATGATGTCACTAACCCGGGAGTAATGTTGTGTAATCCCTACTAGCCTTTTGCTGTAGTCCTTAAAAAGCGATTTCTTTAAAATAAAATATCTCCCTTTGCTTTGAACTTTGAAAGTCATAACTTTGCAGATGTTGTTTATGCTCAAACAGCAACATTACACATTAACTAAAGTTAGAAAAGTGAAATCATATTCAACAACCCCTTTAAATAGGACTTACATTGACTGGATTACTAAATTCAGCACTCTTATGGGACTATGATAATATTTTGTAATTATCATTTAAATCTGATTTATTTTTACATTATTGCTTGTCGTAAATTAACATTTTCAAATCAGAATATGACTTTCTGTTATGAGACATGAATCAGTTTCATACATGTCCACTGTAGAGGACACCTGGACATGCTTATCAGGCATTTTAGGGAGACATAAGTGAATAGGGAATATATTATATATCAATATTTCTGTGAAAAATTATGAAAATGTTGCCAAGTTATTACTCTCATTATTATAGCTACTTCTTTTTTCATTACATGTCACCCAAGGAACACATTCAAATGCAAATTAGAGACAATGGATAGATACATTGTATATAATGGGAAACCCCATTTTTGGCCATGTTTAAAAAGTAAAATAGTAAATCAAACCATTCTCTAATATTTTTCATAGCTGTTTTTCATAGAAGTTTCCTGGAGCTGTCGAAGTCCTGAAAACCCGGATTTACATCAAATGCCTATTAAATGCAGTCACATAAAAAATTTAAAATATAAACATCTTTTACCAACATTACCTATTCTTGTATCTGTTTTACAGAGGACAAGTTATATATATAAAAAAAGCCTGGAACCTAAAAATTTACTGGTATAGGCTACTGTATATAAAAATGTAATATAAAAAACATTGTTTTGGTTATAAAGTCTTGTTTTCATTTTCTTATTAAGTCTTGGGCTGCATCTGAAATCGCACACTCTCTTGAGTAGGAAGCCTACTTATTGAATAAGTAATTACTTCACAACTGCTAAAAAAGTTTGTTCTATATATGAGTAGCCTATGTTAAGTATGCAGGGATTAAAGTGGGCCGGAACGGCCCGCAACTGGGAGAGCGGGGCACAACCTAACGCTGGGTTAGTTGTAACACCGTTGATTTAAATACTTCCAAACATGCTAGCATGACGAAACTTAGTGTATTTACTAGATGGCATATCAACACTCTAAAGAAAAAAATTGGCCAAAATTCAAATCTTTGTAAGATACCAAAGTCTCCGGCACGGACACCACCAGCACGGACACCACCATCTCAGGCATGGACACCACCGTCTCCGGCACAGACACCGGCACGGACACCACCGTCTCCGGAACGGACACCAAAGTCTCCGGCACGGACACCACCGTCTCCGGAAAGGACACCACCATCTCCGGCATGGACACCAAAGTCTCCGGAACGGACACCAACGTCTCCGGCAAGGACACCACCGTCTCCAGCATCCACCATCTCCGTGCACCACCGTCTTCGGCACGGACACCACCGTCTCCGGCACGGACACCAAAGTTTTCAGAACGAACACCAACGTCTCCGGCACGGACACCAAAGTCTCCGGAACGGACACCACCGTCTCCGGAACGGACACCAACGTCTCCGGCACGGACACCAACGTCTCCGGCACGGACACCAACGACTCCGCAATGGACACCACTGTATCCGGCACAGACACCAACGTCTCCGGCACGGACACCAACGTCTCCGGCACAGACACCAACGTCTCCGGAACGGAGACCACCGTCTCTGGCACGGACACCACCGTCTCCAGAATGGACACCAACTTCTTCGGAACAGACACCAACGTCTCAAATTATGAAAATCGAATTATTGATATAAAAATTGACATTGTTACTAGTAGCAATTCAATTGCTGGTATCTAGAATAGACATTTCAACTAGTGACAATTGAATTATTGATATCGAAAATAAAGGATTTACTAGTAAGAATTGTATTTCTGATATGTGAAATTAGAATTTCAACTAGTAAAAAATCAATTGTTGATATCAGCAATTGAATTTGAATGTCAGCCTATGGTGAGATTTCACTATTAGTATGAATGTAATCTGGACCTTCTACATTCGCTATGTTTTCATTATCATATGACCTACCAGCATCATTTACATCGCTTCACTGCCATTCATAAATCCTCTCCCGTGGCCTCATGGGATTGTAGTGTTTAATGTATGCACACTGAAAGTAGGCCATCCAGTACTTTTCGCCTACTCTGAGTACTGTGAATTAAGATATTTTGTCACATATACTGTTTTTCGCCTACTGCCTCCTGGTGTCCTCTACATAGGACACAATATCATAAAAGATTGATAAAAAAATTTTTTACGCCATTTGTTTCTTATACTCCAAATCATGTAATGATGTAAAAAAATGAAATTGACAACTGTCTCAGGAGGATATATAAATATATTCATTGTGCGCTAGTGACGACGTGTGTTGTGTTTTGAGAGAGAGAGAAATTGCCAAATTAGACGTTTAAATGTAGGCTAAGTATTGGGGTTTAACTTACACAAATATCACCAACATCTGTACAAATTATACAAATGTAAAAACAAAAACAAACAAAAAAACCTTTAAGCCGTTCAAATGTTGACTTAAACTAAATGCCATAGGCCTATATATAGCTTATATGGACTGTGAACATATTTAGAAAGTTTGTGAACCCTGTTTTTTTCAGACAGTTTAATATAACTTTCAGAAAGTATTAGCCTTATATATACACAGCTTATATTTCCAACAATGTAACATGCATTTAAGAGAAATACAAATGTTTCACATATAATGCTCTAAAGAACTGCATAGCAACATAAAACATTAATACAAAATTAAACATCAGCTATTGTACACTATATAATGAACGTTAAGGATAACATTCATAACAAAAACATTAAAGAAAAATATATTCACATATTAAAGAGGAGGAAGAAAGTAGAGAGAGGAAAAAAGATAACAGAAAAGGGCATATGTGTATAGTCAAAATAAAAAAAGGAATTTAATTATTTGTAAATGTCCATAACTCTGGTTGCTTTACGATTTGAAAGATCTTGTAAGGTTTCAAAATAAATCTTTATGTGAGCCTTATGATATTGGGTATCCATTCAGAACATTTACATTTGTTTATGTGAAACTTACCAAGTATATTATAAGATTTAACATAAAAATGTGATTCTTGTCTATATATATATATTTTTTGTCATAATAAAAAATAATATATTTTTCATTTTAATTCCACTGAACGTATTAAATAAATATTTCACACCAATCCAAAAGAAACTAACATACATACAGTACATACATAAAGATCAGTTTTAGGCCTATATCTTTTTAGGTTTGTTGGATAAATGATATACTGTATATCATTTTAAAGTATATTTCATTAACTTCTTTATTGATACAGACTACAGTATTTGTTATTATCAGTCCAAATCAATCTCCAATTAATATTCTCAAAATGGTTATTTCAAAAGAATTTATTAGCTATGAAATGTTGCAGGACAATGAATTAAGCGTCTGAAAAAGGATTACTGCATTTGCTATCATTAATTTTAACACCGTTTATCGAGACCTCCTTTTTAAACGTTGATTGCTATTTCACTGATGCCTTACAAAAGTCTTAAAAAACCTTCTGTTTTGCATCAAATATGCTAGCCTATATTCTCGTGGAGATATTGAAATACCGAATGTCTCTAAAAAATTCAGTATAAATAGCCCTCACCATTTATAATTTGTAAAAACCCAATTGTCATAGAACATTTATTTATTCTTATATATTTAACATTTTTATTTTTCCATATTATGTTTTACATTTTTAACTGGATTAAACATTATATAAAGCATAAAGACAAGCTGTATACCATTGCTTATCTTTATTCTTTATATAATGTTTATTCCAGTTCAACTTGAAAATTGTATTCGATCTCTAACAAAATCAAGAACATTCAATCCTCCCTCATTATATGAATTACATAAAATATTTCTATTCAAATAGTGAGGCTTGTCTTTACATATGAAGTTGAATAAAGTGTAACCAATTATTTTAAACAAAAGATTTTGTTACATGATACATCTTCTAATACTTTCGAAGGGACACAGATTTGTTTTGCCAGTCGTGACATCACCGCGATCGCTGACCTGAGCGCATGACTGTGACATCACTCCAGTGGTTTGGAGAAGCCGGAAGTGAATACAGGGAAATTACAACAAACAGAGCGAGGACAGTTACTGATCCACACGAATAGCTCGGGGGAATAAAACAAGACTGAAAACTATTCCCGTCTAATCTTCACACTTCATCAAGTGGAACCAGGATGTCGAACATGGAGAGTATCCTTGCGGACCGCGGGGGGTCGGGCCCGATCCAGATTCACTTCACTGTCGCTTGGACCGTAAACACTTCTACTTAAGAGTAATTTATGGGTTGAACTCAGTCGTGGCAACATTTTGTTGTTTACGAATAGGTCGGGTCACATTCTAGCCGTAAAATCTAATCGCTCTTTCGGGATTTCTGTTTGCGTCACTGAAGGTAGAAATTGAATTAGAGAGTGAATTTTGGGTTCTAGAGTAGAAAACGATTTAAAGTGATACGCTACATGAGTTGGTGAACTCACCGTGCTGTTTATATTTTTGTACGTTTATGAAGTTTCAAGTGCTTATTTTGATAGTTTCGTGCTCTAAAACATCGTCAAATCCGCCCAGGTATGACTGTGACGTAGAATTACGTAATGTCGCCACCTAACGTTATATGTATCTAGGTAAACTCTCAATCCAGCCGGTCAGACTAGTTTGTCAAGTTTCGAGACGATTTTGGTCTACATTGTTGTTTATATTGTAGTCGGCTTTGTTACATTGTTTAGGCTTGTTTTGGGCATATTATTAAAGGTATCAGATAACTTTTACAGACATGATAAAATCTTTTCCTTGACTTTTGACTTCAGAGCAGTTGTTTAACCTCAAGTTTGCAGCTAAAGAACTTCAGCGGAGCTCCAAGAAATGCGACAAAGAAGAGAAAGCAGAGAAGGTCAAGGTCAAGAAGGTAAACAAACCATTGACACTGGCATTTGGAGACTCAATTAATTAATAGGAAGTACCATTGATCTGTGCAATAGCATCTTCACCCAACTGCTTCGCATGAACTACTTTATGAGTATTATGTTTCTCTGTCTGGATATTTTCTATCTGCATAGTAAAAAGTATTGAGAAAATAGATATATGTGTGTGTGTGTATATTGTCAAAAAATTATACTAATGTAAATGTCAAAGTATAGCCAAAAACATAATTGAGAATGTTGAGTCAACACATTAGATTGTACTTTAGTATTTTAAAAGTAAATGTTCCATAATTACAGCACATGTAATCGGTCAATGTTGATATGATGTTATGAAACTCACTGCTTATGTTTTGGTTACTTTAGGCGATCCAGAAGGGCAATATGGAGGTTGCACGGATACATGCAGAAAACGCTATCCGCCAGAAGAACCAATCGGTGAACTTCCTTAGAATGAGCGCGAGAGTGGATGCAGTGGCTGCACGAGTACAGACGGCTGTCACCATGAACAAGGTACACAAATGGCTTTCTCCTTTTAAACCAGATATACTCAAGTAGTTATCCAAATAGATTTAATAGTTCACTTTTGATTTTTATTCTCCAGGTCACCAAGTCTATGGCTGGGGTGGTGAAGGGCATGGATGCAACCCTGAAGAGCATGAACCTTGAGAAGGTGAGAGGGAGAGAGAAGAAGACTTCTCATTGATATAAACAGTTGTAGTGCTTTGATTTGTCTTTATTTTATTGCCTCAATATTTATTCTCTGTGTTCTGATTCGTCAGATTTCAGGTCTGATGGATAAGTTTGAGCGTCAGTTTGAAACTCTGGACGTACAGACGGCTCAAATGGAAGACACGATGAGCAGCACCACAACACTGACCACACCACAGGTCATACATGCACTCGCATACTGCAATGACTGCACCGTAGGCCATAAATACACTGACATAGTAGTTGTTTTGCCTTTACTGACACTGTGGTGTGTTTTAGGGTCAAGTCGATTCTCTGATGATGGAAATGGCGGATGAGGCCGGGTAAGAACATTTTAAATGCTGAAATTTGTTATTCTTATTAATGAGTAAATACTTAAATACACACTTTGCCGTTCAAAAGATTGGGGGTGGTAACAATTTGTTAAATGGTTTTTGAAAGAAGTCTCTTATGCTGCATAAAAGGCTGCATTTATTTGATTAAAATACATTAATGTTTTGAAATATACATTTTAGTACACTTTATAATAACTGTTTTCTATTTGAATATATTGTAAAATGTAATTTATTCCTGTAATGGCAAAGCTGAATTTTCAGCATCATTACTCCCAGGGCTTGACATCAACTTTTTAGCTCACCAGCCACTGTGGCTAGTGGTTTTCCAAAGTCACTATACACTCTGCATTTTCACTGGCCACAATTTTGACATTGAATAGCATGAGGAACAACAGCCATATAGATATTTTTAATAATATCTCATAACTTGGCAGCAGGTTTATTAGGCTGCTGTCACTTTAAGACATGGCGCACGGATCCATTATACTGATACACGTGTTTTCTTTCTCAACTACATTCACTTAAAATACGAATACTCGCCAAGATCGGGCGTCTGTTGTGTCTATTTGACCGTTTAAGCGCAATAAGCAGTGGGGAAAAAAATCTATTTAGTACTGAGAGGTGGCTTTATGTACGCGTACTTTGGGTATGAGCACAAAATCTGCAGGAATTAGTAAAATTATGCGCAATTTGCAGTCCCACGCCAAAATCCAAGCTCTTTAACAGCAGCAATATTCATCCGGTGCAAATTAAACGAGTGAGTGAGGGGAGGCGGGTTTGTGTGTCAACTCACCGTCGGAGAGATGAGAGCGTGAGAAAGCGCAGCTGGTATCATGCATCTATTCTGCAGAAAATGAGTATTGGAAACGTTTCAGATATTTCAGTATCGATATGTTTAATAAATCGAGTTTTTTGACAACACTACATTGCACTTAGTTTATTATTTCAGATGCCTTTGTAAAAGACTAAGATTGAAAAATGTGTATACTATATATAAAATTCATGTCAAGCCCTGATTACTTCATGATCCTGCAGAAATCATTCTAATATGCTGATTTGGTGCTCACAAAACATTTCTTATTATTATCAATGTTGAAAACAGATATGCTGCTTAATATTTTTGTGGAAACAAAGATATATTTCTTCAGGGTTATTTGATGAACAAAATGGAAAAGAACAACAATTATTTTACATAACTTTTATACCATGATTAATGTCTTTACTGTCATGATCAAATCAATGCATTCTTGCTGAATAAAATGAAATATATATATATATATATATATATATAATTAAATGGACAAAATGTCTTTAATTTAAGATTAAAACAAACAGTGTCTGTTCTTGTGTGTTTAGGCTGGACCTCAATATGGAGCTTCCTCAAGGTCAGTCAGGATCAGTGGGAACCAGCGTAGCATCTGCAGAACAGGTATTTAACATAAACATGAGTACAGACATACTAACAAAAATATAACTGATATGTACTACAATAATTTTATCTTTCTCACCATAGGACGAGCTCTCTCAGAGACTGGCCAAACTCAGAGACCAGGTTTAAGGAAGATCCCGGTGTGTGTGTGTGAGAGAGAGAGATTGTGAATGTGCCAGTGTGTGAGAAACATATCCCCTGTTCACTGACCCCTGGAAATATTAGCCTCATTGTTTAATTGTTTAGTTCAGTTTATTCATTTGAGGGGTGTGTGCAGATGTTTGAGGGTGTGCAGCTTTCCTTATCCACTAGAACACACCGAAACCAAACTGTAATGACACGCTGGAAACTGAATTAGACAAAATTACATGTTATTTGGTAACGCTGCTGTCATCAGGATTGTTCTGGGGTCCTGCTCTCCCTCAGTCCATAATAATTGGTATAAAGATTATAATATTGCTTGCAACATTTCTTTGTAATATTCCTCATTTTATTTAAGTTGTTTTAAATACTTGCTTGTCTCTCATATACATTTTATGCCAATGTAGCTACATTGACCTATACCAGCATTAGTATCAAACAGCTGTTGGGAAAAAATTGTGACATGTTTTTTTTCTTGCTGCACACGTTTTTGCCTCTGCTTCAATGGATTGTGGGAATTTGTATTTTAAAATGCATGTGATCAAGATGATGATTTGAATAAAATCTTTTCATTTTGTCCAAGGCAGTAAAATCCCCAGTTTATCAGCCCTAAGTCTTTACAGAAACTCTGATCTTTTTCTGATGTGGTCTATCCGAAATGTATAAAACATTATAATAAACTTCCTTCGGCGATGTACATCTCAATCAGCTGGCTCAGATAAGAATATATATATATGTTTGTGTGTATATAAATAAATATTTTGCAAATTTCTATGTTCTTGAATGTAAATAATTTATTCAATTCACATTTATTTGTATATTGGGAAATCTTTTTTTCTTCAGAGAATCGGTGTCTGTTGGCATTATAATACTAGTTTTCAGACTTGTACAATGACTGTGATCGGCCTGTTGGGCCTAGAGTTACAACAGGATAGGGTTTTGATTGGTCCATTGGGCTCAAGATTTTGAAGAGTGATAGGTTTTGATTGGTCCGTTGGGTTCAGATTTAGCAGAGCTGAGCAGCTGTTACTGATGCGCTACTGATGAAGGAGAAATGTGCTGCTTAAAAACCAAAACCAGTTTATATATTCATATAATTTCCCATTGGAGTCTTACCTGATTTTATGTGTGTCCATCTGGAGTCATTTAGATGACAGATCTGAGTGCTTTAATTGTTCTTCCCTCAAAAACAATATTTTATCATGAATTATATTGAAGAAAATAAGATGGAATACATTTTCTTTCTGTCAAGTCAAACAAAAAGTTTTAAAAAGATATAATTATCAGACATGTGATTAAAGAAATATTTGTACTTCTATTATTTTAATTGGTAACATTCCAGGACCATAAAAGTGAACAGCTAGAAGGTGATTAAAGCACTGAAAAATGTTTTAAAATTAGCATTCCCTATACATCCATATACATTTCCGCTTAAAAGTTTGGTGTAAAATTCTATATATAAAATTAATTAAAAAATAATAATTATAATATATAATATACTTTATGTGTATATAATTACGAAGATAATTATAATTTATAATTATAATTCTTATAATTTAAGAAGATTTATATTTTCTCTTATACATCTATTTGCACTGTTCAAAAGTTTAGGGACAGTAGGATTTAAAGAAATTTTACATTTTAAAGAAATTAATATTTGTATTTTACGGAGCTCCTAAAGGGGCCTTTGCAAAAATAAAAATATACAGACTTTCACGTGCTCATGAGAAACGTATCTCATGAGCACGTAAAAATCTGTATTTTTTTTATTTTTGCAAAAGTCCCTTTAGGGGCTCTGTAGTATTTAGCAAGGATGCATGATATTGGTAAAAAATTACAAAAGATTTCAATCTTCAAATATATGCAGTTCTTTTGAACTTTCTATTTATTAAAGAATCCTGAAATGTATCACAGTTTTGACAAACTATTAAGCAGCACAACTGTTCAGCTTTGCCATCACAGGAATAAATTACATTTTAAAATATTTTAAAATAGAAAACAGTTCTTGTAAATTACAATAATATTTCACAATTCTGCTGTTTTACAGTATTTTTGATAGAATAAATGCATCCTTGGATAGCATAACAGAGTTTTTTACTGACCCCAAACTTTTGACCAGTAGTGTACATTATAACTTAGATGGTCATGAAAAAAGCTTATGTCCATTTCATTTGCAACTATACTGTTGATGAAAATGTTACTAATTTATGTGACCCAACTCTAATTTTCTCCTCCCATTCTCTCCTGCCCTGCCCCTTCATTCCCCGCCTTTTTAGCTGGAGTGTCTTTTACTCTAGAGATGAGAAAGACAGATGGATTGACTGATCATGGCATTATTCCATTTGAGCACAGGAAGAGAACTTTACGTTTTTAGAATAGTATGAAGATCAGGAACACACTTTGTGTGTTTCTTGTTGAGTATAAGGATGTAATATGGACCAACCTTCTAGAACTTTTTGGGATCCTGAAGAAGAGCAGCTGAAGGTGAGTCAGGGAATTTGTCTCACACATGCATGCAGGTTCTTACGTACATTTGTGTCTCTCACATGTTTATAATATACAGATTTTTAATATCAATGAGGTACAACTGTTTAATTCTTTAATGTTATTTTGGATGATGAACAATAATATAAAATACATATTCACTATTATATTTATAATATGTTATATCATAATATTAATTGTGTGTGCATGTGCATGTGATGTTTTTGGAAAATGTAAAATTGCAAGTACTTTCTGTGATGGGTAGGGGTAGGGTTGGTGGATAGAATATACAGTTTGTACAGTATAAAAATCATTATGTCTATGGGATGTCCCCATAAAACATGAAAATCTAATGTGTATGTGTGTGTCAGAGGAATGGTTGTTAGCAACCATGATTTCTCGTGAGACATTAGCTCTGTGTGTTTGTCCTCTGGGAAGACAGTTGTGTGTCACTCTGTGTTCTGTGTTTCTTTAATGATGAGCCAATTACCAAAAACATTGTTAACATTCATCTAGACACGGCACTATCCATCCATCCGTCTGTTGAACCATCCATCCATCAGTCCCTAAAGCCGTTCCCTTATTAACCATGAGATCATCCTTCAGTTTGGTTTTTAAATCTCTCCCTGTTGCATCTATATCTTACGGTAATCTGAGGTGATTGTCATAGTGACCACATTCCCAGGCGAGAAGTGTTTGTTGGTAACTCCCCTGGCCTGCTGTCTCTCTGCATTTCATCCACAATGTCTTTGACATGCACTCCTGAGAAGTTTGAAGGGCTGAGTTGTACTGAAAATGGAATGTAATTTAGGCAAAAAAATTCCACATTTGTCAATAAAAATGTGCTATAATTCTGACAAAACCTCACTTTGGGCACATTCAAATTTGGAAAAACAATCGAAATATTTTACAAATATATTTTAAATAAATATAAATAAATTATTTTTATTTTATTTTTTTTAGATGCAGTGTTTTGTTAGCATTTAGTAATTTTCCCATGCTAACGGGGAAGGTTCTAAGAACTTTGTCCAACATTCTGGCAAGGTTCTCTCACAAACGTTCTTCCAGTAACGTTATGTTTGTCCAAAGTTATCTGGTCTTAACATTATCAAAACATTATCACACAAATTGTTGTTTACACATTATTCATGAAAAGTTTTTCTGAAACATTTGAATTGGACATTAGTTTTTAAACTTAACTACTTTTTTGAGATGGGTTAAAGAACATTAACTTTCCCATAATACTAGCAAAATGATAAAATAGAGAAAACATTCTCATAATGTTTTCTCTATTTGCATATAACAAGAAAAGAAAAGTTTTTAAAACATTTTAAAACTGGACGTTTTGAATGTTCTGAGAACATTCAGAAATAACGTTTTCACAGCTTAACGGGAATGCTGGGAAAGCGTTCTTGGAACATATTTTTGACAGCTGGGATTTATATTAAAAAAGCATCCAACGTCCTCCAACTACCCTTACAAAAAATAAGTATTCAAGTTAATTTTATTAAGTATAGCCTACTTAAGTGAAGTTTTTGTAATACTAACATTAGTATACTGTAAGTGTACTGTTTCAATACTTGGGACTAAATTGGCTCACTTTTTATGAAAGTATACTTTTAAGTATAACAGTAGCCTAGTAAACTTTGAGTACACAACTAGTTTACAACTGAGTTTTTCATTTGTACTGCAACTTTACTACAAGTGAACTTATACTGATGTACTATAGTCAAGTAGCACATGTTTTAGAGAAGTACATAAAATAAACTTCTGAGAAGTACATAAAAAGTAGACTGAAAGTATACTTTCTTATTTTTTAGTTTAAAAGAAGTATACTATATTAGAACACTTTAATAAACTTATTTTTCATAAGGGTAAGTGATCGTGTGTGTTTGTGTGTACAGTATGACGGGCCAGTCGGCTGCTGAGGGATCTCCCTGCTCTCATCGTCTCTCTGTGCAAACTCAAGAGGATGAGCTGGACCGAGCAGAGAGTGTGCTCAGCAGGTCAGCGATTTTGTGTTTGTGTGTGGTCTGTTTTCAATCTATGCAAGGACCAAATGTCCTCACAATGATAGTAAAACCAATTTGGTGAGCTTGTGGTCCTCAGAAGTGTCATAAAAGGACGAAACACACTATTCCAAAAGTATAATCATAACTCTTAAACATTTGCATAAGTGTGAGACTGGTTTGATAATTACGTAAAGACCAAAAAATCCAAACTTGAGGGGTCAGTAAGATTTTTAAAAAAAATAATCTTGAAAGAAGTATTGTATGTTCACCAAATACAGTAAAAACACTAATACTGTGAAATATTATTACAATTTAAAAGAACTGTTTTCTATTTGAGTACATTTTAAGATGTAATTAATTCGATGGCAAAGCTACATTTTCACCAGCCATTTCTTCAGTCTTCAATGTCACATGATCCTTCAGAAATCATTATAATGTGCTGATTTGGTGCTCAAGAAACATTTCTTATTATCAAAGTTGAAAACAGTTTATTTGCTAATAACCATGATACATTTTTTTCAGGATTCTTTGATGAATAGAAAGCTCAAAAACACAGCATTTATTTGAAATAGAATTCTTTGGTGTCACTTTTGATGAATTTAAAGCATCCTTGATGAAGGTATTAAAAGGATTAATTTCTTTCAAAAATAAAAAATAAAATCTTACTGACCCCAAACCTTTGAGTAGTAGTATAATCCACATCCTAAAGGGATAGTTTTTTCATTTAAATTTAAATTTCATCATTTACTGAACCTCATGTTGTTTTAAACCTGTATGAATTTCTTTCTTCTGCTGAACACAAAAGACAATATTTTGAAGAATGTCTGTAACCAGACAGATGCTGGTCCCCATTGACTTCCATAGTATGAAAAAGGTTACTAACATTCTTCAAAATATCGTCTTTTGTGTTCAGCAGAAGAAAGAATTTCATACAGGTTTAAAACTATCCCTCTAAGTCATATTTAAAATAAAACACTTCAAGACCAACATAATTTGATTTGAGTTAACCATGATGGTATAAAACGTGTGATTTCAACTAATTTCTCATTTCTTGCTCATGTTTTGTCTTCTTCCATTCGTTGCTCTCTCAGGTCTCAGTCTGCGTGTGACGACACCTCGTCTGAGTTGCAGCGAGTAGCTGCTCTAGAGCCCCAAGATACGCAATCAAGAAACTCCTTTAGAGGAAGAGGAGCTCTGTCCAGGTTTAGGATCCATACAAATATGCACATATCCGTCCTTCGGATGAGACGTAAAACCGAGGTCCTGACTCTCTGTGGTCATTAAAAGTCCCATGGCACTTCTCGTAAAGAGTAGGGGTGTAACCCCGGTGTCCTGGCCATATTCCACCCATTGGCCCTTACCAATCATGGCCTCCTAATAATCCCCTTCCATTGAATTGGCTCCATCACTCTCTCTCCTCTCTCCACCTATATCTGGTGTGTGGTGTGCGCACTGGCGCCGTTGTACTGTGGGTGCCGTCGCATCATCCAAGTGGATGCTGCACACTGGTGGTGGTTGAGGAGAGATCCCCTGATATGATTGTAAAAGCGCTTTGGGTGTACAGTATATGAAAGCGCTATATAAATGCCTCTCATTCATTCACATACACATTCTCACATGTGCCACAGCAAGTCTGGATAAATCCTTTCTCTCTTGTGTTGCCAGGTTGGTGACTCTGGTGGTGACTCTGAGAGACTGGGCACACAGAAGTCTGATAGAGGAAGAAGAGAGACCCGATTCCTTCCTAGAGAGATTCCGGGGACCCGAAGTACGAGCCCCACCCAGTCGAAGGAGCAACAACCAACCAGACGCCAATGGAAATACTAAGGGAAATACAAAGTAATGTGACACATTTCTTTTTCTTTGACATATGGGCATGAAACCTAGTCTGCATACAGAGAGGATAAATCTGATAACATTTGTTACATATATGTGTGTTTTTTCCCCCCACAGGAAACAATGGGAGACATTTATAGTTTCTCCATCTGATGATATTTACTACTACTGGCTCTTCTTCATCGCCGCTGCTGTGCTCTATAACTGGGTACTTCTTGTAGCCAGGTGTGACTTTTCGCCTAGTCTTTCTTCTTTACATATTCATCACTATACACTTTGTTAATGTGCTCCTGATAAACACAGTTCCCTGTGCTGGCGGTTTGTTTCTGGCGTAACTAATTGTTACGATGCTCTAAGGCTCTTTCGTTACGCCTGTCATTCTTCCACAAAGAGAACAGTCCTTTGAGACAACTGCTTGACTAACTGTACAGATGCGTCTGTCTGCAGGTTGTCTAAATATTTGTGGTTCTTATGTTCTTTCTCTTTCTGTCTTTGTGTGAATAGAGCATGTTTTGATCAGCTTCAGACTGAGAATCCTATTGTCTGGCTGGTTTTTGACTATATTTGTGACATTGTCTACATACTGGATTCATGTATGCGGCTAAGGACAGGTATAGACACACACATACTCAAAATTCCTGACTTACACCACATGTTAAAGTTAATTATCCCAATGATTGAATTCATTAAGTGCCTTCACTTATTACAGAAACACTATATGGAAATCATGTTATATATTATCATCACAAAATCTTGTACTGAATTGCTTTTATGCATTTGGAGGATGCTTTAATCCAAAACAACTTACACTGCATTCAAGGTACATTTTATCAGTTCATGCATTCCCTGGGAATTGAACCTATAACCTTGGCATTTCCTGCACCGTGCTTGACTGTATAAAGCTACAGGAGTGCTTTATATTTGTTTGTGGACAGCAAGTACAAAAATCAATTCTGAGCACAACCATATTGCATTTTATTTGTTGCATAACTAATTGTGCATAGTTTAAATTAATAAAATAAATAGCCGTATTAACTTTTAAAAGAAAACACTTCCCATATCCTTTGTTGTTGACCCCGTGTTTGTAGGCTGGAAAATCACAGTTATGCTGTTGTTTATGTACAGTGGGGCAAAAAAGTATTTAGTCAGCCACCAAAAGTTCTCCCACTTAAAAAGATGAGAGAGGCCTGTAATTTTCATCATAGGTACACTTCAACTATGAGAGACAAAAAATCCAGAAAATCACATTGTCAGATTTTTTATGAATTTATTTGCAAATTATGGTGGAAAATAAGTATTTGGTCACCTACAAACAAGCAAGATTTCTGGCTCTCACAGACCTGTAACTTCTTCTTTAAGAGGCTCCTCTGTCCTCCACTCGTTACCTGTATTAATGGCACCTTTTTGAACTTGTTATCAGTATAAAAGACACCTGTCCACAACCTCAAACAGTCACACTCCAAACTCCACTATGGCCAAGACCAAAGAGCTGTCAAAGGACATCAGAAACAAAATTGTAGACCTGCACCAGGCTGGGAAGACTGAATCTGCAATAGGTAAGCAGCTTGGTGTGAAGAAATCAACTGTGGGAGCAATTATTAGGAAATGGAAGACATACAAGACCACTGATAATCTCCCTCGATCTGGGGCTCCACGCAAGATCTCACCCCGTAGGGTCAAAATGATCACAAGAACGGTGAGCAAAAATCCCAGAACCACACGGGGGGACCTAGTGAATGACCTGCAGAGAGCTGGGACCAAAGTAACAAAGGCTACCATCAGTAAAACACTACGCCGCCAGGGACTCAATCCCCCTGCTTAAGTACATGTCCAGGCCCGTCTGAAGTTTGCTAGAGAGCATTTGGATGATCCAGAAGAGGATTGGGAGAATGTCATATGGTCAGATGAAACCAAAATAGAACTTTTTGGTAAAAACTCAACTCGTCGTGTTTGGAGGAGAAGTTGCATCCAAAGAACACCATACCTACTGTGAAGTATGGGGGTGGAAACATCATGCTTTGGGGCTGTTTTTCTGCAAAGGGACCAGGACGACTGATCCGTGTAAAGGAAAGAATAAATAGGGGCCATGTATCGTGAGATTTTGAGTGAAAACCTCCTTCCATCAGCAAGGGCATTGAAGATGAAACGTGGCTGGGTCTTTCAGCATGACAATGATCCCAAACACACCGCCCGGGCAACGAAGGAGTGGCTTTGTAAGAAGCATTTCAAGGTCCTGGAGTGGCCTAGCCAGTCTCCAGATCTCAACCCCATAGAAAATCTTTGGAGGGAGTTGAAAGTCCATGTTGCCCAGTGACAGCCCTGAAACATCACTGCTCTAGAGGAGATCTGCATGGAGGAATGGGCCAAAATACCAGCAACAGTGTGTGAAAACCTTGTGAGGACTTACAGAAAACGTTTGACCTCTGTCATTGCCAACAAAGGGTATATAACAAAGTATTGAGAAACTTTTGTTATTGACCAAATACTTATTTTCCACCATAATTTGCAAATAAATTAATTAAGAATCCTATAATGTGATTTTCTGGATTTTTTCCCCTCATTTTGTCTCTCATAGTTGAAGTGTACCTATGATGAAAATTACAGGCCTCTCTCATCTTTTTAAGTGGGAGAACTTGCACAATTGGTGGCTGACTAAATACTTTTTTGCCCCACTGTATTTACAAAGTCAGTTTTTCTATTTGGGCAAAGTCATATTAAAACATATGCATATTTCATGTTAATTTATAACCGTATTGAAATAAAAATTCATCTATTTTCTAATTGCATGCTATTGATTTTATTGTAAACGTTTCATACATGCATGTTTTATTCTTTTTTTGTTTTGACCTCGTAATTTCTGAAACGACAGACTTCTCTCTGGTGACATATGCCAGACTTCTCCAATCATTTTGTCTGCTTTAACCCCGCCTCTTTCTTACACATCTGCCTCCATCCATTCAAAAACTGACGGACAGAACCAAGTTCTCGTCCTACATTTTTTCTTTTCTGTTTCACTCAGATGTACAACACAATATGGAAGATTGATCTGTCACCACTTCAGTTTTATCAATACTTTTTTTTATTTTCATTCAGCAACTTGGAAGCAGAACAATGTGCAGATTTTTGTATTCTTTGTGTTACTGAACTAACTATAAAGCATTTTTGTGCTCTTCCAGGTTACCTGGAGCAAGGACTTCTGGTGAAGGACCTAGCGAAACTCAGAGACAGCTACATTCATACATTTCAGTTCAAAATGGACGTTATCTCCATCCTTCCCACGGACCTGGCGTACATCATCGTGGGCATCAACACACCACAGGTCCGCTTCAACCGCCTCCTGCGCTTCTCTCGTATGTTTGAGTTCTTTAATCGTACTGAGACGAGAACCAACTACCCAAACATCTTCCGCATCTGGAACTTAGTGCTCTACATTCTAGTAATTATCCACTGGAATGCCTGCATCTTCTATGCCATCTCAAAGTCGCTTGGTTTTGGGTCAGATCAATGGGTTTATCCCAACATCTCATCCACAGAGGAAGGAGGTCTGAGACGGAGTTACGTATACTGCTTCTACTGGTCCACACTGACGCTGACCACCATTGGAGAGATGCCACCACCCGTACGGGACGAGGAATATGTGTTTGTGGTGTTTGATTTTCTTGTCGGAGTGCTCATTTTTGCCACCATTGTGGGTAATGTGGGTTCCATGATTTCCAATATGAACGCCACACGGGCAGAGTTCCAGGGACGGATTGATGCTATTAAACATTACATGCACTTCCGCAAAGTCAGTCGCCATCTTGAGACACGTGTCATCAAATGGTTTGACTACCTGTGGACGAATCAGAAAGCGGTGGATGAGCAGGAAGTCTTAAAGAATCTTCCTGACAAGCTACGTGCAGAAATTGCCATCAACGTTCATTTATCTACTCTGAAGAAAGTTCGCATCTTTCAAGACTGTGAGGCCGGACTGTTAGTAGAACTGGTTTTAAAGCTGCGCCCTCAAGTGTACAGTCCTGGAGACTACATCTGCCGAAAAGGAGACATTGGAAAAGAGATGTATATAATTAAAGAGGGAAAATTAGCAGTTGTTGCTGATGATGGGGTGACACAGTTTGCATTGCTAACAGCTGGAGGTTGTTTTGGTGAGATTAGCATTCTTAACATTCAGGGTAGTAAAATGGGAAACCGTCGGACAGCTAACATTCGTAGCATCGGCTACTCTGACCTCTTCTGCCTTTCAAAGGACGACCTAATGGAGGCCGTAACCGAATACCCAGACGCTCAGAAGGTTCTGGAAGAGCGTGGAAGGGAGATTCTGAGGAAGCAGGGGCTTCTGGATGAAAGCACAGCACAGGCAGGCTTGCTTGTCATGGATACAGATGAGAAGGTTAAACATCTGGAGGGCTCACTGGATGTTCTACAAGCACGTTTCGCACGGTTGCTCGGGGAGTTCACAGTGACTCAAAGCAGTCTGAAGCAAAGAATCACAGCGCTTGAGAGACAACTGTGTCATACGGGCCTTGGGCTTGTTTCAGATCATGAGATGGACTTTGAGAGTAATGCTAACACACCACGAGCCAATTCAACTGCATAGATATGCGCATTTGCACCATGAAAATTGTGTGCCTCTATGTCACATGCAGGATTAGCCTATATTTCTAGATGCACATACATTTACAGTCACAGACATTTGCTTTTTCAAATACGTTCCAACAGCCTCCGGCGTTTAGACTTGGTTTTTCAAGTATTTTTCAGTAAAGACGACATATTTAATTTTCCCTAAATGAAAATGTGTGAGAGATAAATGTAGTCCTTCAATGTATCATCAGTGTTGTTATTGTTAACTATTTTTAATTGAAAAAAAGCTGAAATAAAATATAAATTCATCTATCCATCAATTCTCCAAACCATGTGTCCATGTAAAGACTATAAAATATAAATAGGTAATTATTATAATTGTTTTAAATCAAATGAAAATGAGAAAAGTTGGCAACTAATTGAAATGAAAGTTGATGTAGCTATACTAAAATGACAAACTAAAACTGAAATATAAATTAATTAAAGATAAATTAATTAATACAATTACAAATGCACTTAACAAAATTTAAATGAAAGCTAATTCAAAATATTAATATCAATTAATATTAATAAAGGCTCGTTTTCATTTGTGAAACATTTAATATGGCGTCCACTGTGAAAACAGTCCATACCAAGGACAAATGCTGCTGAGTCAAAATGTGTATTGATAGACTGTATAGGCTACTTGTAACATATTGGGTCCATACCTTAATTCGCTTTTTCGCACTAATCTAATGTAAGCAGAAAATAACCAAATGTATATTCTGCATTATTACTGTGATCAGAATGTATACTGTTTGCAACTCGCTCATTTCCGTGCAAAAATAAAGCTGACATTGCCCATCCTCAGTCGTCTCCACGTGTGGTTATGACGAAATCCTATGAAGTAATTACGTCATCACCTTACGTCAGTCACGGTCACAGCGTAGTTTCCGGTGCGCCATTTTAGGCTGCATGGCGCAAGTTCCACTGGGAAGATGGCGGGTGAAACTGGCTTTTGGTTAGTTTTTTCTTTTGGACAATTCTAAGTTTTATGCCGATAATTGTTAAACGCATCTCTGCTGTTGGTTGTGCTAAATGCTCGGCGGTGTGTTGAACCACCTCGCGTGAGGAAGCGATGTCTACTGAAGTCCTGAGGTAAGGCGCCCTATTTTCTTTTCCATTGCTAACGTACACACTGTTGTGTTTGTTAATATTCCTCGGCAATACATCAATTAAATCCAGTCGCTGTTTGAATTAAATCTCTGCTCTTTAATCTCCCTTACGTTAAGTAATGTTAGGTTTTACGTTTTGACTATGCAGTTTTGGTCTATCTGCATCAGCCGAACAAAGAGTCGGTGCTCCTCTGAGAACGATCTATAAACCCTATTTAAGTCTTAAGTGTAAACCTCACACATTCCTGTCAGACTGAAGCCTGAGATATGGTTCTCTGTGTAGTGTGGTTTTGGGTTTATAAAGGGCTATTCGTATATTTAATGTATCATGAGGGATTCCAGCGGGAGGCAGTTGCCATGGAGATGAGCAGTGTCTTGTCTTTGCAGACCCAGGCCGGTGGCCGGTGGAGGAAGTAAGTTAGGTGAGCTGATTGGGAAGCTCCATGAGTACCTGTCGGCATCTACGGAAGACAAAAATGAACCTACTTTACCCGGACACTGGAATGGTGAGTACAGTAGGGAAATATATTGATCATTACAGTCACAACTGACCAGAACCAAAGATAAACTCATTAATGGAGCAATTATAGTTCAATTTCTATCATGTCTCGTTGACAGGAACTACGGCCAAAGAATACCTGGAGCAGCAGGCTCTTGTCCAGACCGCAGAGGAGGTAGACTGTTTCTAGAATGCTGCAGGGATGAGATGATCTTCACAAATGAAAACAACGTGCATACCTAAGCCTAAATACAATTGTATCAGAAAGTTAAAGTTAGGCTACAAACAAACGAACTTCACCACAGTTGCATGACTTTAACGTCACCACCTCTAAGCTTCAGATGACCCTTTCTATCTTTATTTAAAAATCTACAATTTGGAAAGTTTGATTTAGAATAGTTTGCAAGAGCGTGAGTTTAAACACAGTGATCCTGTAGAGGTGGACTATTGAGTAGATGATATTCCTGTTTGCCATGATGACATTTAATGTCCCTGACAATCTCTAGTCTCATTTAGCCACAGGTTAGCAACCACCTTCTTCCAAGACACATAAAAACCTAAAGAAATCACAAGTGGGTTATTGGTGATATATTTTATGTAGTAGAATAAAGAAAATATCTTGAGCTTGTTTTAACCACAGATGTTATTTCATGCATTTAAACAAAAACCCATTGACTTTGGGATGATGGAACCGGAAGTTTAAAAATGCTAACTTGTTTCTGGGCTTTAGGTCCTGTGGCACTCTATTGTATAGATTAACAAGAACTCTCATTGTAATTTAAGTTGGCTGAAATTTAGTTTGTTTTTGTATTTTTTTTTTTTATGAAAAATTCTTGAGATTTATTTGTTTTTAAAATGTTTTTTTCTTTTCAGCCCAGCGGTCCCTCAGAAGTGGGAATGTTTTCGTCGGCTCGTTCAAGAAGGTTTGTCAATTAAGGATGAACCACATCTGGAGACCCTTTGTGCTCTGACTTAGTGAACTCATTTGTAAACTGTTACTCTTACAGGAAACCGACTGTTGTCACCAAACACAGCGGGATAAACGAGTCGGACGCTTCGTCTGAGAGTGGAGCAGAGGATGTGATGTCTGTCCACTCCAACGACCATGACACTAACTTTCTACCCAAAGGTGCTACTCCCATTCCTGTATTCACTTGGCTGATTGAGATGATCATGCCTGTGTGATGTATTTTATGTTATGGTTTCTGTTATTGAATACATTAGGATATTTCAAGTTGTCTTTGAACCCCTTTATTATCTGACACAGGAACGGCGTTTGTGCTGCCAGAGCCTGTCTTTAATGAAGCTCGTGATGATTTCCGTGGTCCAGAATTCCGCAGTAGGCGTGTTTACAAGCAGCACAGAGATGGTGACAGACGCAGAGGTAAGAGAGAGGCACAACGTTAAGCTTTAAATAGGGCTGGCCGATATATATTTTGGTGACAATGTAAAGTGTGTATAGAGATTTTGCTGTATCATGTATATTGTGGTACATTAATATATCTACGCAGCACAGGACTGCTTGAAGTTATTGACTTGTTAGATCAATAAAGAAACATGCAAAATGAGAAAACAAAGCATAGGACATGCTTAATGTTAAAAAGATTTTTAAGTGTAATAAGTTGCAAAAAACTAAACAAAACAATGCTGTACTTGTGCTTTCTGACACCTGAAGCTGGAACAAGTGTACAAAAAGCCGCCATTCAGAAAGCATGCTATCCTGAATTCAGTTCTCTTTCACGGCTTATTGCACTTCATTGATACAAAGGGGTGGTGGTGGCGCAATGGTTAAGACACATGCCTTTGGTGTGAGAGACCCGGGTTCGAATCCACTGTGTCGAATCCACTGATGTGTCCCTGAGCAAGACACTTAACCCCTAGTTGCTCCAGAGGCGTGCGACCTCTGACATATATAGCAATTGTAAGTCGCTTTGGATAAAAGCGTCAGCTAAATGAATAAATGTAAACAAATGAAATAACAGCACAATCTTGGTGAGAATTCACATAAACATGGTGCGTTGTCTCTTACTTGAGCGTAAATGAATAGGGAACAATTTGGATGTCAGTACATTAGAACTGTGCACAGCTGTGTAATATACCTGCTTCTTCCTGTGTCCTTAATGTTAATCAAACAACAAAAGACAGAAAATCAATCACTGCTCTTTAGTGAATAACTTAAAGGGGTGGTTGATTATGATTTCACTTTTCTAACTTTAGTTAGTGTGTAATGTTGCTGTTTGAGCATAAACACCATCTGCAAAGTTACCACGGTCAAAGTTCAAAGCAAACAGAGATATTTTCTTTGAAAGAAATTGCTTTTTAAGGACTACAACAAATGGCTGGTAAGGACTACACGACATTCCTCCCGGGTTAGTGACATCACCACCCCCAATATTTACATAAACCCCTCCCTGGAACACGATTTATAGATCATCAAGACAGAATATGCTAATCAATGACTAGAAGATAACTACACATAAGTTACATAAATTCATCAACTAACCATTCAGGAATGTTGTCTACATGTTGTCACTTCTTCTTGAGTCTCTCCATCTTTCTGACTCCAGTTTGAACATAAAAGGCTAAAAGTTTTTGAAATGTTCAGTGCATGTCTGTGTGAGGTAATCGAAGCTGCTAAGGACAAGAGCTCTTGTAGCTCTGCCCTCTGTGCTGGGAGCAGCAGCTCATTTGCATTTAAAGGGACAGACACAAAACAAGGCTTTTTGCTCACCCTCAAGGAGTGACAATTTTAACATGCTATATAAAAATATCAGTGGGGTATTTTGAGCTAAAACTTCACATAGGCCTACACACTCTGGGGACATCAGAGATTTATTTTACATCTTTTGAAAAGGGCATTATTCCACCCCTTTAAGTGGCTTTAATAAGGGTTAAATGTGTATTTGTTTCATACACTGAAGACTGTAAAATGTTTTGTTTATTAAATTTCTGTAGTATTTCCTACTGTACCTAAAGCACTGTTTGTTTGTTTATTGTATTTTTCCTTTTGTTGTTTGCATCTTTGATCTTTTTATTAACAAAGATAACTTAAAATAAATAATTCAGGGCTCAACACTAAAGATTTTTTTTCTACTGGCCCAGTTGTTTTTGACCCATGTAACCTTGTATTGTAATAAATAAGGTTATGACACCACAATTTTAGATACTGATTAAATCTCTAAATTACATGATGTGTCGATTAATTAGTCTAATTTATCACAAATTAATTGCAAAATATCATTTAAAGTCATTAATGTGTTAAATAGGAAAAGCACCAAATAGACATTACAAAAAGTAACTTTAGAAAGAAATATTTCATCTGATTCAAATGAGAATTTACTACATGCAAATTTTTAGGCTTCAATGGCCATGTTTTTTTTATTTTATTTTATTTTAAGAAGCTGCATCGGTATTGGTATTTACATATACAGACCAAAACTATTACTTTCAACAAAATCAACATCTTCCAAATATCTTTTACATTCTGCAAAAGAAAGTCATGGAGGTTTGAAACGACATGAGGATGAGTAAATGTATATAAACAGAACTTTCATTTAGGCAAACTATCCCTAAAATAGGAAATTGTTTTTCAATGAAATTATAATTTAATTAAGTAACTAAAACCACCAGTAGGTGGTGGTAAATGTCTAAATAAGTAAGTTGAGTCATTTGTTTGATTTGTTTCAATGAAGCAGTGCTGTGCAGACTGCTCTGTGTTTGAGAAGCAGAGGTCTAGGGAGTACATGCAATTCCTGGAAAACCCACACTACCGGATGTTTTGACTGTTATCTCTTTCCGATAAGAGGGATAAAATGGTGTCCCTGAGCGGCTTCAACATGCTGTTTGTCAGAGACGATTACGTACGTAATTGACTCTTATAAACATAGCTTTGGGAACTTGACCATGATCAAACTACATTTGATAAAAATTGCCTACCGTCTCAGTTGTCTAAAAGATTAAGGCAATTATCAGAGTTTGATAAATTCCCTATCCTTAATTAATAATATCCCTTTATTAAATTAACATTTTCAAACTGATGGTAATGCTTTCGTTATTATTATTAGAGCTCCCGGGACAGAAAACTAACAGCCACCTCAAATCCTATCAGAGATGTTCCCAAGCACCCAATCTCAAAACATCATTTTGTAGCACACATAAAACAAAGAATTCATTGTTCATGCCAGGAACAGTTTATCAGCTAAACTTGAAAGATAGTTTGTCACCAAATCTTACACAAAATAACTTTCCTCACAATGGGGATTTCAGACCATTTTCTGTGGCTTTCCATTTACAACCATGTGTAACCTTGATGTTGCAGCTGAAGTATGTGAAATAATGCTTTTAGCTGTGTGTGTCAGGCTATGAGGGTAAACTCTTCTGGTTTGTGTGTGTTAGGAGGATATGAGTTGGAGAGGGTAAACTGCACAGCGTGCGGTCAGCAGGTGAATCATTTCCAACGTGACTCAGTCTACAGGCACCCTATGCTTAAAGTGCTTATCTGCAAGGTATGTAAATGTGAGACTCTGCAGTAATCTGTGTAATGTTTGTTTATGCATATGAAAGTTAACAGGAGAGTCTTAAAATCAACACTACTTTCTCATACCTGCATTGTTTTTTGAGCATGTTTGACAACTAGTGAAATCTTCCGCAGAGTTTTATAAGAATCTGTTTGCTTTCTTGTAGAGTTGCTTTAAATATTATATGAGTGATGACATCAGCAAAGATTCAGAGGGGATGGACGAGCAATGCAGGTATTTGAGTGTTTTGTCAAGAAGTTGAGTTTGTTTTTTGTTTTTACTTTTGTCTAGAGATCATTTTATATAGCAGATTAGGATCATACATGATTATCTAATATGTGTGGGTGAATATCTCCTGTACCTTCATTTATAAAATGATACATTTATATTTAAAATGAGGCTTGTTTTAGCAAAACATCAGTTTTTTAGGATTTTTTAGGAAATCAGCATAAATTCAATTAAATACAATAAATACCGCTATGTATACGTGGTTATTTTTCCTCCAAATATTTAAACAAATATTCTTTACAAGTAAAATGTCATTAAAATGGCACCAAAAAAGTCTCTTAAAATAGACACTCTTCTTTTTGCCTTTTTCACCCCATTTTTTTCATCTGACCCAGACATTTCTCAAGTTTAAGAGATTCACTTGTGCAGAAGGCAGCCTAAAGGCGGCCGCACACCGGACGCGCAGCTCAGCGCCGCTTCGCGCCACGTCTAGGACAACTCTCACCTGAAAATCATATAACATCAGCAATTTTCTGATTTCTGTAAATAAATATAAAACTAAATGTATATTGCAGCACAGGGTGAAGTCCGTATATACATTAACTACGATTTGAGACACATACATGTAAATTTAATATAAAACTACGTAAATGGCGCTCTGTGGCGCGGCAGGATTTTGAACACGGTCCTGAGCCGCCGCGGACAGACGCCGAAAGGCGCCGCCGGTGTGTGTACTCTCATAGAGAATTATGTGTTCGAATTTGCCGCCGAGCTGCGCGTCCGGTGTGCGACCCCCTTAAGAGTCACCATTATCATAGGTACATAATGATGAAAGTCAGAGCAGCTGAAATCATCTCAATTAATTGATAGGGTTTGCAGTTGATGTATTCACTTATTTGTGGGGTTGTAAAACAAGTTCTCTAAATTCCTGTTCATTCAGGTGGTGTGCAGAGGGAGGCAGTCTGATTGGCTGTGATTACTGCAGTAACGCCTTCTGTAAGAAATGTGTCCTGCGTAACCTGGGGAGGAAGGAACTGTCCACCATCCTGGAGGAGGAGAGGAAGTGGTACTGTTATGTGTGCAGTCCCGAGCCACTGGTGGAGCTGGTGTTGGCCTGCGACTCTGTTCTAGAGAGCTTGGAGCAGGCTCAAAAACGAGTCTCCCGTACCGACCCAAACTCGG
Source organism: Leuciscus leuciscus (assembly GCF_965113295.1). Classification (NCBI taxonomy): domain Eukaryota; kingdom Metazoa; phylum Chordata; class Actinopteri; order Cypriniformes; family Leuciscidae; genus Leuciscus; species Leuciscus leuciscus. Next base: position 39,412,145 of record NC_138729.1, on the reverse strand, counting down.
TCAGGGGGAGGGCGAACAAGGGTGGTCGTGGTGCGTCCTACCTGATGGGGGCTGGAGGTGGAACGGTGCCCTCTGCAGGCCTTTATCAGCGAATGCAGCGGTTTGTAGATGTCACAACATCTTTGAGTCATTCCTTCAAGGCAGTTGTTCAAAGGGAAAGAGAGGAGGATGGAAACCAGGAAGACAAGGTTGAGAGAATTGGGCAGTTACGGATGTTCCGCGCTGTACTGGATGATCTGCAAGCAGCCAACAGTGCATTACAGGTAAGAGAAGTTACCAGTTTTTACCAATTAAACTGTAAGAAGAATGCTTACAAAAGAATGCTTACAATAAAAGAACCATACAATTTTGATTAGGGATGCACAGATGAGCCGGTAATTATTATTTCCATGTTAAGAAGACTGATAGCGATACTTGTCTGATTTTAAAATTAATAATAAAAAAAACACAAACCTAAAATCAATAATTTTAAATGCTAGTGTAAGTTGAATTTAGACATCTTAATGTTAAACTATGGCAGATATAACATTTGATCAAAGATACAGTAAAAAAACTATATTCTGAAATATTACAATTTAAAATAACTCATTTAAATGTAAATTATTCCTGTGAAAGTAATGCTGAATTTGCAGTCATTTCTCCAGTCTTCGGTGTCACTAAAATCATTCTAATATGCTAATTTGGTGCTCAAGAAACTTTTATTTTCAATGTTTAAAACAGTTGTTGCTTCTTAATATATTTGTGGAAACCATAATAGTTTTTTGCAGTTTGTTCAAATGAATGTATTACAACAACATCTAATTTGTAATTGCAGGAAGCCCTGGACCATGAGCTGACTGGGCCCAAATGTGCCAGTAGAGTTGCTTTAGATAATAAATCAAAAGGGAGACGTAGACCGAAGAAGGCCATGTCATCACGGAGCCCTGGACTCACTAAAGAGCTGGTGGTCAAACTTACTCCTGTACCAGTCAGCCCACAGCCCATTAGCAGCACCTTTCCTTCTGTTCATCCATCACCTGACAGTCAAAACATAAACATTGGAGTGACTGATGGAACACTGGAAGAAAGTGAAGCAAAGGTGGAGATGGAGAAAGGGACGGAGATGGAGGGAATGACTGAGAGAGATCGACATGTGGAGAATTTTTGTGGTAATAATGACGAGGAAGAGAAAGAGGAGGAGGAGGAAGAAGAGGAGGAGGAGGATCAAACTGACCCAAAAAGTTTGTCTTTATCAGAGGAGAATAAACGTTCTCCACGTGTAAAAACCACACCGCGCCGTCGGCGGACAAACACAAACCCCTCTGCCGAGCATGCTGGTTTAGCTGAGGATGACTCTGATTCTGACGAGGTTCCTGAAGTGCTGCTCCAGACCGCTGCTGCCATGGCGAATAGTGAGGAAGAGGGTTTGGTAGGTAGCAGTTGGGATGGGGATGAGGTAAACCAGCATGTCAGAAAGCAGCGGCTCTTTGGGCTGGTTAAAACCACACCTCCCGACAGAGGCTCTCGTAAGCGGAATCTCAAGGAGAGATCTTCATCGTCCTCTTCATCCTCTTCTGCGTCTTCAAGGAGGGGCTCCCAAGACCAGGGGTCTGCGGTCAGAATGACCAGAGGAAGAGCCCACAAAGTTGCTAGGATGACAGGACAGAGCGGGAGTTCATCAAGTGAGGTGGGAGGACAGGAAATGGAGAGTGGTCCGAGCAGCGACTCCGACGATCAGAGGATCAAACCGCTGACAGAGGGCGTCACATTGCTGGGCTCTGGAAATTTCCAGCAGTCTTCCGGTAAGTTTGTGTGTGGGAGCAAAAAGCCAACATTTTCTTTATACAGTAATACCAGCAAAAAAAAATTCAAAAAAAAAAAAGTTTTATATAAAACTGTAATTTAAATGTAAAAAAGCCCTTTTTATTTTTACATTCTTTAAAAAATCTGACATGAAGAGAGCACTTTTCATAATCTGATCATTTCATTTTTTTCTGTTTCTGTTTCCGTTTTGTTTTTCATATTTCAGAAGCAATTTATTTTTATTTTTTTTTATTCATTCTTATTCTCTGTCTATCTCTAGGTGATGAGATGGACATCCAGCCAGGTCCGTCTTTGTCTGTGGAGGACGATGATTTAGAAAATAGGTACGATTCTGACTACACCAGGGCCACACACACTTTCCCAGCACAGGCCTTCTCCACTGGACTCCGTCTGTCCCAAACCCACTACAGCGAGAGCTTTGATCCAAATCCCATTTAAAAGCACGCAAGCTTCCCTTCCATCCACATGCACAGCCGCTAGACAGGGCTTTTGAACATGTCTCTCACCCAAACACGCTTTTTTTTGCTCGATCAACACTGTCCGATTTTTATTTCCCCACAGTTTCTTCCACACGCAGTAGAGAGAATCTGTAGCCGTAGGCACACACTGCCCGTCAGTGGGGAAGCTCTGAGCCTGCACTGTCTAATGGAAGTCAGTGAATCATCTCCGGAGAAGCTCCTGTGTTTGAATTTTACTTCACTGACACAGACCATTGCATGTCTTTAGCAGAACTCCTGAAAGCCACACTGTGCTCTTTACTGTCTGTGCTGCTAATAAAGATTTTAAGAGGGTAGAAAGACTCTAAACCTCTAAACCTCGGATCTGATGGATCCTGTGCTCAGTAAGACAGACAACTTCTTGTGTGTGTGTTTGTGTTTTAGGGCTCAGCTTCCCGGTTCTCACGCTGTAATGTTTTCGGTCAGTCAAAACAAAGGCTGTGTGGTTTGCTAACGGTAGGTGTTAGTTTCATATAACACTTTTGTTATTGACAGTAAAATGTCATTGTTGGTGGAATTCAAGTGAACACGTTTCTTAGGCAGAGTGAAACGCAGTCGTACAGTATTAGCATTTATGTTAAACGCGGTTGTGTTTGTTCTTTTTCAGGAGATTAATCCTGCGACAGACAACTGAATTTCCTACATTTAGGAGCTTAAACTGAAGATTTGTTTATCCCTTTGTCTGAACTGCCTTTGTTAAATAAGTTACCGTTGGTTTTTTTACGTAGTTACTTGCGTTGTTTTTTTTATTATCATTGGTCCAGTATTACATTTTCAAATCATTTACACAGAATTTATGTCCTCGTAAATTGGTGAGAAGGTCAAAAGTTTATCCTTTTAATGATTGTTCATTTTAGCAGAAGTTGATGGATGTCAGGGATTGGAAATTTGAGGGAACAGAAAACTTGACTCCAGCACGTAAAGGTTTTTGAGTTGGTGGTTTAAATGGTAGTTTAGATTGGAGCCATGGCCTCGCAGGTGGTGCATGCGCTCTAACTCATTGATTAATGGTGCTCGCTCATGCAATGTAAATTTAAGCCAGGCTTGTGTTATTGCCCCCTCGTTCCCACCCTTTTTTAATATTCATATAAATAAAATCGGTTAGAAGGCTGAACCAACCCAAATGTGAAACGATTGCTTTGGTGGACGTGGCTTCAGTTTGCGTTCGAATGTTCACGGGGCAGCAGCAGGTGGCAGTGATGATGCTCTTTCAGGCCCAACATGCAATCTGTAAGCTTGTGTGTAGTCAGTCGCTAAAAGCAGCACGTGATCGAGTGTAGTCTTCACTCTCACATGAGTGGTTTCTGTGTGTTATTTGCATGGTTCTTATGGAGAGGCAATAAACACTTATTTATTCTTTCTCTTGTTCTCTGTTTTTTCCCCGTTTCGTCTCTTTTTCTGTAGCTTAACAGGGTTCCCACGCATCCTGGAAAACCTGGAAAACTTTGAATTTTGTAATGCGATTTTCCAATAATGGAAAAATCATGGGAAATGTACCTCAGTATCTTGGAAAATGTGTTTACTGTAACCTTTTAATCAAACTGGTTCACCGTATCACTAACAACGTTTTCATAAAATGAAGAAATCCTTGGACCCATCGGGATTTGGAACTGGGGTCAGTTCTCATGTATTCTGGCATGAATGACATCGCAGAATCATCGTTTTGTTTTTTCGTTTGCGTTTGCCTGTGTATTGTCATGAGCAGGAATACGTCATAGTCTCTGCACACTCACCGTCATTTCTGTTTTCTGCATAGAAATCACTCATTGATATCAACTGACATTGATACCATACATATTTCAATACATTATTATTACTATTATTATTTTCCAAAGGATAGTTACTTTATCAGGTTAATTCGAGTGGACAGTTAGAATCTTCCAGAGGCTTCTTTTGTCACTCAAATGAAAGGCCAATTCACATTAGCTGTGCATTTTGAACCATGCCAATATCCACGATACCTCGGTGGCTATGTTACCTGTAAACATTAAATGATTCACAAAAATATTTGTTTTGCTTAAGTGTGCCTGTAGAAAATATAATTATTAGATTTCTGAAGATTCTTCCAAAATTATAATCAAGATTAAATCCAGCGGAATCAGAATCTGTGGCATGCTGTCAATTACCATGGAAAACTAGCTTGACTCGTCTCCATAACCATTGAACATTACATGTGTTTAACATGACACTGGTGCTATCGAATCAGAATGTGACCAAATTCTGATTAATATCTTCTGTGTTTGTGTTAAGTGTTTCTTAACTCAGTCAATCAGATTTGAACGTTACAGTTCAAATGTCAAACATTTTTACTGGAGAATTCATGTAAAATAAACCTTTGTATTTCTGCTTTTAAACTCTCAAGCCTACAAAACTTCCATTGTAAGTGCAGTACTGCAAAAATGTTTTTTAATTTTTGCAATCTAATGGACGTCAACTTGTATTTTCTAAGGCAAACAACAGCAGGCCACAGATGTTGATTAAATATTAGAGATGTCCGTCACATAAAATGCCTTAAAGAAATGGAAAAAATATCTTGGACCAAGTGGGAACCCTGCCTGACCTTAACATGCATTAACATTAACATTCTTCTGATAATAATCCATTTTTTTCACCCATCTTTCAGTGGGTGTTATTTTTTTCGGTTTGTTGTCTTTACTTTCTTGTAGAATCCTCTCACTTTCATTGGATTTCATTGCATTTCAAAAACCCTAAAAGCTCAAATATTTATTGCATGCTAATGTCCTTTTGTTTGGAAGTATTTATTACTGCTATTGTTTTATTAAAATGTTTTATGCAGAAACAAGCCTTTTCATTATTTTCATCAGAAAGAAGCATGCATTATTTTGCATCTGAGAAGAGAAAATGTAAATAACTGTGTAAGAACTGTATATGAATTGTAGTTGTAATAAAAGTTTATACCCCAGCCACAACAGCCTCTGTGCATTTTGTATTATATATATTTTGTTATTGTTATTTAGTTTTGGGGGGTGTTGCATTCAGTTTGTCATATTTAGAGGTTCAGAATGCCTCATCTACATTTCTTGTCTGTCTTTTTACATTTCACTCATAAATTAAGGGGTTTTATATTTGTGAAACTAACAGACCACTTTACAGGCCATTTGATATTTTTCATTGTTCGGTAACCTGTTATTTAAATGTTGTTATGTGTACGTTCTTTATATTTACGTCCTTGCTAATTTAAATGAAAAAAAGAGAAAAGAATAGAAACTACTTCTGTTCTTAACATGTAATCTTGCTACTATTTAAGTGCACTTTTGAGAAATTACAATGAAAGAGGTTGGAGGAAGATGCATTGTTAAATGAATCTGAATCCACTGGTCACCCACCTCACATTTTGTCCCTCTTTTCTCTTCATCCCTTTTCTCTCTCTATTCTCTTCACTGCTTCATCCCATCATTTGTTTTATAAAGAATTGCGAGGCAGATTCTGCTTGCTCAGATCAGAGCTAACCTCTCTGATTCTGAGCTGGACGCCAGCTCAGATGAGCAATCAGAGAGCACGAGAGGAGAGGATGAGGAGAAGAAGAAGAAGAGCAAGAGTGAAGCATCTGAGACAACAGACGAGGAAGGTGAGTGAAGGCCAATACCACTGGTACCATGGAGAACAGTCCTTGCAACTACTTTTGCATCTCAATGTATATGGCATTTCTGATGAAAACAACATCAACAGCATCTGAAACTGATTTAACTTCACTAAATTTGTATGTAGCTTTATAACACTTTAGAATATCTTTTAATAACATATGCAGCAGATCCTTCGAATAGTTACAATATTATTAGACGGTATTTTTGTATTTTATTGTTGCGTGAACAAAAATAGTTTCTCTTCAGACAATGATGGCTCAGAGTCCAGTGGGTCAAAGTCAGGGTCACGGCACCGCCACCGATTGCTGCGACATGGTCTTACCTTATCAGAGGCAGAAACAAAAAGTCAAAAGCAAGGGGAGAAGAAGAAGAAGAGTAAAAGACAAGTCCAAGATTTAGGATGCGTTGTTGGTGAGTTAAACATTAGATGTACAGTTGCACAGGTTTTTTTTCTTTACTCTTAAAAATAATGTAATGTTCTGATTATTTGTTTGCACCTGGTGTTATTTAGATTTTTTCCCATTTTAATCCTAGTGAGCAGCAGTGATGAAACAGTTGACTCTGCCCAATATGAGGAACTCAGCCTTTCAGAGTCTGAGGAAATAGGGTAAAGCTCAAGATATCACATTAATCAACTGGAGTCTGTTATGGACATCAAATACTTGAATAAAAAAGCAAATTTTTCAATTAGTACCTACCAACAAGCCTAAATGTGCGCAGTGATGATACATTTTTCCCCAATGTATTCATTTTTGTAGGTCCCAGTCGCCCACTCATAATGAGAAGCTTCAAAGTCCATCACGCACACCTGACAAGACCACCGCTGCTGATGTGTGTGTTTGTCCCTTCTATATCATAGATGCTGTGAATGTGGATTCCTCAATTATTTATGTATTTTAATTTTTTGGGGGGGTCAATATGTAGGATGATGTCTCTCCAACCACCGAGGAAAGTTTGAGGAGCACCCCTCGAGGGAGAAGGCAGATCAGACGGCTTCTAGAGGTGGGTCAGCTGGCCCGGGAGACACAGAGCGCTCTGAAAGAAGAGGAGGAGCGCAGGAAGAGATTAGCAGAGAGAGAAAAACAAAGACTGGACCGTGAGAGGAGAGAACGGGAAGAAGCAGACCCAGAGGTGATGAACTGCATAGTGTCATATTATGTTACATTTTTAAATATTAAAGAGATTAAGATATTGAAATTCTGTCCTCATTTACGCTTCCTCATGTCAAGATGTTGTGGGATTTTTATTTATTTATTTTGTCCATAAAGTTTTGGGCAAAATATCTTTAATGTTCCACAAAAGAAAGTCATACAGATTTTGAATGACATGAGGGTGATTTAAGTCATGACAGAATTTTCATTATTGGCTTATCTATTCCTTCAATGTTTTTTTAATGTTCATTATTAATGACATGCTTTTAACCTGAATGACAAATTTAGTGTTTTGTCTATCATTTGTAAATTTTTTTCTTTAGGTCATCTTAGTTTCTGAGAGACAGGCCACACCATTGGTTCTTGAGCAAGATGATGTAACACAAAAGCCTATGTTGCAAGTGCACATGGGCTTTCTGAATAAACTTAAACCACACCAGCGAGAGGGTGAGAAAATTTGCCTTTGTACAGTGTTAATACAGTAAGTTGCACGAGGCACATTAGATGATGCACAAAAATATTTGTTTTAACATGGTTATTTATTTATTTTGCTTAAGTGTGCCTGTAGAAAATATAATTATTTGATTTCTGAAGATTCTTCTTGCAAATATTGTAATAATACAGTGAGATATTTGTGTGGGCAAAAATCCTGCAACAGAGATCTGATCTCACCATCATCGAGGCAGTCTAGTATTGCATAAAGAGACAGAAGCAGTCGAGACAGCCTAAATCATGGGGTTAACCACTAATATTTGATGTAATGGTTTTGAAAAATACTAACATAGTCATTTGCGGTGCGGGTGTGGGTCGGGAGTCAATATGCAGGAGTGGACTGTGGGTCAAATTGCCAAGGCTATTTTTATGTGTCAAATAATGTTCATTGTATTATTTTACTTACACATTTTATGCTTTTCAAATGTATTAACTCACCTCTGTCTGTCATTATGACATGTAATAACTGTGCAGTACAGGAGCTCTCCAAAACTCACTCCCTGTTATCTTTTTTTTTGTCTTCCTGGTGTATAATTTTATAAAATTATAAAGTCCATTGAAGAACTGTGGCAGACTCAAAAAGATAAATAAAAACATAGTTATAAAAGTCTTTACTGTCACTTTTAATCAATTGAATGCATCCTTACTGAATAAAAGTATTAATTTCTTCTTTTTTTTAAACAAACTTTTAAGGCTACATTAGAGGATATGCCCTATGACATTTTCCTAATGATTTACAACAGTAGAAATTAGTCAGAACATGACTGTTTTTCATCCGTTTTAATATTCACATGCATTTATGAAGCAGCATGTACGAAATGAAAGCCAGTGATGTGACCTAGTGACAGTTTGTGGTGGAGATGGTTCATGCAAATGTATTTGTGTGTTGTTAGGTGTGCGGTTCATGTGGGACTGCTGTTGTGAGTCTGTTCAGAGTGTGAAGTCGTCTCCAGGCTCCGGCTGTATTCTGGCCCATTGCATGGGCCTGGGCAAGACCTTTCAGGTATGGGGCACATGAATATTCTCCTTTTCTTTGAAAAATCAGAAAGTTTCACAGACAGTAACTGTGTGTGTGTGTTTCAGGTCATTGTGTTCCTTCACACAGTGCTGTTATGTAAAGAGTTGCCACTGAAGACGGCTCTGGTGGTGTGTCCTCTCAACACTGTGCTGAACTGGAAGAGTGAGTTTGACCAGTGGCAGAGGGGCTTAAGACCACACAGACTGAGGGTCGGTAGAATTATTTCACTTCTTGTGTTGATCAATACAAATTATTACAATTTAAAATAACTGTTTTCTATTTTAATGTATTTTAAAATGTAATTTATTGCTGTGATGGCAAAGCTGAATTTTCAGCATCATTACTCCAGTCTTCAGTGTCACATGATTCTTCAGAAAGAATTTGAATATGCTGATTTGGTTCTCAAGAAACATTTGTTATCAATGTTAAAAATGCTTGTGCTGCTTAATATTTTTGTGGAAACTGGGATATGTTCTTTGATAAATACAGAGTTCAAAAGAACAGCATTTAGTTGAAATGGAAGTCTTTTGTAACATTATAAATGTTGTTACTGTCACTTTTGATCTTTACTGAATAAAAAAAGTAAAAAAAAAAAAAGTTGCAGAACTAGGTAATATAGGGGCTTTTTTCAGACCTGAATTTCTCCTTATATGTGTTGTATTTATTCATCTTTAATTTTGTGTTTCTAATGTAAAGCTATCATATGACTTCAGAAGACTTGGAATAAAGCACTCAAGCAATGTTTAGGCTTTTTACACTACACATAATGTAACCCTTTTTTAACCCGAGGTTAAGGCCATTTTCAATCTGTACTTAAACATTGACAGTGCAAAAGGGATAAGGCTAACTCAGGGTTACATTAATCCAGGGATAAAATTAAAATTGTCATCATTTACTCACCCTCATGTTGTTCCAAACCTTTATGAGTTTCTTTCTTCTGTTGAACACCAAATATTTTTGATGAATGTTGGTAAGACAGTTGACTGTAGCCATTGACTTCCATAGTAGTCAAAAAATACTATGGAAGTCAATGGGGTACATCAACTGTTTGGTTCCCGACATTCTTCAAAATATCATCTTTTATGTTCAAAAGAAGAACGAAACTCATACAGGTTTGGAACAACTTGAGGGTGAGTAAATGATGACATAATTTTCATTTTTGAGTGAACTATCCCTTTTAAGATCATTGACCCAGAATCACTGAGCCTAGAAAATTCTGTTATGCATCATCTTTTTTTGTGTTGCATAAAAAAGTACTTTTTTTTGTTTTCTTGCCACTGTTGAATATGGACTTTTGACTGCATCACTTGAATTTTTTTCTGATCATCTCTGCCTTGTTTCTTGGGTCTGCCTCACACAGGTGGCAGAGCTGGCTACGGTGAAGTCTTTGGCTGTTCGCGTTGAGCTGTTGACTGACTGGTTTAAGAATGGTGGCGTGATAATCATGGGTTATGAGGTTTTTCGTGTTCTGACGAACACAGATAGTGCAAAATACAGCAAACACAAAGAAAGCTTCCGCTCAATTCTCCTGGATCCAGGTAAATTCTTCTGAATAATCCATCTTCAAATACTGAGTTCAGTTAAAATTTTTTTTACATTTTTTTAAAAACGTGTGTGTGTGTTAGGCCCTGATCTGGTGGTGTGTGACGAGGGTCATGTCCTTAGGAATGCAGACTCCAGCATCTCAAAAGCCATGCGAGCTATACGTACACGTAGGAGAATCATTTTGACGGGAACACCGCTTCAAAACAACCTCACTGAGTGTAATCACTTTTCATCTCCATTTCTATAAAAAGCTGCTTGTGAAAAATTACTTTCTTATTAATGTTTTTAATGTTAAACTCAATTAATCTTTTTGAGGTTGTCTGACTTTAAAGGCAAAGTGTGTAATTTTTTGGTTTATTGTTCTAGATCACTGCATGGTAAACTTCATTAAGGAGAACCTGCTGGGTTCTCTAAAGGAGTTCCGAAACCGTTTTATTAATCCAATCCAGAACGGCCAGTGCGCAGACTCCACCCCTGCTGATGTCAGATTGATGAAGAATAGATCGCATGTCCTCCATCAGATGATGTCAGGATTCATACAGGTGATAGAGTGAGAGAATAAATAGAGCTAGAGGCTGTGGGAAAAAAAGGCTAAATGTTTTGTATTTGATGATTTGTGTTTGTGTTGCAGAGGCGGGACTACGCAGTTTTGACGTCCTGTTTGCCGCCCAAGCGCGAGTATGTGCTGTCAGTCCGGATGACACCTCTGCAGTGTCGGTTATACACACACTATCTGCAAACCTACAAAGGTCAGAGTCTCACAAGCACACACTAGAGCTGGACTAGTACTGCGACAGTAGAAAAGTGTCAACCTGTAGAGATTAAGCTAATATTTGTTTTCATGGTATGGCTCATATTGAAATTCTATACTTGTTTTTTCTCTAAATAAATTCAAAATAAAACACTAAAAACTAAAATCAGTCATTTGAAATGCTTAATTTAAGCATCATGGCATTATAATGTACCAAAATATATATCAATGTTATTAAATTGTGTTTAATAATTTTTATGATTTTTAAGTGTTCATTTTTATGTGTTTAAAAAATATTAAGTCAGTTTTAGATGGTGTAAAATATAATCTAAAGGTAAAAATTGGAAAAATGAGCATGCACAATTAAATATCCAATATCGGCTGATATTTTAATCCAGTATTGCATAAAAATAGCGTTAGATACTAATATGGATTTAAAATTGCTATATGGTGATGTGATGATAACGTTTTTATTTTATTTTAATTTCAAACATTGCATTAATTTTGTCATACCATCTAATTCTAACACACACTGCGCTAAAAGATTGATTGCATGCAAATGATAACAGTGTCTTTATTTTAGGGCAAGGACCAGGTGTGAACAGTTTGTTTCAGGATCTTCATGTTCTGAGTTTGATTTGGACTCATCCCTGGTGTCTTAAACTTGCTCAGCTGAGCAGGAATAAGGTATACACCCACTCATCCAGATACACTACTGTTCAAAAGTTTGGGGCCAGTAAGATTTTTTTAATAAAGAAATTCTTACTTTTATTCCGCAAGCTGGCATAAAATTGATCAAAAGACAGTTAAGACTTTTGCATTGTTAAAAATTGTATTTCAAACAAATTCTGTTCTTTTGAACTTTCTATTCATCAAAGAATCCTTAAAAAAATGCTCAAATGTTAGGCTGCACAAGTGATTTCAACATTTATAAAAAATAAGAAACATTTCTTGAGCAGCAAATCAGCATATAATGATTTCTGAAGATTTCATATTAGATTGATATTATATGATATTGATATGATATGATTTGATATGACTAATATGATTTCATATTAGAATGATGCTGAAAGTTCAGCTTTGCCATCACAGAAGTAAATGACATTTTAAAATCTATTCAACTTATTAACAATCTATTCAAAACTTATTTTAAACGATCATATTTCACAATGTTACTGTTTTTACTGTCGTTCTGATCAAATAAATGTAGCCTTGGTGAGAATGAGAAGATTTTGAATGGTAGTGTACATGCATCATGACTCATTTTTACAAACATCCTATCAGTTGTCACAGATTTTTCTCCATCAGCTTATATATTTCTGTGTGATGCAGGGGAAAGAGCGAGAGCCTGCTCCTGTCTTCACAGGGCTGGATGCAGGTTTGGAGAGAGATTCTGTTAAGCCAAATGGCTCTGAAAGGTATGCTGTGTCATATCAGATTTCAGTCTTTTCTATACCAATAATGTTTCTCATGCTTTTGTAAAATATCACACATTAATGCTAGAGTGACTTTGAACAGAAGAGTAATTTGAGAATATTTTGTTTTGGAAACAAAAGGTAAATGAAAGACTGCTGCTTGAATGACACAATCACAACCAAGCAGAATATATTTTATTTGTAATACACAGTTATGTAGAAACGTTGAGGGACCTGCTAGAAGTCAAATTTAGCAAAAGACCTGCTAAAAATTTGCTCTGATGTTTCCACCATCTGTCTCATAGGAGAAATGCAAAGATCACAGGTCTAGTGGGTGATGGAGAGGGAAATACTGATCCAGTCTCCTCAGTCTGTGGGTCCAATCAAAAGTCAGATGTCACAAACAAACCCACAATGGAAATTCCTGGTGGGCAAGCTGGTACATGTACACAGTCTCTCTCTCTCTTTCTCTCTCTCTCTGTTTCTTTGAATCAGTCTCTCTTTGTCTGTATGTCTGTCTCACTTTTAGTGTCTCTGTCTATTGTTCAGGATTTATTGTGGGGAACGGGTCATCTGCGGACTGGTATCTTCCGTTTGTAACAGCAGCTGATGCCAAGGTGCTGGAGCATTCTGGGAAATTACAGTTGCTACTGGAGATTTTACACTGGGCAGAGGAACTACAAGACAAAGTGTGAGGAACACGTACTTGAATAGAAGTAGCACTTGTTATAAGCTTTGTTTTGATTCATATTCATATTTGGTTCATTGAAAGAAATCAAGCAAGAATGCTTAAAATTGTGACAGTAAAAGTGACAGTAAAGACTGTTATAAAAGCTTTCTATTTCAAATAAATGCTGTTTGCTTTTGTTCAGGTTGGTGTTCAGTCAATCTCTGATATCACTGGACCTTATCGAGAGTTTCCTCCTGTATGCAGATGAGACCAGCGGGAAGGAAGGGTGTCCATACAAAGGTAAAATCAGTTTATACAGGGGATTGTTAGAGCTGTCATTTGTTCATTGCATACAATAGTGTTTTTTTGTGTGTGTGTGTATTGGCAGGAAAGAAATCGTGGGTAAAAAATAAAGATTATTATCGTTTGGACGGTCACACTAGTGCTTGTGCTCGCAAGAGATGGGCTCAAGAGTTTAACAACACTAAAAACATAAGGTACTGAACACAAAATGCTTATAAACATTACATTTAAGTTTTCTGGATTTCTTGTCCTGACTCTTGGTGTTTCCTCTGTGCCAGAGGGAGGTTGTTTCTGATCTCCACTCGTGCGGGGTCTCTAGGAATCAATCTGGTTGCTGCAAACCGAGTCGTGGTGTTTGACGCTTGCTGGAATCCATCATATGACATCCAGAGCATCTTCAGAGTCTATCGCTTTGGGCAGAAAAAAACTGTAGCTGTGTACCGTTTTCTGGCTCAGGTATTCATGTAGAATCACACATACTTGGGCGGACTTTTCGTATTGAAGAAAAATATGTATTAAAATGAATGAAAAAAACCAATTACAGTTATTTTAAGATTTTAGTTAAGGAATTTTTAACCCATTCATGAAGATTTTATTACTTGTGAGGACTTTCTTAGTTTTAATTATTTTTTATTTTAAGAGTAAAATATTTTAATATAGTTTAAATATATACAAATATTATATTTGTATTTTTTGGTATTTATTTTATTATTTATACAGTACCTGTCAAAAGTTTGGAAAACATTACAATGTTTTTGAAAGAAATCTCTTATGCTTACCAAGGCTGCATTTATTTAATCAAAAATACAGTAAAAATAGTAATATTCTGAAATATTACAATTTAAAATAATTGTATTCTATTTTAATAAATAAAAAATAAAAAAATTATCAGTTTCCACAAAAATGTTAAGCAAAGCAGCACAGCTATTTTCAACATTGATAACAACAAGACAATCAGACAGTAATGATGCTGAAAATTCAGCTTTGCCATCACAGGAATATTACATTTTAAAACATATTAAAATAGAATTTATTTTAAATTGTAATAATATTTAGCAATATTACTTATTTTTATCCAAATAAATGCAGCATTGGTGAGCATAAGAGACAAAAACATTACATTTGTTATTATTATTATCATTAAATGTTTAAAAACTTTTGACAGGTACTGTATATTTTATAATTTTTTTATATATACATTTTTAATGCGTTTGTTCTTTTTTGTGTGTGTGTGTAGGGGACGATGGAACAGAACATTTATGAGCGGCAGGTTGCTAAGCAGTCTCTGTCCTCCCGTGTTCTGGACCAGCAGCAGATTCAGAGACACTTCACACACAGTCAGCTGAACGAGCTGTACCACTTCCAGCCAGACCTACGGCCCAGTAAACACACAGAAACGCCTGCGGTAAACACGTATACATGGACTGCTGTTGTACAACACACAGATGTGGGTACGTGAGATAATTATGACCACAAGGCTTTATCTTCCTTTTGTCTATCAGGATGAGGTGTTGGTCCAGCTGCTGCAGAGCTGTGAGCAGCTCATAGTAAGTTATCATGAGCACAACTCATTGTTAGACCACCGGGAGGAAGAGGAGCTGAGTGAGGAAGAGCGCAGAGCAGCCTGGGATGAATACCGTGCAGAAAAGAAGGTACATATTGCAAGTCAGTAGTTTTAAACTGTGGTACAGAGTGCCCCCAGGTGGTACATCACAACCCTGGTAATTTACACTTTTAGAGCACGGATGTCCAATCCTGCTCCTGGTGGGCCACTGTCCTGCAGAGTTTAGCTCCGACCCCAATTAAACGCACCTGAACCAGCTATTCAAGGTCTTACCAGGCATAATAGAAACTTGTAGGCAAAAATTTCATTTCTGTGCAAAAAAGAGAGTGACCAAAAACAGACATTAAAAGCAATTATTGTGTTTTCTGTGAACTTTATCTTCTTAAGGCAGTTTTAAAGATTGGGGTTGACCAAACCTGGGTTACACGACCCTGACCTTTATGTGAAATTTAAATTTGTCTGTATGCATCATGTTGATACATATTCACACACTAGCCTTCATTCTGCATGTCACATTTGTTCAAAAGCTCATTCATGACTTGTCTCTTTTAGGCCGCTGTACAGATCTCCAATGAAGCCGCCTCCAGACAAGCCAATCGGGACCTACAGGTAGAGTTTAATCGCTAACCTTTAAGGATTCTGTATTTGTGTGTGTATCAAACAGAAATTCTGCAGCTGTAGACTGCAGTGCTAAAAATCGATCTCTTTCTCTCAGCAGGCTGTGGCTTTTCGAAATGTTGGCTATACAACCAAGAGCGTTCCTCCAACTTCACTTGCTGTCAAACAAGGCAATGCCCAACATTCTGCTGCTTTGGATGTGTATAACAACCCCAGCATCACCTTTCAGCTGCAACCCAAAGTGATTTACTCCGTTTCAAAAGCAAATACATAGCCTGATATTGACTTGATATAAAAAAGGTCCAAGACCTATTGCTTTTCAAACTACCTCAAAACCAGTATGAGTATGCTGAAATGTATCTGGCACATGTATGTCCTTTTGGGCACAATGGGGTTCAGAAGCCTTTAAACAAAAAGACAGTTGTAAGTGTCTTTGCTAACACTTTTTGTTTAAATATAAAACATATAAAATCATTTCGTTTTCAAAAGGTCTTAAAAGTCAGTTCAATCTGCTTATGACTTGTGAGAATTGTTCTCTGTTCAACTGCTTTGAAATGTAATAAGATGTAATAAGATAAAAGAAATAAAGATTCACTTGCTTGATAGAAGAAAGCCCACTTGCTTGCTGTGTCCTGCGCAGGCGCTGTTTCTCTTATTACTGTGCAGTTCATACCATGGACTGGTCACTCCAGTCACAGATGCTTCAGAGACTGGCGTCTCGCGCTGGTCTCGCTCCGGTCACCCTGAGATGCTTCTGCCCGCGTGTCTGCGCCGCTGCGCGCGGCTGCTATACTGGATCCCTGTTACGATCATTATCGTGGTTGTGATGTGGTCATACTACGCCTATGTCGTGCACTTCTGTTGGAGTGAGTAATATTTTTGCAAAATTATTAAAGTTAGTTTAATGACGCAGATTTCGTGGGATTAAAAGGCCATACGTGATCTTAAAATGTAGGAGAGACCGAAGTTCATGTAACATTTTGTTTAAGCGTCTGAGTAACTCGGTGTTTCTTGTTGTTTCTCAACTTTTATAAGATGCTCCTATATTTGACTGCTACAGATTAAGTATCACTTATCTGCTATTTATTTCAGTTACAACTACATTGCTGAGGTGGGTTTTTAATCATGGACGTCAGTTTTATATATATATATATATATATATATATATATATATATATATATATAAAATAATATATAATTTATTTGAGTGCAAAATGCTAAACGAATAAAAAACATTTTAATTCAAAACGGCAGGCAATCAATCAATCAATCAATCCATAAAACATAATAGAATGTGTGTGTATTAGACGACTGACATTATGAAGCCTGTGCATTGTACTATTTTGTGCGGTCGTTGTGGGTCCAGTAGAAGTGCACTGGTGGTCAAGTATTGTAGTGATTTCAGCCTTGTAGCTCATGTCATATTGGTTAAATTGTGGCTGTTGCACTCCCCGGTCTCCCTCTTATTTTGGGAAAGTCATTGAGCACCAGTTATAAATCTAAATATTTAAAACTGTTCAGTAACGTAGATATGACATCAGATGTTATAACTGACTCTTGTTTATATTTGTGTGCCAGTCCTGCTTACCTGTGCAACGCAGAGAGGTATGAAATCTTTGTGGTGTTATAAATATTTATTGTGTGAAAATATGCAGTTCTAAAGTTTGAATGAACAAATTTGGCATTTCCTGCTATTTTGATTTGTATATGTACTTATTCTCTCAGTGGTGTTCCTTTGCCTGTTCCATGTGTGTTTTGGGATGTTCTCGTGGTCATTTTGGAAAGCAGTGTCTACTCCACCATCCTCTCCTTCTGTGGAGGTACAGTAGCGTTAGAAATGTATAGTTCTTATACATTAAAAACATAACCAAAAAACAAGTTCCTCCCCTGGACCTTCTGGAGAATGGATGCATATGGCTTTTTGGAAATGGTACAATCGTAACGGCATGTTTTTTGTACACATCATAGAAAAGACTTTTGATGTACCTATCTTGGAGTACCATGTAAATACTATAGTATATAAATTAAGGACAATAGTATGACTATCTCATATCATTGCTGCAGGACTGTAACCCCCATAGACATTGAGGGGGACAAGTCCCCCCAATAATCAGATATGGTCAAATTGTTATTAGGATAATAAAACGTTTTAAAAGTAAACATTTTTAGGCTGTTCTGCCTTAGTGGTCTAACAGCACTTGTCAATGTCAAAATGACTGAGACGGCCAATCGAATCAAAGAAGGCAGGCTTTACTGACCACAGAAGCAGAACATGAATTACAGTGTGATTTTTTTTTATTTGATAGAGTGCGATGTAAGTAGCTAAATATTTAATGTTTGACTAATTTTTTTACTATAGAAATGTTGAATGGCCAACAGTAATATTCAGTGATGCAAACTACTTGACTTTTATGCCAAATTGTACTGTTTGAATGAAAAAATATAGGATTTCACATGATTCATGCAATTCATAATTAAATGTGACAAGACGAGGAACATTAACAAAGCCGTTTTGGCACATTAGGCAAAAAGACTAAGAGGGAATGTGTATAATAAATAAATATTTAGAAATTATTTTTAACAAAGTTTAAAGCAAAATTCAAAGCCTATCTTTTTTCTTTGGCTTTTAATTGTAGTTGATTTGTGCTGTTTGTTCTGTAATTTATGTTGTACATGGTGTTAAATGTTGATGATATTTGATATAGTGTACTGTCCCTTGGTCAACAATTGTTGTTTCTAGGTGTGCTATATGTTGAGTATTATTTGAAAATAATTCAAATAGATAAATTCTAGTTATTTTGCTGTTTTGTTTTCTTTATTCCTTTTAATCCCTAAAAATCCTTTAAATATTAAAGGATTTTTAAATCCCCTCATCCCCCCCTTGCATCAATGTACTATAGTACACCCGCAGCCAGTACTTTCTTTGCAAGGGGAATTTAAACTCTTCACCATTTCTGCTGGCTTTAACCTCACAGTTAGAAGAGATGAGTAGACTTGGGCTCTTACGGGGGTCAGCCCATCCACTTGCAAGTTATTCAAGTCAGGCATGTCATATGTGACAAATGAGCGTAAAAGAAACCCCTCTCCCTCTCAGAGCACCGCTATCTAATTTACTAATTGTGTTTGTGTGTGCTTGGGTGTCTGTGTTCAGTTTCAGCTCTCCTCTTCAGACTCGATGCTCTTTGAGCAGGAACGTGGCGGTATGGAGAAGAGTCAGATTCTTCTGGAAATCTCCCAGAAGCTTCCAGTTCATACACGTACAGCAACCGGAGGTCAGGAAACCTGTCAGTGCTATAGTGGAGAAACTTGACAATGTAAAGTAAATCAAATCTCCAAACTAAACTGGACCCGCTCCAAATGTAACTCGATTCACACTGAACCTGTAAACATTAACCTTCTCCATCAGCATCGTGTAATTGAGGGAAGACACTGAACTCTACATTACTCTAGACACACTGAACCTGCAATTAGTGCATTTTGAATGGCTTTCAGTGAAAAGCATCTGCATCATGTTAGAAGGTTCACTGCATCAGTGTTCCCTTCACTGCTTTGTAAGAGAGGGGAATCTGATGCCTGTACTGAATACTCAGCACTGTGGCAAAATAAATTATATTCCAGGTCTGTGTCTTGGGTTTGCAGTCTGATTCACAAACAATGACTATTATGTGTCCGTTCTTTTTAGTGAATCCCCCCCCCCCAAAAAATGCAGCCTTATCAGTGTAGCTCAGATCCCGAAACAAATGGCTCTTATGAGCTTTTTGTTTTACTGAATATTTCAAAAAGACAAGTTGCCATTTTAATCAATATCAAACGCTGCCTTAATTTTCAGCTTTAGTAGAGAGAGAATTTCTACCATATAGATGCAAAATGGAGATTAAAACTGAAATACACCCAAATTAACTGGAAATTTGGAATCAGATTGAATTGGAAAGTCTGTATCAATACCCAGTCCCACAACAGACTGACAAACAAAATGATGTTACTTGCTGAAAATCTGAATAATAATGATGCCGATTAACTGAACACAGTCATACTGAATCATGCTGGTTTGGTGCAATGTAAGGATAAGAAAATGATTACAAAATATTATTTTTAAATTCATTTGAATTTAATGCAAAGTTGACAACTTGACAAGTGATCAATAACACCAATGTGTCAACAACAAACAAAACCAATAAACAATTTTTTTAAAGAATAATAAAATAAATTCCAGCTCCACTTACCAATCAATATGGTAAAACTTTAAACTGTGAGAGGTTCAACCAGGCGCTCAGGTAGAGTCAGAGGAGTTTAAGATAGGTGCTCTTGGGGTAGGGAAAAAAATCCAAAGGAAAACAAAAGCAGGTCCCAGGCACTCAGTCAAAATAATCAGGAGAAGGATCAGGTTAAAAGGCACTGCCCTGATGAAGACCATTTTGTTGGTCGAAACATGTTGGTGCATATTTTTAAAATGACTTAAGCCACATTCATTAAAGGCTTTTTAACCTGATCCTTCTCCTGATTATTTTGACTGAGTGCCTGGGACCTGCTTTTGTTTTCCTATGGTAAAACTTTAGTTTAGGGTCCAATTCTCACAACTAACTAGTTGCTTATTGGCATGCATATTACTAGGATATTGGCTGTTTATTAGTACTTATAAAGCACATATTTAATGCCTTAATCTGCATGACCATATTCTACATACCATAATTCACCCAATACCTAAAATAACTTAAAAACTACCCTACTAACTATTAATAAGCAGTAATTAGGAGTTTGAAGCAAAAGTCGTAGTTATAGTTAGGTAATAGTGAGAATTGGAACCTAAAATGAAGTGTGACCTATATATATATATATATATATATATATATATGCTTTTGATAGAAGTCCGATTTTTGTGCTTTTTGTTAACTAATCTAAAATGATCTTCTATTATAAGATATACAACATAATGAAAACATAACAGTCTCTTATCAAAAAGGAATTCTATTTTCCTAAACGTTGGAGAAAATGTTATTTATTAATTTGATTGCTTGTGTGTGTGTGTTCGTCTCAGCTATCAGGTTCTGTCATCACTGCCAATTGATAAAACCAGATCGCTGCCATCACTGTTCTGTCTGCCAAATGTAAGAATTGTTCTCTCTCTCTCTCTCCATTTCTGTGTGCGTATCAGTGCATCTCCCACTCATCTACACACTCTTCCCTTAATGAAAGGGAGAGACGCTGAAATGTGATCTGTGTGTGAGTGTGTGTGTGATAATTACAGGATGTTGTTGTAGCGCTTGGTCACATTTATTTGAGCGGACACAGTGAATCTTCTCAAATGAGTTTCAGCTCCGTGTCAATATCAGGTTCCCTGCCTTTGATTAAAGTCCAGGTCTGAGTGTCTGTGTGAGAGCGAGTGAGTGCAATGGAGAAAAAGAATGACTATGTGTGTTTGTGGAGATTTTGAATGTGTGTGTGTGTGTGTGTGTGTCTGATTACACTAGGGTTTTTATTATTATTTAATGAGAATAGTTCCTGTGGCCTGTGCACTTCACTCCTGCGGTCTGTCTCTCTCTCTCTCTCTTTTTGTAGGTGTGTACTGAAGATGGATCATCATTGCCCCTGGTTTGTAAACTAAATTAAAATTGACCCTATTTACTTTATAAATTCTTGTTTCTGTTTATTGTGAATGACTTATTGGTGTATTTTATTCTAAAGAATAAATAATATTTTGTAATCTATAGCTTAGTAATGGTTAATCAAAGGTTATTAACTACTCTTCTTGTAAACATCTTTTATTTTCAGCTGTTGTTGCTTAGTCTGTGCAGGCTATTGGATATTGAAGCCAAATAGCTACTTATATATTTAATTAGCTTTCATTCAGGAAGTAAAATGGTTATTTACGTACACTGACAAGACTTAACATGTTACATCTTGTTTAAATGAGTAATATTGCATTTTTAATGCATTTTAATTTTAACATTTTTAAAAAGTGACACTTATTCTCCTCTTCCGTGTGTATGTTGTGTGTTGTTGTGAGCATGTTCAGGCTGAATAACTGTATTGGGTTCTCCAACTATAAGTTCTTCATGCTCTTCCTCCTCTACTCACTCCTGTACTGCCTCCTCATCGTTGCAACGGTTACACCGACCTTCATCCAACTGTGGCTGGTGGGTGACTTTTTTTTTTTTTTGCAAGATTTACATGCACTTTGAGTGGTAGTGAGTCTCAGCCTCCTATGGCACGTCCACAGATTTTAAATATTAATGAAATATTATTAAATATTTTAAATATACTCAGAATTTTACACACATTCTACAACCCTACTTCCAGAAAAGTTGGGACATTTTGTAAAGTGCAATAAAATCAAGAACCTCTGATTTGTTCATTCTCTTTAACCTTTATTTAACTGGCAAAAGTGCAAAGAAAAGATTTTCAATGTTTTCACTGACCAAGTGAATTGTATTCTGTAAAGATGAACAAATGTTGATTTTGATGGCTGCAACACACTCCAAAAAAGTTGAGACGGGGCAAAATAAAAGTTAAAAGATTATAAAATATTCAAGTTAAACTTTTGAAACAGCCCACAATAAGCTGGTGAATTGGTAATAGCTGAGGGTATCTTGATTGGGTATAAAAGGAGCATCTCAGTCTTTGCTAGCAAAGATGTGTAATGGCTTACCACTCTGTGCCAAGTTCATGAGAGAATTGTCAAACAATTAAAAAAATCACATTTCTCAATGCAAGATTGCAAACAATTTGTCTTTCACCATCTACCATACATAATACTGTGAAAAGATTCAGGCAATCCAGAGAAATCTGAGGCTGTGTAGGGCAAGGAAAGAAAACCTCTGTTGGTTTGTGCGTCACCTTCAAGCCCTCAGATGGCACTGCATGAGAAACTGTTAAATACAGCCACATGGCCTCGGGAGAATTTTGGAAAACTGTTTTCACACGGTCTTCTGCTGCATCAAGAAATGCTTGAATCTCTGTTACACAAGGAGAAATACATCAGTTCAATGCAGAGATGCTGGTGAGAGATGCTCATCTCAGATGGTCTAAAAGACAGTGGAAATGTGTGCTGTGGTTTGATGAGTCCATGTTTCAGCTTGTTTTTGGGAGAAACGGACATTGGGATCTCAGTCCCAAAGAAAAAAGGGACTATCCAGACTTTCATCAGCGACAGGTGCAAAAGCAAACATCTGTCATGGTTTGGAGGCGCATCAGTGCAAATGGCAGGGGTGACTTGCATGTGTGTGAAGGTATCACTGACGTGGAGGCGTATACTGGGATTGTACAGAGACATACACTGCCATCAAGATGACATCTTTCCTGGGAAGCAAGACAAAACCAGGCCTTATTCAGCACGTGCTTCATCAGAGTGGTTTCTAAACACCATAGAGTGGATGTGCTGGACAGTCCAGGTCTGTCTCTTATTGAAAATGTATGGCCCATCATGAAAAGGAGAATCAGACAACGACGACCATGGACTGTTGTGCAGCTGTCTCGTATCAGGCGAGATTGGGCAAAAATTCCACTTGCAGAAGTTAGTATTCTCAGTTCCCGAACAATTAAAAAGTGTAATTAAAAGGAAAGGTGAAGTGACACAGTGGTAAACATGCCTCTATCCCAACTTATTTGGAGTGTGTTTCAGCCATCAAAATCCAAATTTGTTTATATTTACAAAATACAATTAAGTTGATCAGTGAAAACATTGGAAATCTTTTCTTTGTACTTTTGTCAGATAAATAAAGGTTAAAGAGAATGAACAAATCACAGATTCTTAATTTTATTGCATTTAACAAAATGTCCCAACTTTTCTGGAAATGTGGTTGTAATAAAGTGTATTGCTTAAGTAGCTTTGGATAAAAGTACCTACCACAAGAGTAAATATAATTTAAGTGATTGTGAGTAAATTTGATATACGTTTTATCTTTTGCAGTATAATGAATTCTTATATAATAATTTGGTAACACTTACAATAAGTTTTCATGTGTTCACATTAGATAACACTACTAAACATGAACGAACAATGAACAATACATCTACAGGAATTCTTTTAAACTTAGTTGATGTTAATTTCAACATTTACTAACACATTTTTAAAATCAAAACTTGTATGTTAACATTAGTTTATTTGCTGTAAACAAACAATGAACATTTTTATTAGTAAGAAATGCTGTGAAAAGTATATTGCTCATTGTTAGTTCGTTAGCTTCTGCATTTACTAATATTAATGGGACCTCTCTCTCTCTTTCTCTCTCAGGGCAAACTGTTTGATAGTTGTGTTAAACTGCATGTCTTGTTCTTGACACTGGTGTCGGCCATGTTTGCAGTTACCCTCTGTTTTTTGCTCTTCTTCCACATCTGGCTGCTCGCCAGCAACAAAACTACTCTTGGTAAAACCTACATTTCACATATGCTCATTATTCGAATGAGGTTTTGTAGGCGTCATAACATCTCTTGCTCTCTTTCTCTCAGAGTGGTTGTCAGTCCCCTTTTTTGCGGATGGACCAGGAAGTGAAGCATTTGACGTGGGTATCAGGGCAAACTTCTTACAGGTGTTTGGAAAGAAAAAGAGACACTGGCCATTTCCAGTGTTTAGCAGGTCAGTATTAAGCAGTAATCACCATTGATGGCACCCATAAACAGCCTTCAGATTATAAACACTATTTTTTGCAGAATAATTAAAAAGTGACAGTGAAACTTTTACAATGCAACAAAAGATTTCTATTTCATATAAATGCTGGGGTTTTTTTTCTATTAATAAAAGATTCCTGAAAAAAATGTGCCATGGTTTCTACAAAATATCAAGCAGAACAATTGTTTCGATAATAATCAGCATAATAGTATGATTTCCAAAGGAAAGCTTTGCTATTACAGAAAAAAAAAACGATGTGTGTATGAATACAGTACTGTGCAAAAGTCTTTGGCATGTAAGTATTTTCAACAAATCAATTATTTTTAGCCAGTTATTTATATCTTTTGCTGTAGTGTGTCAGTAGGAAATATCAGTTTGCATTTCCAAACATTCCTTTTGCCATTAATTGTAATAATCCAGTGAGATTTTTGCATGCACAAGGAGTCTGACAACAGCTGGTATGATCTGATCTCACTATCATAGAGTCCATCTGTGATTACATGAAGAAATAGAAAAAACTGAGACGGACTAAATCCAGAAGGACTGTGGCAACGTCTCCAAGGCGCTTGAAGAAACCGACCTGCAAAGCGACCTGAAAAACTATGTGCAAGTGTACCTGGGACAAAAGCTGTTTTAAACGCAAAGGGTGGTCACACTAAATATTGATTTGATTTAGTTAATAAAAGTTCATTAATAAATAAAATCTATTTATGGCATTATTTTTGAAAGCATCCTCACTTTACAGCATTTTTACACAAGTGCCTACAACTTTTCACAGTACTGTAGCTTTGCAGGTCGGTTTCGTCAATCCACTTGGAGGGATTGCTGCAGTTCTTCATGTATTTACAGACAGACTCAATGATGGTGAGAACAAATCTCTGTGTGGAGCATAACGGATTCTCACTGGATTATTACAATGAATGGCAAAAGGAATGTTTGGAAATGTAAACTGATATTTCCTACTGACACACTTCAGCAAAAGATATAAATAACTGGCTTAAAAGTCTAAGACTTTTGCACAGTCCTCTGTGTATGTATATATATATATATATATATATATATATATATATATATATATATATATATATATATATATATATATATATATATATATACATATATACAGTGAGGAAAATAAGTATTTGAACACCCTGCTATTTTGCAAGTTCTCCCACTTAGAAATCATGGAGGGGTCTGAAATTGTCATCGTAGGTGCATGTCCACTGTGAGAGACATAATCCAGAAATCCAACAAAAAAAATCCAGAAATCACAATATATGATTTTTTAACTATTTATTTGTATGATACAGCTGCAAATAAGTATTTGAACACCTGTCTATCAGCTAGAATTCTGACCCTCAAAGACCTGTTAGTCTGCCTTTAAAATGTCCACCTCCACTCCATTTATTATCCTAAATTAGATGCACCTGTTTGAGGTCGTAAGCTGCATAAAGACACCTGTCCACCCCATACAATCAGTAAGAATCCAACTACTAACATGGCCAAGACCAAAGAGCTGTCCAAAGACACTAGAGAAAAAATTGTACACCTCCACAAGGCTGGAAAGGGCTACGGGGAAATTGCCAAGCAGCTTGGTGAAAAAAGGTCCACTGTTGGAGCAATCATTAGAAAATGGAAGAAGCTAAACATGACTGTCAATCTCCCTCGGACTGGGGCTCCATGCAAGATCTCACCTCGCGGGGTCTCAATGATCCTAAGAAAGGTGAGAAATCAGCCCAGAACTACACGGGAGGAGCTGGTCAATGACCTGAAAAGAGCTGGGACCACCGTTTCCAAGGTTACTGTTGGTAATACACTAAGACGTCATGGTTTGAAATCATGCATGGCACGGAAGGTTCCCCTGCTTAAACCAGCACATGTCAAGGCCCGTCTTAAGTTTGCCAATGACCATTTGGATGATCCAGAGGAGTCATGTGGTCAGATGAGACCAAAATATAACTTTTTGGTCATAATTCCACTAAACGTGTTTGGAGGAAGAAGAATGATGAGTACCATCCCAAGAACACCATCCCTACTGTGAAGCATGGGGGTGGTAGCATCATGCTTTGGGGGTGTTTTTCTGCACATGGGACAGGGCGACTGCACTGTATTAAGGAGAGGATGACCGGGGCCATGTATTGCGAGATTTTGGGGAACAACCTCCTTCCCTCAGTTAGAGCGTTGAAGATGGGTCGAGGCTGGGTCTTCCAACATGACAATGACCCGAAGCACACAGCCAGGATAACCAAGGAGTGGCTCTGTAAGAAGCATATCAAGGTTCTGGCGTGGCCTAGCCAGTCTCCAGACCTAAACCCAATAGAGAATCTTTGGAGGGAGCTCAAACTCCGTGTTTCTCAGCGACAGCCCAGAAACCTGACTGATCTAGAGAAGATCTGTGTGGAGGAGTGGGCCAAAATCCCTCCTGCAGTGTGTGCAAACCTGGTGAAAAACTACAGGAAACGTTTGACCTCTGTAATTGCAAACAAAGGCTACTGTACCAAATATTAATATTGATTTTCTCAGGTGTTCAAATACTTATTTGCAGCTGTATCATACAAATAAATAGTTAAAAAATCATATATTGTGATTTCTGGATTTCTTTTTTAGATTATGTCTCTCACAGTGGACATGCACCTACGATGACAATTTCAGACCCCTCCATGATTTCCAAGTGGGAGAACTTGCAAATTAGCAGGGTGTTCAAATACTTATTTTCCTCACTGTATATATATATATATACAGTATATGTATTTACTTTTTAATTTAATAGAAAGCAGCTATTTTAAATTGCAATAATATTTCACAATATTACTGTTTTTATTTTATTTTTGATCAAATATACAGCCTTGGTGAGCCTAAGAGACTTTTAATTAAAATTGTATATTAATGCTTCCTGTCATTTAAATTGCTGTTGGCAATACCACTCAAGAATGAGAAACATGTCCCAATGATAACATTTTCCAGTTTTCAGATTAAAATGCCAGAATTGATGAATTTCAAAACTGCATTTCCTTCAATTCTGGCATTTCGCTGTTTAGTAAACAGATATTTAATTTAAGCCACTAGTCACAAACATTTAAGGGCCTGGTTTCACAGACAGGGTTTAAGATTAAGCCAGGATTAGGTCTTAGTTCAATTAGGACATTTAAGTAGCTTTTATAAATGTTCCTTAGAAGAAAACATCACTGGTGTGAATTTTGAGACAAAAAATTGGCATTGACATTTTAAGATATGTCAGAGCAAGTTGCTTTCAGTTATAACAGCACAAACATGCATTTTAGTCTGGATTATCTTAAGCCTTGTCTGTGAAACCAGCCAAAGATGTGATTTCTTTTGATTTAATGCCACAGCACAGATGCCATAGCTTATGTTTACCAACTGTTTCTTTTATATCTATCACAGTCAAAGGGATGGACATTCATTCCCCTTGAGATGGCAGATGTCGTCTCGCAGTCCTTCAGTGATAAATGGAAATGGGCATTGTGTCATGCAAGGAACTGTGGGTAAGAAATATATTATCTGAATCATATTTCAAAATTTAACAAATTGGTTGATCAATCCAAGTCATGTTTCCCAGTATAGAGAGAGTCATCTAATTATGTGTCAGCACTGTAGTCAGAATGGTTTGGTAAATCTTTTATTTAGAGGGAGACTGAATTTATCCCAGTTCTCACGCTGTCTCTGAAGGTGATCTCCTCTCTGCTTCTGTCATTAACTTAAGTGTGCTATCTCAAAGAGTAGGATTACGAACACACATCCTCTAAAATTCCCCCAGTAACTCTAAATAGCACTCTGAATAGTCTTTTTTTTTTTATTCTCAGAAGTAACTGGCAGTTTAGAAGAGAAACGAAAGGAATCTTCTGTTGTAATACAAAGTTTATCTTTTCTTAATTTAGAATTTTGGGAAGAGGTTCAGACTCCAAGTGTATACTGCCCCCGTGAGGCCAATCTAGGGCTGCACAGCCTAATCGAAAATTCTGATTTGAGCCATTTGTATCATTCTGTTCTGCCATCAGTTTCACCTGAGGGGGTCTCTGTTACCATAGCAGTGGATGACTAGAAGTAATGAAATTAGGTATGAGAAATGCTTGTTCTGCATTTTCAGCAGTGTCAAAGTGTTCAAATGAAACTAAATGAAATCCAATTAATAGAAACGTGTTTTTGTCTTTCTAGGTTAACGGAATGTGTTGTGTGACGTCACAGTGAGGTGATTTTAGAAAGCTCTCAGTCACAGGTTAAGCTTACAGGAGTGGCGGCCGGCCCTCGGGGAGAACAAGGGGTGAGGGTGAACACCTGCCCGCATGCTCAGTTTTCACCTGGAACACTTCCTAAGGGAGCGATCAGGTCTCCGAAACCTCTTTTACTGATCAGGGTGTGAGAGAGCTTTATCAGGTGTCCTTGCTCAGCGATAATCTTTTAAATTCAATATTTTTGTGATGAAATGTAGTGGTTTTTCTGTTGTAGGATTGGATTCTAGCTTTATGTTGACACTATTAAATAGTGTCTTATAGATGAATTGAATAACACATTTTATGAAAATAAAGGCAATTCATTTAATACAAAATATTTTTATTTGTAATTATTTTATTTGCATCATTCTAGAGTGTTCAGGAACAGTCTAGAACACAGTTTGTTTTAATCCTGGTGGTATCATGGATAAGCACATGTTTTTGAAAGATCACTTGATCCATTTGCTCACATTAAACATGGATAAATACATAACCAATAAAAATACAGAGGCCAGCCCTGATCAACCAATCTCACACTCACAGACACTTGCTGTGGGGCTGGTCAGGCTTCCGATGAATCCAAGTGAACTTGTGTGGAATTGGTGGTTTGTCAGTCTGTGCCGAAATACCTCTGGCCGAAATGTGTCGGAGCGACAGCGTGAACTTCAGTTGTCAGTATAGTGATGTCAGGAAACTCCTGAACAATGGACCGTGCACCTGCACACATACACACATTGTTATGGAGGTGCAGTGTGCACTATTTAAAAAATGGACTTAAATATATATATATATATATATATATATATATATGAAGAAAATCAAAAGTGCCAAAGACATTTATAATCTTACAAAAGATTTCTATTTCAAATGCCTGCTGTTCTTTTGAACTTTTAATTAAAGCTGCAGTCCGTAGTTTTTCCTCTCTGTCGCCATTTCTGTTAGAAATCTGCAATTGCAGTTATTCGCGGAATTTTCAACTTTACGTGGGTTGTGCCTCGGCACGGCATAACGTGGGTGAATCCAATGTTTTGAGGAGAATGTGCGGCTATCAGTCACCGCGCGGTGTGGATACTGTCAGTCGGAATCACAGATTCTACTCTTTGGATTGGAAGTATGACCAACATAAGAATTTTCATCGGGAAATGTCACCTGAACAAGTAACATCCACTTTTGTTCTGAACAACTAAGGGAAAAAAAGCATTGCAGTAAATCGCGCTGATTAAATCTAACGATCGCTTATATCACGTCAAACCTTGCAAATTATACTTTGTTCTCAAATTGTTAATGTTAACAACATCAGCACTGCGTGACTTCATTTAATGCCCTTCAGATATTTATCGTTGTTTTCGCATGGGCCCGGTTGCAGTCTTTTTTTCTGTAGCCACTCCGAAATCCGAAGTCTTTTGCATTTTACAGTGGGAGAATCTCCAGTTGTCACTAGTGATTGTCGTTTGAACCTTTCTGGATCCGCCATCAAATTAATTAATTAAATTATATCAAGTGCTGTGAGAATAGGCTATAAATCTCCACCTCCAACATCCTCACACACAATACAGCCTACTAGCCGAGACTCCTTCTTTATGTGTACAGATGTGACGTAATTAAAAACATTATTACAAGCTTACTATTTTGAATCAAGCTAAGGCGAGCAGATAGTTTTGAATACTGGCTGGTTATGTACCTGTTCAAATTTATTTTGGATAATTTTTAACCCAAAAAAGTTACGGACTGGAGCTTTGATCTAATGGCGCTTTTCCACTGCATGGTACGGCTCGGTTCGACTCGACACGGAACGGTTCGGCTCGCTTCGCTTTTCCACTGCATGGTACGACTCGGCTCGGTACGGCACGGTTCGGCTCGCTTTAGCTCGGTTGCTTTTCCACTGCAGTTAGTACCGCTTCAAAGTGGGTGGGACTGATCGTTATAGTTGCCGTCTCTACTGCCATGACATCATCATATTAAATGCGAATTTTTCATTCCGGGTTTCCCCATCCGCTCCTCGGCAACCAACGAGAGGAACGTCTGCACCTCATCCACTGACCACGATTCAGCCATTTCTTTTTTTAAGTTTATACTCTTTTTTTTTAAGCAAATACTTTTAAAACAGGCGCTACAGCGTTGGCTGTTGTCTACTGGCTATTTAAATCTAGCGGGTTTAGTGTCTCATGTTGTAAATACAATGACGCTGGTAGTGATGATTCTGTCTGACCTATCAGTGATCTGCAGTGTTTTCACGTCACATTTTAGTATCGGTACGGTACGCTTGGAACCTCAACAGACCAGGTACCATTTAAAGCGTACCGTACCGTACCATGCAGTGGAAATGCGTCCTAAGTGAGCCGTACTGAACCGAGCCGTACCGTACCATGCAGTGGAAAAGCGCCAAAGCGTGCCGTACCGAACCGAACCGTACCATGCAGTGGAAAAGCGCCAAAAAAGTCCTGAAAACAAATGTTTCCACAAGCAACACAACCATTTTCAACATTGATAATAATAAGAAATGTTTCTTGACCACCAACATCAGCATATTAGAATGATTTCTGAAGGATCGTGTGACACAATGGCTGTAATGGCTGAAAAAATAACTTTGCTCTCACAAGGAAAAATTACATTGTAAAAATACATTAAAACAGAAAACAGTTATTTTAAATTGTAATATTTTACTGTATTTTTTTAAAATAAATGCAGCCTTGGTGAGCATAAAATACTTCTTTTAAAATCATCCTACTGGCCCAAAACTTTTGAATAGTAGAGTATATAATTTATCATTTATTAAATCAAGTTACCTTCATTTATATAGCACTTTTTACAATGCAGATTGTTTCAAACCAGCTTTAGTGATAATAGTAAATTAATGCAACAAAGATTGTTTTGGCTGTACAGCAGCTCTAGAAGAAAGTCATTGTCTAGCTTAAGTACGTTTTTATTTGATTAATTTCCGTTGTAAAAATCATTAGTCATTAACTTAGGGACCGCTTACACACCGTTTTCAACTGAAAACAGAAAACTTTTAATGCGTTCTGGCTGTTCATTTACACAACAAACAGAGTTTTGGTGTCCTGAGAACACAAAGTTTGAAATGGGTTTTTGAAAACGAGTTTTAAAAGCAGTACTGTTTTCATCTCCGTGTAAACTTCAAAAACGTGAACAAGCGCATATGTGCACGGGTGTGTAGTCTGTCTTTACAAAGTGACATTGCCAATTACTTGTCTGGCATGCATTATACAGCGTTTTTAGTCGTTTCCGCGTATCGTGTGAACGGGAATCGTTTTGATAACGTTTTCATCTGTACTGAGGAAAAATGTTAGTCGTGAAAAAAAAAAACTTCGTGTCGATGAGGTCTTCGAAGGGGATAGTCTAGCTCTGCTGACACTTCAGGGCAGCGTTAAAAAGTTATAAATTACAGAATATTCCAAATATACAGCTAAGTTCAAATTGTTTCACAAATGTCCCTTGTTTGTATGTTATCAAGAGTGCTATTAACATGTACTAATATAGATAAAATACAGACATTTATGATGTGATTGGTTTGTAAATGAGAATACAAATCAAGTCTTCACTGTGTTCGTGTCTTACCGTGTGGAGTGGAGAATAGACTCAGTAGTATGATATGTTTTGCCAGAAGGCCGTGTTCATTCAGCACCCGCACCGCTTCTATCACAGTGTTGCCTGTACCTGAACACATACAATAATAAATAATAACTGTCTCAATAATAATTACATTTTTAAATCCAGATTTCCCCCCAAATCAGTGCAGAAAATGCAAAAAAATCGCTCAAATTCCATGTGGACCGGCTTAATGCCTTGTTAGAGGTGAATTACTCACTGAGAATAGGGTACATGAGCAGAACTTTCCTTCTGCTGATGTCAGGAGGAAACTTTGCATAGTAAACTTTGGCCTTTTGTGTCTCCTCATCACTCTGGATCAGAATCTTCCCAATACGGATTGACCTGCAGCAATCTCTCAGGCCTTGCTCCATGGCCTCACCTGCTCACATTAACATATGCGTTTAAGTATAAAAGGCATGCACACTAAATAGGGCTGGGGTTTTTTTTTCATCATGGCTGTGTGTGTATGAATTTGTGAGAAAGAAAGAGACTCACCACTCCTCATGATGCTAACCCCACAGTTTCCCTTTTCAAATTTCACACCCTCATATTTATGCCCTGCATAAGGAGTATAGAATGAAACTTTGAATTTGGACAAATGCAACAGCTGATGGCAGCAATGCCATGTTCATATGCAAAAGGAGAGGGGTATCAATCACCATGGTAACAGGCTCACCTGTTGGTGTGGTTACAGTGCATTCACTGTACGGAAGCTGATTGAGACCCTCTTCCACCACTAATCTTATCTGAGAGCAAAACAAACAACCAATCAGAATAGGGAGTAGCAAACCAAATACAGAACATAAGAGTTGACCTACTAATTTGACAATACTAAAAAAACAAATCAAGTTTTGATTCTTTAATGAATATAGTCAAATAAAAAAAGCAATCAAGGAATGTGAAACGTAATTAAATCAACGATACATTCACTTTGTGTTGATTGCAAAAATTCTTGTGTGAGCTGCCTTTATTTACAAGGTCTTTATAAGAATAATGGCTGGTTTAGTAGGATATAAGACAAGACCACAATTCTTTACCATTTTTTGGTGATGCTTACCAATCTATCGGCACAGAACACAAAGTCACCTCTACTGGTAGTTCTGGGAGAGACAGAAGAAGAAAAGTCACTATGTGACAAACTATTGCAATACATAATACATGTTGACTATGTGCAACCAAATGACATAAGGCTATATCCCAGTTTATTCCATGGACATTTTAGATACATTCTGATAAGTTACAAGTTTATGTTCCTGTACACATGAAATAATATATAGGTGCATATGGTACAGATCTGGCCTACGGGGACACGCAATGTGCACTCAATCCGTTTAAAAGGCGGACTGGAGACTCACTTGTCCCGAATGATAGTCTGAAGTTCTCGTATTTGGTCATTTAATGGCAAGAGTTTCAGCTGAGGTCCTATTTGTCCCTGGATGTCGCTCATGGTTTGGCTTTCACACGGTTCCGTGTCATCTTGACAGGTCTCGGCAGCAGCGCTACTGCGGGCGAAGCGGACGTGCTTCGCGGCGTGTTCGGGGCTTTCACTGTTATTCAGCTGCTGATTATGGCACGGCATCTTTCCGATAAGATCCGTTTCCATAGGACTAAAACCACAAGAAGGAAACACTACACGAAACCACCTGGTCCACTTAAATGATGGCTGTTCTTTTCAACTGATGAGGTTTTCAGTGATCCACTATCTTGCCATGTCTATAGCTGAGCGGAGGAGACGCATGCTACATGACGCACGCTCCCGGGAACAACAACCTGACGTCATATCCCATGTTCACATGATTGGATAGAAATTATGCCAATCTAAATCTCACTGACGTAGGGGGCGGGACACTGCGGCCCTCATTCAAACAAGTGACGAGCTCTACAATTCAATTCTTACTAGTAACAATTCCAATTAGAGACCTCTACAAATGAATTTTTGCTAGTCATATGTCTCCATTGACTTACATTTATTTTTAATTACGGAGCATTACAATTGATTTGTTACTGGTAAGAATTCCAATTAGAGAGCTCTCTAATTGGAATTGTAACTAGTAAGAATTGAATTAGAGAGCTTTGTAATTGTAATTCTTATAGTAATAATTGAATAAGAGAGCTCTCTAATTGTAATTGCTACTAGTAAGAATTGAATTGTAGAGCTCTCTAATTGAATTCTTACTAGTAAAAATGCAATTACGACGAGTAACGCTGGGTAAAATTTAAGCTAAAACGGCTTGCCATAGCAGTGCAGAACATATGTTACATATTCCAGTAAATATTCATGTATGTCAAACATACAAAAACAGATATAACTAGTGTTAATAGTGTTTGTGTAAAGGGAGCGTTGTTGCAAGTTTTCTACATGAGAAATTAAGATCATTTTTATTTTCAATATGAAAGAAATGTTGGCTTTAAAATTCATTCGAACATATTTATTTGTTTGTTTGTTTGTTTGTTTAAAGGAACTGCATTTGTAATATTTTTTCCAAATTTTGGCTTTCAAATTTCCTCGCTGACATTTATTTATCTAAAGTAACTGGCTGTGTGTGTGTGTAATACTACTAGTGTCGTAAAGGTTATTTTTATTTTCAACTTGATGGATTTTTCTAAATTTTGGTTTTCAGATTTCCTCGCTGATATTTACTTATTTATTTAAAGTAACTGTGCATGTTATACCAGCTTATAAATAAGCAGAAATAAACTAAATCTGCAGAGACCACTAGCTGGTGCTTGGAGCTTGTGAAACATCAGTACGCATGCGTGCGCCTCTGCACCTGTTCAGCAGTGCCGCGCGCTCCCGATTCCTCAGCGCGCCGCCGTGCAAAATATGGGGGCGCGCTCTTTATGGCAGCTCTCAAAAAAGGGGGAGCAGCAGCGCACGAGCGCGCCGTCGTTGTCAGGGACGGACGGGGTACAGCTGGGAAAAACACATACACACACACGCACACCCCCGTCTCCGTCATACACGCACATACGGCAAAAAAACAAAAGCGACTCTAAGGGAAGAGCGGAACGGGAGAGAGGGAGCATGCGGCGAGGAGCAGGGGCTGCTGCAGACCTTTGTTTGTTTCCTGGAAACCCTGGAGCGCGAGGAAATAAAATGGAGTGGTAGGGGCTCCGAGGCGCGAGAGGCGCGTCCACCTGCTGCTACCGGGAAGGCAGTCCGGGCTCGCGAGAGAGGGGAAACATGTTGAGACCACTGCATTGAAGTGGGTAACAAAAAAACAACAAAAAAGCAAAAAAACAACATATGACAACAATCCACGCGCCGAGCGATCAAACGGAGTCTTAAGAGCGGGCGGGACGTGCGGCCCTAGTGTAACGGGAGGTGAGTATGTGGGCTGTGCGTGTTTATGTGCGTGATGCGGTGAGCGGGCCAGTGTGACGCGCGTCAAACGCTGCAATGGGGAGAAATGGTGGAGCGAGTGTCAGCTGTCATGATGCGTCCATATTGCACAGGTGTGTGTGTGAGTGAGTGAGGGAGAAGAGGAGGAGGAGGAGGAATGGTTCAGTGTCCTGCGAAAGCTGAGTCGCAGGCCATCGTTTGAGGGGACAGAAAGCATTGGTGCTACGTGAGGCAAACACACACACACACTCTCTCTCTTTCGCTCTTACACACCATCCCCCCTAAGCCAAGGCCACAGCTTCATACGCATTCGTTCACACAGAGCAATAACACGAACAATGTTATGTGGCGACATTCTGTATGTGCCGTTTTACGCATTTTCATTTCCCCCCGCGATTTGCTTGTGGTCGGTGCTCGGCGCCTGCGACCGATGCGGCATTTGGCGATGGGAGATGCAGAACAGCAGAGCGCGTATCATAGCGCACCAGGCCTTCAATAATTAAGGGTGGACTCAAACCTGTTACGTCTCTCTGAATAATGTAAATTCTCTTGGTTATCCGAGATGTTGAAAGCGTGCTCATCTTTCAGGCCCTTGATATAATCATGTTTAGAGTATAGGACCTGTCTGTCACCGGATACCTGTCCTGGGAAGCTGTTATGGAAGTTTCTTTGATGCTGTCAAGCTGCACCGCACACGTACGGCTATAACAGAACCGAAGGTGTCTTGCACAACAACCACCCAAATCAATCAATCAATCAATCAATCGACGAAACAATCAATCAGAATGGATGCATAGGTCTATTTTTCTTTTCCACACAGAAGCCAGACTTGCAATGTTTAAACCTTCTACCTTGAGTTCAGTAGTCAGTCAGTATAGTAATGCTTTCATTTACATAAATGGATGGATGTTTCATATTTTGGTTGCTTGTCTGACAGATGACCAAGGACAGATTGCAGCAGATTTATCGATCTCTGAAAAAGATCTAACAAACTCACACCAACGTGGATTAGGGGTGTCTCTCTCTCTCTCTCTCTCTCTCTCTCTCTCTCTCTCCTGTAATTCCATTGTCTGTCTCTTGGGTGGATGTTGAAGCTGAATAAATATTAATTTCGTTTTTAATAAAAGCAGTTTGCAGACAGTGCCACTGCCCTGTTCTCTGTCTCCGTCTGCAATGCTGGCAAGAATGAGCCCAGCCATGCTGTTCTCAGAACAGCCCTGCCCTGGGCTTTTTCTCATACTGGCACTGGTTTGGAAGGAGCAAATCCTAGCCATTTCCAGATCCGGAAATGGAGTATAAATACATCGGAAATGGTGTTTTTAGTGTATTACTCTGTGTGTTGTTGGAAATGGGTGTTATGGAATTTTTGCCTGATGATATTCTAAAATTATCCAGAGGATGTATTTATGGGGTATAAGACAAATGTGCTGTTGACAGTAACCGCTTATTGAAATAGTTGGGCCATAAACATTTTAAGGTATAGGTAAATGTACATGTATTTATGATCTGAAGCATATTTTAATAACATTTGATAAATACATTTCTGAATTAGCTGTTATGTTTGTTGAACAATAGTAATTGAACAAACAGTAAATAGTAACAACAAATCAGTTATATGAATTCGAATTGAATGTATCCACTAAAGTTTCATATGGAATTCAAAGTGATAATGAAATTCGATTTTTTTATTTTTTTTTTATTAATTTAGTTTAAATTACATTATTTAAAGTGTATAGAAAAATATTGTTGGAGCAGCAAACCACTGAAATACACACAATGCCCACTCAACAGTTTCAAAACTCTTGAGCAATTCATAAATCTTCAATAGGTCAGGTCTGAATTCCTATGTAAATTCACCTCATGGGAACACTTCAAACAGTGTACTAGCATTTCTCCCCAAAGCATATGCTGCTGCGTTATGTTTATTTATTTATTTATTTAAATAAAAAGCTGCATGTCTTTTTTACTTGCATATATGGCACACTATTCTGACACATGCACACACAGCCTGAGGCTAGAGATAGCACTCTTTCTTTTCTCGGTCTCTACTGTTACAAAGCTCTTTCATTTCTTTCACATCCTCAAGAGTTGTACTTCACAGTGAAGGGCAATCAGAGGACAGAATGATGTAAAGCAATACAACTTACTGTAATCCTTGAGAGTAAAAGTGAGAGACCGGAACGGAAAACAGGACACAAATCAAGGAAGTACTAGAGAGAGAAGGCTGATTTGTAACTCATAGTTGGCATGTTAAATAAATAATTTATCTTCTCAATTCTCTGAATATAAGTTTTGAACATCGAAATAAAAAAATAAAAAAAGAATTCTGGGCCTGAAGCTAAAATTCCCCTAAATTAACAAGTCATTCTTCATCATTTTAGCTGCTGATAAACTTAAAAGAATAGTTCACCCAAAAAAATGAAAATACCATAATGTCTATTTAAATGTTTTGTATGACTTTGATGGAACACAAATAAGTTTATGAGAATTCCCTAGGTTTTCTTTTCTATTTATTGGCCAAGAACTGACGTTTTCTGACACTTTTTTTTCTTGTTTCTTTTTTTAATGATCTTATTTTCTGCATTTCACTTCTAGTCTAGCGAGAGTAATTTTATACTTTAAACTTGCCAGTGTGTAGTGCAAATAATGTTGGCTCTTATGACAAATTGTTTGGGATATTCCTCATTCGTAAGTCACTGTGAATACAGAATCTGATAAAAGAATACGTTAACACCATACTAAAATACCAAAAACACTACTGGTTTATTGGTCAAATCTAGAGTTCTGAAAAGTGTGATTTGTTTGAGTTTTTTCCCAGACTTTAGTGCTGAAAGATTTTAAAGATTGCATGGCTTCCACTATAGCCTTTACTGTGTGTGTCTTTGTGTTTCTACAGGCTGGACAGTAGTAATTATGTTAGTGAGAGAGAGATTCAGTTCAGATTGATGGATGTTCTACGGGAGTCTCGATTCTCAGGGGCAGATCACAGCCCCTGCCCAAGAGATGCCAGTGAAAATGGTAGGAGTTCCCACATGCATATAATATGCAGAATTTTAAGAACTATTATTGCACCTAATTTAAAAATCACATTGATTTCAGTGATATATGTAAAATTCGTCTTTTATATCTATAAAATCTTTACAGATGTTTGTCAGGAAAAACTTGAATTTTTCACTTTAAAGATTTTTGTCTCACCCTCTTTTTGTTTTTGACTTTTTTAGAACCACATGACCCGTTGGCAGATGTGCCACATGATTTAAGGCGCTGTGATGACATCACTCCTGCAGTGCTATCCCTACCCTCCCTCTGTGGCCAGAGTCAGACCTCTGAAGGTCCCCTTAGCCCAGCTGACCTGCATGATGGGTCTGTCTCCAACACCACCTCTCTATCCTCTCTCTCTTCGTTCTCCTCTCTTTCCTCCCTCTCATCTCTCTCTTCTGTGCCCTGTTCCAAACCTGTGACGCCCTGGTCTGTGCCGCAGACCTGTGACAGGTCATCCCTCTCTAACATGGACTCCAGGGGCGGAGATTGCCTTAGCTGTCTGATCCCCAAAAATCAGACAGAACCGGAATCCTGTGAGTCCGTACTCGGCTTTGCCAGCATCAATTTGCAATGCCTTGGCCCCGCCCCCAGCGCAGGTCGCTATGGTGACCAGGTCCTATCTGACCAGCTGCTCAGTGGCCCCGCCCATCCAGCTGTGACCAATGAGGGGGCTGAGGAAGGGAGGTCGATGCAGGAGAGCGAATCAGATGAGGATCCTGCATCCAGGAGCATATACGAAGGTCTTGGTGAGGAGGCGCAGGACTGGAGCTGTCTAGAGACACTCATCAGTGAAAGCCGTATGGAGCTCTTGGACTTATG
Organism: Leuciscus leuciscus; assembly: GCF_965113295.1. Taxonomy (NCBI): domain Eukaryota; kingdom Metazoa; phylum Chordata; class Actinopteri; order Cypriniformes; family Leuciscidae; genus Leuciscus; species Leuciscus leuciscus. Next base: position 39,373,066 of record NC_138729.1, on the reverse strand, counting down.
CTCTCGCAGTGAACTTGCAGTCAATCTGTTCTGTGAAGAAGATGTGGAGAATTACATGTTTCAAGAGGAGGAGACAGCACTCAGTACTGACGTCTGCTCACTTAAGATACGCTACGAGTCCTATCAGGATGGAGTACAGGAGAGAAGTGAATCTGCCCTACAGGATGAATCTCAGCTAGGTTTCTTTCCCAGTTTACCTTGCAGTAGAAAGGAGGGGCCAAAAGAGAAAACGGACCAATCCATTGAGATTAAGGGTGATGACCATGTGACCCCCAATATTAGCCCAGACAGTAACTTTCTTTTTGACCTCAGTAATTCTCCGGAAGATTCTGGTGAATTCAGTGATGACAGCTCTTGCACAGGCTCCCCAGACCACGCTCTCTCCCTTCGCCATGGCCGTTTGTCCAGAGAAAACTCTAGCTCCTCCAGCCAACTAAGCTACCGCCTCCGAGCCAAGAGGAAGGTGGCCTACCGAGAAGACTACCTGTATGATGTGGACTCTATAGAAAGTGAGAAAAACGCAGAGAAACGAGATAAACAGCCTGCTGGGCTCAAGAAAGAGCGTGATGATGACTGGTGTCCGAAGAAGAGGAGGCGGTCCAATAGGAAGGACCCACCTGTCATTATAAAATACATAATCATTAATCGGTTTAAAGGCCAGAGGCACATGAGGGTGCGGCTGGGACGAGTCGACCCATCACCTTCTGTAGTCTGTTTGAGTCCAAATGCTCTGCTACGCTATGAGAGACTTGCACCATTAAAAGCTTACTGGCAGAAAAGAGAAAAGGAGTTGCAGGAACAGAATAGATTGAAAGCTGCAGAAACAACCAAACGTCTCAATGGCTGTAAAAGACCGCCAAACACTACACCCAAACGCAAGCACAGGTTGGCCAGACTCAGGATCCAGCAGATCCATGCAGTACAGAATTCCCTCCCCAGCCAAACTATAGTGGTCCACACCAACAATCAGCCAGAGGAGACTGAATCACTGAAAAGCACAGAGGAACCAAAAGATGACATTACCCCCATTACGCACACTGCCAGGGCTAAAAGCAGAACACAGGAGAGAGAAGAAAGAAGAAAGGCAGGTAAAACAGGAAAGATAAAGAAGTTTAAAAGTGAAGCAAGACTTCGGTTGAAAAAGTTAAAAGACGCTGAGACACAGGGAGTCCCTGAAGCCTCTGAGATTGAGCAGTACAGCCCATGTTTACCAGAAAACCTTAGTAACTCTTTAGAAGTTAATGTTACAAATGAAACCTCCAGTAATGACCCTGAAAAATGCACTTTGACCCCAACAGCTCCAGGGACTAATGGAAACGCTGAACTCCTCCCGGGAGGATACCTACAGACTCTTCTCGAAGCCTCTGAGTCATCGAGCACTGCTAAATTCACTTATTTCCATCCAGGGCTGCAGAATCCCACCCTTCAGCCAGTCCAGAGCTGTGTTCTCTCTCCTCCCTCTGAATCAGAACTGCCCCACTCTCCTCCACCTATGAACCACGGGCCCAACCACACACATTATGCTGAGCCAAACCTTACTGAACCAACCCAGCCCATTTCATGGCCATCCCAACCATCTGCTGAACAGCTGCCCTTCTCCCCAGACATCCCAACCCAGTCGCCTATGATGCCATCAGGCTTTCCCACACCATTGCCTGTGTTAGCAGGGGATGGCACAAATGTCGCAGGGTATGGGCAAGTGTCTCTATCAGGGTGCAGGGTGTCATATGAAGAGTCCCAACCTGATGCTGATTATGGCTTGAGTCCGACTGGGTCTAGGAGTGACAGTGGTGTAGGGCGGCTGGTTAGCTTTAACTCCCTTGGGTCACTTTCTGCCACCTCTAGCAACTACAGCTCGCTCAGCCTAAGAGAGGGTGAAAGAGAGAGGGAAGAAGAGATCAGTGAGATCAACGATGGCTTCTTGCCACATTGCAGTCCACGGCTCATCCTACAGCAAAGTCTAGAGGAGGTTGCTCCACTTCGAGAGTCCACTGACCTTCTGGATATCTCCAACTTTACCCCTGACAAGTTCCGTCATTCATCGCTATCTGAGATGTCCCCACCAGACACACCTAACTCTTCCCCACAGCTGCTGGGGAATTGTGGTAAAGTTGGAGAGTTCTCTGAGACAGCAGAAGCAAATGTACAATGGAACTGTGGAGTTGTCCCGCAACTAAATGAAGATGGAAACCCACACCTCCTTCAGATTCAGTCTTTCAACACAGAGGAGGAAGATGTAGGGCTAAGGGATCACAAAGGTTCTACGAAAAAGGGTGGGAAAAATGGACAAGGCACTAAAAAGACCAAAACTCCAAAAGCAGCAAAAGGAGAGAAAGTAAAGCTCCCACGTCAGGGTTCTCGTTCTGTGAAGAAGATCAAAGCCTTGCTAGAGGGAAAAGCAGCCAAATGTGGCGGAGGGTCAGGAAGTTGCGCTTCATCCCCCACCCCATCGCTTGGCTTGATTGGAGGTCAGGGGGATTGGCCTATTACCGGGGGACTGTCAAACGATGACCAACGAGAATTCCAGGAACCATCAAACATCCTGTCCAATATAGTGTCTGGCATGGCTGAGGTGCAGCGTTTTATGAGGGCCTCTGTGGAACCTCTTTGGGGGCCTTGCCTGTCACCAGGTCAACATGCCCTCCAGAGCCAGACACTGAAGATTCTGGGTAGTGCCGCTGACCTTAAAAAGCGGGGTGGTGCCTCAGGCGGAGGTCGAGGGAAGAAAGGGGCTGGGCGTGGTGGTAAAGCACTGCCTAAACTTCTCCCACCAGGCTTCTTTCCTACCCTTGGATTAGACTGCCTCCCACTTCCACACCGCCCAGCCCACAAAAAAATGTACCGTCACAAAAGCAGTGCTAAGTTTGCCCGTGAGGAACTCTTAGCGGGCAAAAGGGACATAAAAGGAGTAGCATTGACCGCTTTGGTAGAGAAACGGAGGTAATATTTTCTCTCTGCAATGTGCCCCTTCTCTTTCTCCGTTCCCTTCCCTCGCACCCTGCCAAATCCTCCTAAAATCCTTTCCACATTTCAGAGCTGCATGGCACCGACTTTACCCACAATCCTTTGCCTAGCCCACTGGAAGGCAGGCACATCCTGCATGTCAGCCCTGCTAAACTACCTACTAGACTGACTGAAGTCTCACTGTCATGGCTGCACCCTACTCACCATTGCTGCTTTGTTGCATTTTTACCTTGTTTTTAGTTGTTTTGTTTGTTTTACAAGAAGAAAAATGCCTTGAAAGTCTTTGGATTCTCTTTTAGTGTGGTGTTTATCTAAATATCAATATTTTGTCTTTTTGTTTTCCGTTGCAGCTATAACACTGTATGTGTTAAATCGGTGTCACAGCACCATGGTTTAAATCGAGCCCAGCGCCCTGCTCTGTCTCTCAGCAAATGGTTGCCTTCTGTTCAGGGGTCAAAGGTCATGTGTAGTATTCTGTGCTAAGAATCGTTTTCCCCTCGTTTCTGTGCCAACCCCTCAGAACATTGGGCTTTGACAAGCTAAAAGAAAGCGTCCTCACCAAGATGTTCGTTTTCTGAGGTTCTGAAATTCCGAAAGAGATTTTTTCATTGTTGTTTGTTTATAAGTTGTGAAAAGGGGGTTCATTCATCTGTTCTCCAGTGAATCTCCTCCTGCCAGTATCAAAATGCTGTTGTACACAAACATATGCACTATTTACAAAACAAGATTATATCAAACATGTTTAAATTAATGTGCCAAACTATGAACAATTAAATGTACAGACATTTTTATCTACATAAATATTTGCTGTTTTATAATGTGGCAGTGATTGAGGAGTGTGTGTGTGTGTGTGTCTGTGTGTGCGTGCGTGCTTGGGATGGGGGGAGTTGTTAATCTGAGATTCACTCCTGTTGCATCACATCTGTACAAACAGCGAGGAGTCATCTCAACAATCAAAAGAAAAATGTTGTTTTATTTTCTGTTTTACACTCTTGGCTAGTTCCAGTTTAGAGGCATGAAGTGAGAGATGCATGACAAGAATTGGTAGTAGGAAGCCGAAGTGCTATAATGGCAGAGAAATTCATTGGTTGCCTTTCATTCTGATTTATTTCTGGATGGTAAAAGATCACTGTTCGTCCATAACAAGGTAAGAAAATGATCATTCCTTTTCATAACAAGACATATAATGCGTTCTAACTGGTTTACGTCCCCAAGTTTCTAATTTAGCTTTCAGTAAATATTTTCTCTGTAACTCTAATGAATTTTACACCCTTAAAACCAGATAAGAACAGGACCAAATATTGTTTGAAAGTTTTTCTAATTTGTTGCTAGTGATGTGCATGCATTTAAAACATATGAATATGTGCTGTGAATGCTGATCCCCTGTATTACTTTCTCTGACTAGCCTGTTTTTTTTCTTACCTGATCTCAAAACCATTGTTTTTCAATTGCTGTTGGAATGTTATTTGTTGTGTTATAAAAAGAGGGAAAGAAGCCAACTTGGTTACCCCCATGTACTGTTTACTACATTGCTGCAGGATTGTACAACTCCCTGGATCCCCTCTTTTGTGAATATGTGTTTGAAAATAAGTTTTTTTTTCTTTCTCTCTCTCTCTTTTTTTGTCCTTATGTTGACAGAGTGTGAAACACTTTTAAGTTGTTCACTACATCGGGTTAGTTTGTCAACTGATCCTCCTATTTCAGAGTTAGTTTGTGAACTGATCCTCCTATTTCAGAGTTAAATGGGTATTTGTGCAAATGCTGTTCACATTGATGTGAATGAATTGAGGTTAAATTATTGGAGAAAATGTTGATGAACACAGGTGCAGATGATGAGTGACATTCCACAGCTGGTGGTGTGATTCAGAAGTGAGCTCCTCTGAAAACTTCTTGATTTTAGGGTGAACTAATTGGAGCCTTCCCAGCCAAATCAGCCTCACCAAGCAAAAAGCCAGGAAATATTAGCCGGGGAAAGTTTGTTGTCCATGTTTTCCCCCGTGCTGAGTGAATGGAGATGTAACACAGTTGGTTCAGGTCCGTTGGCTCAGGGAACCCAACTGCATTCACATCTCTCATTCCCTCAGCTGTCCATCTCGACATAAACTCAAGCTGTTCTCAGCGGTGCCCCCTACTGTACTGTTTTTACATAGCCCTATTGTTGCTAAACCTGCAGGACATCTGTGATGCCAGTGCAGGGTGCTCTTGTTCATATTTTGAGAACAGAGTTTTACACCAGTGAAAACTTTATAGCACACATCCCCTGCACTTACTGTTCATATTTTTTAAAGTTCTTAAACCGTGTTATTCCCCTATAAGTGCATCATGTAAAGTTAAAACAGGAATATCAAAAACTTAATTGTGCCCTATTTATGAATGTATTATATTGTCAAGTTGGAATTTTTTTTTTTTTTTTTAATGATTTATTTGACACTGCATTACTTGTAACTACTTTTGCCTTTTTTCATCATCAAGAAAAAAAAAAAAAGAAACTCTTTCTACTGCCTGGTCTGTGTTCACCAGGTGGATTCTCAATGAAAAAAATGATGACCTGTATATTTTTCATTGTGCCAATTTGTAACATATTTTCTAAGTGTATATTTTTCTTAGAAAGTGATGTGAGGTCGTTCTTACTGTGGCTTTGTTCTTTTCCCTTTTCAGCAAGTGAGAAGGTTGCTAATTGCCATGTTTTCTTTCTTTCTTTTTCTTTCTCTCTCTCTTATTTGTTTTTTGTTTGTTTGTTTTAAAACCAAAAATTGAAAATATTATAAAAAATAAATAAAAAACTATTGTAAAGGAGAGAGAAGGAGAGCAAGCTGTGACTCTTTGTTGAGAGTTTTTGTAATTGGACCAATCTTGTTGTAAGAGTGTTGTGCTCTAGTAAAAAATATATATTAATTTAAAGATAAAAAAGAAACCATGAAAACAGACAGTGGAACAATAACACTAATTTGTGATCTCATTGCTGTTTTATAGATTTTCATGTAAATTATTCTAGTATTTTGTTTTTGTTGTATCTGTCACAAAAGTTGAAATATTTGTGATCAAGCCTGTATGGTGACAAATGTAATATTGGTAACTTGCTGAGTTTTGTAATCATGTTTATGGAATAAATATTAATTAAAAGAGCTTTTGATCACTTGTTTCAGTACCGTTTCATTTTTACTTGTAAAAATATGAACAAATCTGAATTAACTAAATTTGATGTAGCCATTCTGTTTTCCAACGTTGTTGCTCTGTCGAGTTATAAATATAAATATATCTGCATATCTCATTGTAAATCAGCTTTGATGGCAGTTTTTACAAACTACAACAGCAGTTCAAGGAACACACTGCTTGTTACACCTCTTATACCACAAGAGTGCACTATTAACTATGAAAGCAGAGATTTTCCGTAGAAATCACTGAACTTAAAAACGAACAGAATTTACAATACATCAATTATTTTCATTCTTGCAAATGATTTTTTATATTTCATCTGTATGTAGTCTATGATACACAGGACTGGTTCAATAAAACCTGCCCTGATGACATAAGACTTACGACATTTCTATCTATAGGCCAATTAGCTGGTTTCTAACTGTATCTCATTTGTTAAGCTTTATAATATAGTTACATTACGCTGAAACTGTAAAGTGGAACATCATTAACGCGATGCGCGTGATGCGCGTTTCTGTCTGTTTAGCTGCCAGTCATCAAGCCCCTAGACATGTATCCAATCATATCCCAGAAATGGACGAGCGCCACAGTTTATGGGTGTGTTTTTGCTTGAAGGGGGCGGGGCCACAAGGGCACATAGTACATTTGCTGCGTGGACGGACCCGAAATCAGATAACTGGTACCAAGGCCCTCTCTGCACTCACTTTATTGAGGTTAGAATTGAATCAGAAGATAATTTCACTTACAGTGTTTTGTAAAAAACACTGTACAGCACCCCGACACTATAGGCACCACGGATCAGCCAAGAATGCCAAATATAAAGATTTTCAGCGGCAGTTCGCATCCGGATCTGTCGCAGAAGATCGCGGACCGACTGGGACTCGAGCTGGGGAAAGTGGTCACCAAAAAATTCAGCAATCAGGAAACCTGGTGAGTTATTTTCAGTCAGAATTGATGCTGAAACTATGCTTTCCCGTAATGTTTTGGCTAGGGTACACGGAATGGTAAACACATGGTAACCATGTTTTGTTTTTTTAGTTTGTAGTTTTCTGAATTGGAAGATGTCGTCTGGCGCAATGCACCTCAAACATGCAACAGACTCAGTTTCCCAGCATGCACCTGCATTAAGCATGTGACTCTAGGGCCGCTAATGCTAATTTTAAACGTTCTGTCTGGCCTCCTCTGCCACGTGAGGAGGCATACCGTTATTAATTGTGCCCTTTTGAAATGCAGCTGTATTATTATTTATTATTAATAGTTGTAATACTGCTGTACACATTACACGTAATAAAAAAAATAATAAGAAAATACACAACTCTCATATGTAGACATGAAAAAACATGTTGGCTCTGCTGTCTGTTTATATAATTGACATTTAACCCAAGATGAGTGGAAGGCTTGTGACCCTAAGATAAAATGTCTCTTACTCTTTATCTGCTCCTGACTTTTGATAAATGTAGCCAGGTTCTTGACGCAACAGTTTCAGTTTGTTTTTGCAATGGTTAACAGTCTGATCACCAGTGAAGACCAAATATCAGCTCGTATCAGATACTCCCCTTTAATCAGGCTGACAAATATAGATTTATTGTGTACTGTCTTTAGTGATTGAGACTCAAGCCTTATCTGTGTGTTTTTGTCTGTTTTTTGTGTGTAGTGTTGAGATAGGAGAGAGTGTGCGTGGAGAAGATGTATATATTGTCCAGAGTGGCTGTGGCGAAATAAACGACAATCTTATGGAGCTGTTGATCATGATCAATGCCTGTAAGATTGCGTCAGCATCCAGAGTCACCGCGGTCATTCCTTGCTTTCCCTACGCTCGGCAGGACAAGAAGGACAAGGTGGGGGTGAGAGAAACAGCTTGCTTATTAACATGTACACACAGTTGATCATACATTAATCACATCACTGTTGATGGATCCATGTGGGCTACTTTCTGTAAGTCTTTCTTCTGTGGTGTCAGTGTGTGTTTCTTGTATTCTCCTTTTCTGGCCTCTTGGCAACTTATAAGGCATGGCTAATTATGCTTGCTCTTTTCCTGTTAATGTGTCTATAGTTAATGGTCGTGATGATACCCGTTTATGAGTGTATGTTTAGTTACGAGTGAAAATTTTGTCTGGTAGAGTCGGGCTCCGATCTCAGCCAAGCTGGTCGCCAACATGCTGTCTGTAGCCGGAGCAGACCACATCATCACTATGGACCTACATGCATCTCAAATTCAGGTACACACAGTAAAACGCCTTCCCTGTTCCCTCTAAACACACTCAAAACAAACCCTTATCTCTCACGAACAGAGATCAGTGATGTAACCCTACAGTCAGGCACATGTAAAACTGGGTGGGCATTACATTTTATAGTTTCGAGACTTGGACACAAAGTTTTTTTTTGTTTTGTTTTTTTAACGTTTTTGCTCAAGGTATGATTTTAAGTCAATGTGTTGTTGTTTTTTGTCAGGGATTCTTTGACATCCCAGTTGATAACTTGTATGCTGAGCCAGCAGTCCTCAAATGGATAAAGGAAAACATCAATGAGTGGAAGAATTGCACCATTGTTTCTCCTGATGCCGGTGGAGCCAAGAGGTGTGTTTTTCTATTTCCTCTCCTGCGCCTCTCTCAAAAACATAGGGTCTCGTTCAGTGACCCATGTGTATGCAGAAATATGTGTGATACCTGCGTACAAAGGTTTTCATAAACAAATAAATCATGATTCATTAATTGTTGTACCAAAAGTTTAGAATAACTTCACAATAAATGTAACATCAACTGAAACCAGACATAGGCAAAAATCACAGTCTCTGTGGTCTTATAAATGTTTTTATATATATTTATTTACATGTTTATATATTTATGTTTTGGGCCTAAAATTAACACTCGCCAAGCACCACATGCGAATAAAAATGTTGTTGCCGAGTATATGAAACCGTGTCAATCGCCAGTTGGCCAGTAACATTTTTATGAATTCTAACAATGCAGTATTGTGAAAACATTTAAAGGAGTAGTTCACTTTAAAATGAAAATTACCCCATGATTTACTCATTTTACTCACTAGGTGTATGACTTTCTTCTTTCAGACAAATACAATCGGAGTTATATTAATAAACACCCTGACGCTATAATGGCAGTGGATTGCAACCATCAGATTGAAGCTCAAAAAGTGCATCCATCCATTATAAAAGAGCTCCACATTAAACATGAATATTTTTCTTACACAAACTCATCGCTTTGCTTCAGACGGCCTTTATTAACCCCTCGGAGCCATGTGGAGTTCTTTTATAATGGATGGATGCACTTTTTGAGCTTCAATCTGATGGTTGCAATCCACTGTCATTATAATGCTTGCAAGCGTCAGGGTGTTTATTAATATAACTCCGATTGTAATTCGTCTGAAAGAAGAAAGTCATACACCTTGTCAAATTCTTGGTGTATAGTATAGGAAAGTCATATACATGGCTTGAGGGTGAGTAAATCATGGGGTAATTTTCATTTTAAAGTGAACAACGCTCAGGAAAGTTGACGGGCCAGGGATGCATCATCATGAAAGTTAAAGCATTGTCAATTTATATAATCAAGCACAAGAAGATGTGAAAGGGAACTCAATTTGTTACTCGAAGCACACGTCTCAGTGAGCGTGCGATACTGAATTGAGCTCTTTCACGTCATCTTGCGCTTGAACAGAACTATTCAAACAAAATTGTTGAAAGGCCTGTCTTGGCAAGTAAACATAGTCACTTATATCTTAAGTCAGTGTGTATAGTATTTTATTTATATATATATATATATATATATGAAGAGTTCAGATGCAAAAGCCTCTAAATGCCATTTGAAATTTTCTTATAGAATGATCATTTTTATCAAGCTTGTATATTTCAGTTCAGTAATTTCACTTAAATGATAATTAATAGGTAATCTTCATTGCCATTTAAGTGAAATTATTTAATTTAAATATACGAGCTTGATAAAAATGATCATTTTAGAAGAAAATTTCAGATGGCATTTAGAGGCTTTTGCATCTGAACTCTTCATATATATATATATATATATACACTTTTTTTCTTTTATGAGGGAAAAAGTAAGTAAGGCCTAATAATATTTCCATGTTTGCTGAGTGACCAGAAGCTGTGTGGGAACACCACATATGGAAATGGTTTGGGCGTGTTTTACACAAATGACTAACCGGGGGCGAGAGGTGGCGAATTCAGGATAGTCCAAATTCATTAACATTCCAATAAGGTTATGAACAAACGAGTGTCTGTATGCACGTGGTCTAAATTTGGACCACCATGTCTAAATTTGAATAATTTACACAATTATCATTGAATGAGACCCATTCTCTTCCTCACTTCACTGTCATTCTTGTCATTTAGATTTCTCTCTGTTTATCCTTCTCATTTCCAGTTTGTTTAAAAAGTTTTAAAAAAAAGAATGTATTTTGTGATCTTTTTAAGTATTGGATTGCAAATAATATGATTTAAAGCAACATAACCCTTTCAGGTTGTTAAACCTGGAGAATTATAGTGCATAATGTTGATAAGGCTCTTTCAAGACGATGGACATGAGTGTGTTTTACTCTTTTTAGGTGTGGAGGGTGAGGAAATGTCAGGTTTTTTGTGTGTTTGTGTGTGAGTGTGTGATTCTCTGCTAACAGTTGATGGCTTGGCCTAAACCTTTAGCTGTACATTATAGTGGTGGGCATTTTTTTCAAATCTGTTTGAAGCCTTTTAAAGCTTGGCTAATTTAATCACGCTGATTACATCATGTGATTTGTTTCTGGAGAAATGGACTGACTGCAGCGCCCCCTTTTGTAACAATTTAAGGCACTCGAGTGAGTGAGTGATCTTACACACACTGTGACTGGAGTTTGTACTTGTTTTTACTGACATTTGCGCATGTGGCCTATCTGTGATGTCTGTATATGATACTTGCAGAGAAGCCTGAATGCAGCCATTATCACTTCTCAGTACAGAATGCTACCTAAGAATTATGTGTTCATTTTATCAGAGTAACATCCATCGCTGACCGACTGAACGTGGACTTTGCCCTAATCCACAAGGAGCGGAAGAAGGCCAATGAGGTGGATCGTATGGTGCTGGTTGGGGACGTGAAGGACCGAGTGGCGATTTTAGTAGATGACATGGCGGACACATGTGGGACAGTATGTCACGCGGCTGACAAGTGAGGACTCGCATGATACACGATCACTTTCATGCTCAAACACATGCACATTCATGATTATCCCAGTAATCTGTCATGCCTCCATACAGGCCTGTCTGTTTTTTTTAACCGCATATGTGCGTCTCTGTCCTCTATCAGACTGGTGTCTGCAGGAGCCACTAAAGTCTACGCCATCTTGACTCATGGTATCTTCTCTGGGCCTGCCATTTCTCGGATCAACAATGCCAACTTTGAGGCCGTCGTGGTCACCAACACAATTCCACAGGAGGACAAAATCAAACACTGCAACAAGATTCAGGCACAGACATTTATCATATTAAAAACTGTTATGGTTTAGGGATGGGTAATCATTTCCAAATAATAACAATCAATTTAAATATCGATTCTTCAAGATCTATTTTTTAAAAATAATTCAAACAAATGTTTCCGGTCACACAGTATTGTAATTATACATAATTGCATGATTATGCAATAAATTGTATAATATGTGTTTCAAAGTCAGAATCGAATCTCAAGCTTGTGAATCTGAATCAAATCAGTGATGATATGCAACTCTATTATGGTATCACAATTTTACCATACATTTGTAATACATGTACACTATTGTTTAAAAGTTAGCTGAGGCTAGATTTTATTTGATTAAAAATACAGGAATATTATGAAATATGATTACAATTTAAAATAAGAGTTTTCTATTTGAATATATTTAAAAATGTAATTTATTCCTGTGATTTACAAAGTTGTATTTTCAGCTTTTACTCCAATCTTCAGTGACAAATGATCCTTCAGAAATCATTCTAATATGCTGATTTGGTATTCAGGAACTTTTTCTAATTAAAATCAATACATTTGCTATAAATTAATGCTTATTACTATGAATGAATGTTGCCACTGAATATTTTTAGTGAAAATTATTTTCAGCATTATAAAAAAAAAGTTCAATGAATATCGAAGAACAGCGATTTAATGCATCCTTGCTATACAAGTATTAAATTCTTGCCAACAACAAACAAACATTTGAACGGTAGTGTAATCTGGTTTTAACTTCTGTAATATTATATCTGATTTGGTTGTTTTACAGATGTTTTTTGTTTTTTTGTTCTTTACTCTGAGCATTCTGACTGATTTATTTTTCTCTCCCTCTCCAGGTGATCGACATTTCTATGATCCTGGCTGAAGCCATCAGGCGAACTCATAATGGGGAGTCGGTCTCATATTTGTTCAGCCACGTCCCTTTGTAACACGCACATACATGCAGACACGCACACACACGTCATCTCTTTACACACTTCATCAGTGTACAGACTCGCATGATGGAGAACCAGTGCTGGGTCTGTCACACGTAAGAGTCTCACACACGCGTCATTTAACTGAAGACGTATCCTGGACAGTGAATGAAAAGAATGAAAGCTTTCCCCCTTTCTGCTGCATGTGCTGACTCGCCTTTTCCCCCCCCAAGAACATTGTGAAATGTAATAATTTGATACTTCTATCATTTTGATTTCCATCTTGATTTCCATCTACTATCCACTCATTGAATTTCACCCGTCACACTGTTGCATAAATGTTACTTGCATGTTTGTCTGTCTGTTATTTCCTTAGAAACCATTTAAAGCAACAATTAGACAAAAAAACTTGCTTATAATGGAAAATCTCCTGTAAAACTGGATTTTTTTTGTGGTATTTTAACTACAAGTTTACTGTTTAACTTAAGGTACAATGGACGTTTATGAGTTTTGTATCTTATTTTTGTAATAGAATATAATTACTAACATGTGGCAAGATTGGAAAAGAATAGAGATGGGTTGGGCCCCTTTAGATTGCCGTTGTTATGGCAGCTGGTTTTGTTTTCCTCCTTTTTGTTCCTCTTCTCAGGTTTTAGTTTTTTTTTTTTTTTACTTTATTGATCTTCATCTTTTCAGGGTCTTTTGACAGGGCAAAAGCCAAGATCTGAGTGGACAAATTAGGTCATTAAAAAAAAAGAAAAAAAGTTGTGTTAAGATGTTTGTTCATGTTTACAGTTAGGCAGTGTTTTGTTTGCTTGAACACAGATCTGTGAAGTGCCCTTCAGATCGGGCTGAAAACACACACTCAAGTCCTATTAAGTGGATACTGTGGAATTGGCCTGAACAATCAGCCTATTGAACCATATTTTCATTGTTTCTTGCTTATGTCAGTGTGTTTGTTCTTTGAAATATGTTTATTTTTTCCCATGCTACTTAAGGGGTTAGTTCACCCAAAAAATTAAATTTATGTTGTTACTCACCCTCATGTCGTTCCCGTAAGACCTTTGTTCATATTCAGAACACAAATTAAGTTATTTCTGATGAAATCTGAGAGCTTTCTGGTAGTGATGACTTTGTTGAAATAGTCCATGTGACCACAGTGGTTCAACCTTAATTTTAATGAAGCGACGAGAATACTTGTGCGTAAAAATAACAACTTTATTCAACAATTTCTTCTCTCCTGTGTCGGTCTCTGACGCTGTTCACGTTGTAAACACAGTGCAGCTCTTCTGGGTTCTACGTCAGAACACCGGCCCCTGCATCAGCATCACATGCGTGCGTCGTGGTGCTCATGTAAACAGAGAAGAAAATGTTGAACAAAATCATTTTTGTTTAGTTTTTTTGTACACAAAAAGTATTTTCATCACTTCATAACATTAAGGTTGAACCACTGTAGTCACATGGACTATTTTAACAATGTCTTCACTACCTTTCTGGGCCTGAAAGTGTCAATTACATTGCAGCCTATGGGGGGCCAGAAAGCTCTCGGATTTCATCAAAAATATCTTAATTTGTGTTCTGAAGATGAACGAAGGTCTTACGGGTTTGGAACGACATGAGGGTGAGTCATTAACAACAGACATTTTCGTTTTTGGGTGAACTAACCCTTTAAACGAGCTCAGAGAATACACCTAACTATCCTACAGCTTACACTGGAGAAGTATGTGAGATGGCAGAGCTTGATTTGATAGGTCTATGCCGTTTGCCTTAATGAAGGAAAAAAAATACTGACGACTGTATCTTGTCTGAATACAGAACAAGTAAAGCATTTCATGTATAAACTGCACACCTGCTTGGTTTTCCAATTATTATATAGGGTTGGGAGGGTTACTTTTAAAATGTATTCTGTTGCAGTTACAAATTACTTCATAAAAAAAAGTATTCAGTAACGTAATCCAAGCACCACATTATGAAAGTAATGTAATCTAATTACTTTTGGATTCCTTTAAGGTCGCATAAAGTCAGGTAAAAAGCAATCATCAAAGTAATTTAATTTAATCGTGTCTTGACATGATCACCAACTAGATTACAGAGCCCCGTATATATACAGTGGGGAGAACAAGTATTTGACACACTGCCGATTTTGCAGGTTTCCCTACTTACAAAGTAAGTCTGTAGAGGTCTGTAATTTTCATCATAGGTTACACTTCAACTGTGATAGACGGAATCTAAAACAAAAATCCAGAAAATCACATTGAATGATTTTTAAATAATTAATAATAATTTTCTTTAAGAAGCCCTCCTGTTCTCCACTCATTACCTGTATTAACTGTACCTGTTTGAACTCGTTACCTGTATAAAAGACACCTGTCCACACACTCAATCAAACAGACTCCAACCTCTCCAAAATGGCCAAGACCAGAGAGCTGTGTAAGGACATCAGGGATAAAATTGTAGACCTGCACAAGGCTGGGATGGGCTACAGGACAATAGGCAAGCAGCTTGGTGAGAAGGCAACAACTGTTGGCTCAATTATTAGAAAATGGAAGAAGTTCAAGATGACGGTCAATCTCCCTCGGTCTGGGGCACCATGCAAGATCTCACCTCGTGGGGCATCAATGATCATGAGGAAGGTGAGGGATCAGCCCAGAACTACACGGCAGGACCTGGTCAATGACCTGAAGAGAGCTGGGACCACAGTCTCAAAGAAAACCATTAGTAACACACTACGCCGTCATGGATTAAAATCCTGCAGCGCACGCAAGGTCCCCCTGCTCAAGCCAGTGCATGTCCAGGCCCATCTGAAGTTTGCCAGTGACCATCTAGATGATCCAGAGGAGGAATGGGAGAAGGTATTGTGGTCTGATGAGACAAAAATAGAGCTTTTTGGTCTAAACTCCACTTGCCGTGTTTGGAGGAAGAAGGATGAGTACAACCCCAAGAACACCATCCCAACCGTGAAGCATGGAGGTGGAAACATCATTCTTTGGGGATGCTTTTCTGCAAAGGGGACAGGACGACTGCACCGTATTGAGGGGAGGATGGATGGGGCCATGTATCGCGAGATCTTGGCCAACAACCTCCTTCCCTCAGTAAGAGCATTGAAGATGGGTCGTGGTGGCTGGGTCTTCCAGCATGACAACGACCCGAAACACACAGCCAGGGCAACTAAGGAGTGGCTCCGTAAGAAACATCTCAAGGTCCTGGAGTGGCCTAGCCAGTCTCCAGACCTGAACCCGGAAAATCTTTAGAGGGAGCTGAAAGTCCATATTGCCCAGCGACAGCCCCGAAACCTGAAGGATCTGGAGAAGATCTGTATGGAGGAGTGGGCCAAAATCCCTGCTGCAGTGTGTGCAAACCTGGTCAAGAACTACAGGAAACATATGATCTCTGTAATTGCAAACAAAGGTTTCAGTACCAAATATTAAGTTCAGCTTTTCTGATGTATCAAATACTTATGTCATGCAATAAAATGCAAATGAATTACTTAAAAATCATACAATGTGATTTTTCTGGATTTTTGTTTTAGATTCTGTCACTCACAGTTGAAGAGTAGCCTACCTATGATAAAAATTACAGACTTCTACATGCTTTGTAAGTGGGAAAACCTGCAAAATCGGCAGTGTATCAAATACTTGTTCTCCCCACTGTATTTATATAAAAGGCTACAGACATCTAGTGGCTACAGGTATTACATATGGTTTTATTTTTATTTCTTTAAGTTAACATATACTGAATAAGAAAAATACTGAATATAAAAAATACTTATAGATTATACACAATATTTTAAAAAGTCTGCACCATCTACATATTAGTCTACTTTAAAATACATGTTGATCAAGGCTGTTATCTTTTCTTAATTTCACTGACTGACCCTGCGCGTTAGTGGTTGGAGTTTTGGTTCATTTGCCTCTAGAAACTTTGATACAACTGCGATAAAAAATAAATTATGGAATTTTAAATCACTAACAAACTCTATATTTTAGCTAACACGATGTCCGTGCTCGTTAGCTACCTTTGAATGTTTAAGTTGGATGTTGAGTCCTTTGATAAAGAAATCGTTTTCATAGCTGGAAGGCATTTGCGCTACACAACTATGTATTTTCCTTTTTCCTCTTTGAAAACAAAATATCTGAAATGTCCAGACATGAAAACGGGTTTCCCCGCGGGAGGCATCGTAATTAATAACTTAACTGTGTCTCAACCTGCGTCTGAGGAGAATGGTTGTAGACAGTTAGGCTATTTGAACATAAATATTTAATTGGATATTTAAGCGTCATTTCCGTTGGCTACAAGGAGCTCTAAAAGCAGTGCACACTAATGTAGACGTTTATAAACAGAAGCAGACTTATACACAAGTGCACTAGGTGGCGCATATAGGCTATAGCCTACACGACATTACCAATATCAGTTGACAATATCAGCTACTGCATATTGCGTATGTTGCCTATCTGTCTACTGATATGTTTGGAAATATTTCTCTGTATGAATCATGACCTTTATGAATTTATTATCAATAAAATATGAAAAGTGGTTCGAGGTCTGGTTTACAGATCATGTCAGGCCCATTCTGGCTGACAGCCCACAGCAACCGATATGATATATAAATTCACCTATCCATCGCTCTCAGCAGAAACAACAATGAAAATAATAGTCATCAGTAATTAAGTAATTGTAAGGAAAACCGATTTGCCAAATGATCTTGTTTGTCAACGTTAAACAGACCCTAATCCAAATGCCGACTAGTCACGAGCTCGGCGTCAAACTCGCGCTCTCCGTGGTGTGTCCTGTCGTTATCTCGCCGGCCGCACGATTGCGGGATACTGTCTTATCTTAACGAGCAATGTTCCCACGGCTCGGGCTCAGCAGTGCAAGCTATCCTGTTATCATCCACTTGTCTTATTTATGGAAGCCTGTTTAGAAATGTGCACGAGTGAGTGACAGAGAACGCGCGTGCTTGGACACACTCATTAAATAGATCAAATAATATTTCCAAAGTTATCATTAAGGGGAATTTTGTTTTCTTTCACCAACAAACAAAAACAAGCGGATTCGCACAGAGAGAGAGAGAGAGAGAGAGAGACAGAGAGGACAGAGCGTTCGCCTTACCTCCTTTCGACCTCCTAAACTTTTAACCCCGCAGCGCGCGCAACCGTCGCGCGCAGTGATGTTGACTGACAAGCGCCGATTTTTTACCGCACAATTTGCACCCTGAGCATAAATTCTGCACCATAAATGTGAGTATAGTGCTTTTCTCTACTTACGCTTTTTAGGCTAAATTTTTTTAGTTGTATTTGGGAAGCACATAGCCTATAGGAACAAGCAGATATATCACGGATAGGAGTTCGCGAAATGTGGTGTTTATTTTGTCGCCGTGTGTGAGTTTGGACATAGCGTGTCATGAGTGTGTGAATGAAAAAGGTGTGACGACATAGAAGGCATCCCACTAAGGGAGATGGAGAAATCAGATGGAGAGACACGACAGAAGAAGGGACAGAGCTTGGTAAAGAGGTGTCTGAGAAGAGAAACTCAAAAATCAAAACGTTCTGAACGCCTTTGCCAATATTCTCATTTGTTTTCAAGGAGATAAAAATGCCTATTGGAGAAACTGCCTAACAAATCAGTGGGGACGAATTTTAAATCTGTTTCGGAATTAATTCACCAACGAAAAGCTCCTTATAACGATGAGGTAAGAGACGTCAAAAATCCAAATAGGCCTATGCCTATGCGCGAGAAAAATACAGGTTAAAGAGAAAATAGATGTAGCTAAGTATTTCTTTGGATAGAAATAAATGAAGATCAATTTTTTTCTATAAAGCAGCCTGCAAATCGAGATTTTCCAACAGTCGGTATAGCTACATAATATTATTTATAGCTAACGATAAACGTTTTACATTTTCAGCCAAACAACGTCGCTCTTATTTTGTCCTAAAATTCTAGCCTACAGATTTATCATCGAACGCAAGCTGAAAACCCGAAACTTTTTTTTTTTTTTAATCAAGGCTAAATCAGTAGCCTATCTAGCCTACTTAATCACATTTCACAAGAATTTAAAGAAATCAGCTGTTTTGAACGCATTTTTTAAAGAACATTGTGAGTTTGTGTGGATTTATTTATTTGTTTGTTTATTTGTAATTAACATCTGGAGATCACATGCTGTTTTTTTTAGTTGTTGTTGTTGTTTTTTTACCATTTTCCATTGCGCATCTTTTAGTTCGCCGTAGTTAACCTCAAACGGGGATATGGCGGATTTAGAGTTCGGATCTCTACAATCGTGTTCCGGCGGCGATTCTCCAGCGATGGAATTCGAGAACGATAAAGATTCCGGACATCACGGTCGGAGCAAAACCGGGTCGCCGCCACTGCAAACTCAGCCTTCCCAACAGGTCAGCCATGACTGCACGTGCAGCCTCCCCGAGTATGCAAGGCAATAATTCTGCTGTCACATTTATTTATTTATTTTACATTTTGTGATTATTATTATTATTATTATTATTATTGGTGGTGGTATTGTTGTTTATTTTAAGTGGAAATTGTGTATTGCACGTATGATATTCTCTCCGCGGATAAAGCTAAAAGGGAATAAATAATGTTTACAAAACAAATAGCCTAGACATTTTTGTAGCATCACATTCATTACATGAGTGTATTAGGCCTATTTATATTACGTGTATTTAGTACGTAGTGTATTTAGATCGTTTGTTGTTGGGTGTCTTCAAAATTTACACGCATATCTTTTTATTTTGCTTTCAAATTCGATATTATTATTTCACAATTATCGTATGGACTAATGTAAAAAAACAAAACTCTGTATGGTTAAAAAAACGTACAAATTAATTAACAGACAGGAAACGCTTTCTTTTATTTAAATAATATATTATTGTTATTATTTTTTAATATTTATAATTTTTATTTGTCAACATATTCAGACAGAATGAAATAAAATAAAAAATCTGTAGTAATTTCCATTTCCCCCCCTTTTTTTTCCTCGTTGATGCAGGGTATGGAGGGAATCAAAGTTTATTTGCATGAGAGAGATCTGTGGGCGAAATTTCATGATGTCTCTACAGAGATGATCATTACCAAAGCTGGCCGGTGAGTGACACTTTGTTATCAAACTTTGTCATCATATTCAAAAATGCTGGATGGATACCAGAAAATATTTGGTTTGATTTATTTCCAAAAAAATCCATTCCCTTTTTAATTAGAGTGGGCCACATTGAATAAAATTGAAATTGATAAACAAATAATGTCTTTAAATATATGTGATAGTTTCAGGGACTCTCATTAGCAACATAAATCTGCAGCTCATTACAATTATTGCATTATTGCAAAAAAGAAAAAGCTCTTTCTTTACATGCAATGACTTCATGGGTCATGAAAATGTTCCAGTGCTCAGAGACAATCAAGAAAATACTCCATTGTAACATTATTGTTGTATTTATGTATGCATACATGCATTTATGTATTATTATTATTATTATTATTATTATTATCATTTGTTGTTAGCTCTCTATAATGCATCATTAATCTTTTACAGACGAATGTTTCCCAGCTACAAAGTGAAGGTAACAGGCCTAAATCCCAAAGCAAAATATATCTTACTGATGGACATTATTTCAGCCGACGAGCATCGGTATAAATTTGCAGATAACAAATGGTAAGAACTACAGTGAAATTCATACATTTTAATTTATGTAACTTGTAATATTAATAAATGAATAGAAGGGTCAACATTTTTATAAAGATGATTCATTCTTTTACAACAATATTAAATGGGCATTTTATTAAAAAAAAAATCAGAGTGGTGAGCATTTGAATTATTGTAGGGCATTGAGCTGTTGAGCATGACTGAATGAAAATGAGAGATTTAGCTAAATCAATGCGTGGGGGGAATGCAAAGAGAAAGGAATGCGTAGTGTAAATATGACTGAATAGAAAATGAACTGTGTTGTTGTTGTGAAATGATGCATGACTCATATAATTATGAGCTTTGGTTAGGTTGTATTGTTCAGTGAGTGGAGGATCCACACAGAAAAACTCTGAGACAGAAGCTCATTTTGCTCCCTGAACTTTTATCTTAGAGTTGTGGAGCAGACAGAAAGTCCTTATCTTCTTTAATGTTGACTAACCCGTTCCTATCTCCTCTGCAGGTCCATCAGTGGTAAAGCTGAGCCGGCGATTCCAGGCCGACTGTATGTGCACCCAGACTCACCGGCTTCAGGAGCTCATTGGATGAGACAGCTCGTCTCTTTCCAGAAACTCAAACTCACCAACAACCACCTGGACCCTTTCGGACATGTAAGTAACGATGTCAATCAGATTGAATTGGTTATTTAATTTGCTGATGAATGTGATTGAACTCCCCACAGGTTTCCACCTCAGTTTCTTAACCAGTGGGTTAACCAGGAAATCTCTTCCTGTTTTGCTGCAGATCATTTTAAATTCCATGCATAAATACCAACCTCGCCTGCACATCGTGAAGGCAGACGAGAGGAACAGCTTTGGCTCCAGCAACACAAGTTTCTGCACACACTCCTTTCCTGAGACGACTTTCATCGCTGTAACTTCCTACCAGAACCACACAGTAAGCAGCAGGAGTCCTATGATCGTTAATAAATGGATAGATTTGCATAAAGCAGCAGAGTGCTCATCTTAAATCCTCTTTTATTTTCAGATCACTCAGCTGAAGATTGAGAATAATCCATTCGCTAAAGGTTTCCGTGGAAATGACGATGTCGAATTGCATCGCATGTCCCGTACGCCAAGGTGGAGTGCACATATTTTAAACATATCAATACGTATGCATGTCCACACGCAAACATATTTTACCTTAGTAGATCATGTCAGCACCATAACAGTTTGTGATGTGAGTAATGATGAATCATTAATGTTCTGTATTTTTTCTTTCTTTCTGTTTTCTTGTATGTATGTGCCTGCATGTCATTGTGTGTTGCATCTCGTAGCCACTAATGTCGTTGTTTCAGACACACAGAGAATATGTTGTACTTTAACTAGCAGGGTTTGGGAACAAAAGTCAAAGCTTTCTGTTGAATGTTGACAGTATTGAATGTGACACACAAGAGAGGGATATTTATAGTGTAACAATATTAAGAGCAGAGCGGCACAACACACTGTCACACAGAAAGGTCACTGAAGGGCTAATGTGTGTGTGTCTGAATAAATGCGTTTTTGAGAGAGAGAGAGAGAAAACAGAGAGAAAGAGGAATGGGTCAGATTGGAAAGGGGGTATAGAGAAGATTTTTAGCTACTGTAATTGTCTCTTAGCTTAGAAATTTAATTAGAAACGATCAGTACTGTGCAAATGATATCCCTTACCCTCGCCGCCCCACCATGCCAATGCAAATCATGAGACTGCTCTCTCTCTTTTAACACCCTGATCTATCAACCCTAGTGCCAGTGTTTTGTGACTCCTCCCCTAAAAGTACCATAATTCACTTGGATATATCCTGGAAATATCCTGAATATAGCTTTTGAGTTAATCATCATTTTCTCAAATATTGTCTTGGTCTCTGCTGTAGGAATCAGTGTGTCTGATGCCTTTTTTTCCCCCACAGTAAGGAGTATCCACTTGTACCACGTAGTACTGCAAGGCAGCGTGTAGCTCCACCCTCTCCTGACTGTCTCTCTCGGTCAGAATACACTGTGACACAAAAACCCAGTCCAGGCTACACCTGCTCCGACACTTCAGGTATAGTCCAAAACAAAGAGTTTGTATTTTTGTGTTATAATATTTTGAATAAAGGTAAGTTTTATTTACTCAAATGTAGTTTTGTTATAGTGGCTCCAATAAAATTTTTTAGCAGCTTAAAAAGATGAGTGCCTTATACCTCTCAAAATGACTTTAAACTTTACTAATTTAATAAGTCATAATTTGATTTAATACATTTGAATATTTATTATTTGTACTTTATACCTATTATTTATTATTTGTACTTTTATTTTGTACGTTCTTGTGTTGCTTCGGAATTTTTGTGTTTTTTTTTAAACAATGTTCAGGTAGGCCTACATAATTTTCTCTTTTCAGAAAAGTCAAGTCAAGTCCCCTTTATGTAGCGCTTTGTACAATACAGATTGTTTTACACTGCTGCTTTACACTGGTTAACAGGAAAAAGATTCAGTAATGCAAACCGAATCAAATTCTGCTGTAAAGCAGCTCTAAAAAGACAATAGCAAATAGTCACCATCCAGGTCAAATAAGTTCAGTGTTGATTCAGTTCGGTTCAATAACTGTAAAGTTCATCAATTATGGAATGAATTCAATTCATCTATAAAGCAGCTCTGGAGAAAATCCAGCTCAGTTCAGTTCTCGTCCGATAGAGTCAGTACAGTCAAGTCAATAATATTGCTGAATATTAAGTGTCCCCAACTAAGCAAGCTAAAAGTAACCATTATAAAATGTTACGACTGTTATGATTTGTTAGGTGTAAATGAATGAATGTAATTTCCTTTATACTTTTTAATTTGATGTATGTGACCTACGTTAACTTTCGAAATGAGAAAACATTTATTTTCTGCACGAAAAAAAAAAAAAGAAGAATAAAAACAGCTTGTGCTGTGATGTCTGATTCAAACAGGTTATTTTTAATGAGTCAGTCAAAAATGTTCACGAAGCCACGATATTGCTTGTGAGTTGAGGTTTGATTCAGGGAATGCAATGTGCTAATTTCTGCACTAAATAGTTCTAATTTTGAGCCATATTCAATTATTATTGGATCTCCTTCAAAGCTTTAAGAATGTTTGCTTTTTTTATTTCTGTATTTATCAAATGAACATTTTAATGACAGTATATTTTTTAACAAAAATAAATGTGTTTATTTAACAAATTAAACAGAATATAGTAAAATTTTTGTTGAAGTGATTGGTTTGAACAAGTATTATGCAAAACATATTACTTTAGATAAAAGTATTTTAGATAAAAAAAAATATTTTTATTATTTATTTTACTTACAGTTTAATTGAGCTCCTAAATATTTTATTTTAGGAGCCAACATTGTCCTTTTCATTTTTGCTGTCTAGACTCTATTCTGTATGCAGCAGAGAGCACTCTGTAAACTTTTTTTTGCCATCCTGGATGCATGTTATTATTAATTCAAAAGGTCAGTGGCCGTCTCCTAAGCTAGCAGCAACCAACTATATAAACCCAAAACAATGAACTACTCTTTTAAAGCAGAAATGCACATTTCAGCTCTTATTTGCCATGTCTTTACTGGAATGATTGAATCAGTTTTTTTTTTTTTTCTCTGCAGGTGATCACACCGTCACTGAAGCCCCACACACTCATGACCCTACCTACCAGCTCTTCACCTACCAGCTCTCGCCCTGCAGTATGGACACCGCACAGCACCAGCCTTGCATGTACGGAAGCTCTCAGGTGGGCATGGAGGACCTCAGGTGGGCGTCTTATACAGACAGTACAGCTTACCAGAGCTTTTCTTCTGCTAAAGAAATGGGTGGGACTTTTGGTCCCACCACTGACCTCTCTCAGGAACTGTATCCACAATACACCTGTGAGGTGGGTGTCCAGTCACACTGCATGATGACTGATTTATCGCTTTATGCTTGCAGTCGATCATTCAGCCAAAACCAACAACCAAACAGCTGGTGTGGGGGCAGTTGAGCAAGTGTGTGTGTGTGTGTGTGTGTGTGTGTGTGTGTGTGTGTGTGTGTGTGTGTGTGTGTGTGTGTGTGTGTGTGTGTGTGTGTTTGTTTGTTTGTTTGTTTGTTTGTGTAAAAGGGGTAAAAGGTCTGTGAATAATTGTGATAACTTGCTCATAACATCCTGAAATCACACATTTGCATCTGTTTTGCTCCACAGATGCTATGTTTTTGGGAATCAGGTCTGGCAGATGGTACATTTTACAGTTCTGCTATATCGCCAAAATAAATAATAACAATAAAATTTGACATCAAAAGTAACATTATTTGCAGTGTAGTAGCAAGCAATTCTTTAATTTATTGATATAAATATTTGTATATATTTTATATATACTGTTTTATAATATTTAATACTTTCTCATGATTTCTGTCATTAGCTTAAGTAAAAATAAAATTAATTAATAAAGTTTCCAATTATAACCAAACAGAGTATTATAGCATGCATATATATACAGTGTATATATATATATATGAAAAACTTTGTTAATAGGGAATATATATATATATATATATATATATATATATATATTGACAAAGTTTTTCATGTTCACATTCACTGTGGAGCAAGTGGAAACTAATGGGATTTCAGGATAAAAATGAGAAATTTTCATTTAATACTGAAAAAAAATTAAATAATTTAATTTCCTCTTATCCCGAACACAGTGATGGACGTTTGCATGTCCCTTGCATCTTCAGTGATGTGTGTGAGATTTTGTGAACCTTTGTATCTCATCAAATATCTCTTCTAGTAAAGATGTGTGAATCTCATACCATTACCGCAGAAAAAAAAAAATCATCAAGATACATCTACACCAGGAAATAAAAAAGAAAAAAAGTTAAGGAGGTGGGTTGTTTCACTGTGGCCAGTATTTGTGAAGATTTAGAGAGAATCCTCTCTTTTACTATTTCACTTGGGAAATGCTGATGTACAAGCACTAACAAACCCAAATGCAAAAGACTCTTAAATATCCACCTGAACATGCTCATGTGCTAGCTTCAGATGGGGGTCCTTTATTTTGTTTATTCTAACTCTATAATGAAGAAAAAAGGGAATGCTGGGTACTGCACGTGTCACAGTCCGTTAAGGGAGCAGTGATGTTACCAATCCTGCCATGGCCCAAGGCAAGAGAGACAGAGAGGAGGGGCATCAGCTGGACATTTATTTATAGACACAACATGCAATAAGAATTTCATTAGTGAAATATGGTAATTTAAAAGAGTTTTTAATGTTGTGAAATTCATGTTCCAATTATTTATAATGATGAACTATTTATTGATTTTGAGTTCACAATTTGTGTTTGCTGATATTTATTTGTAAAGCGTTTTTTAAATTCATTGAGAGTGGTTTACCCAGAAAAATGTAGAGTTTCCGTGTTTTGTGAAGGTGTTTTCTGAAACTTGTTGAATATGAGGCTGAAATAAAATGGTAATCCACAACCATGTATTTTGTGTTTAATCTAGAGCCTATGTCTTGAAATGTACTTCATTCATAGATTTTGATGTTTTGAATGTGTATGTTTGTGTGTGTGTGTGTGTGTGTGTGTGTGTGTGTGTGTGTGTGTGTGTGGGACATTTTTGGCCCCCCATGAAGAAAACATCTTAAATTATCTTAAAAACATCTTAAGAAAACATTCTATAAATCATATTAAGTGATGTTTTTTCAACATGTAAAACATTTCTGTGATGGGGAGATTTAGGGGTATGGTGAGGGTTGGGGGATAAAATATACAGCTTGTACAATATAAAAATCATTACGTCTATGGAAAGTTCCCATAAAACATGTAAACCAAACATGTGTGTGTTTCTGTGCCTTAGAGGTGTAGTTTCACACCTCATGTAAGAGTTTGAGCTGTTGCAGGGAAACAGAGAGAGATAGAGAGAGAGAGAGAGAATTTGTCCTCACAGGAATGACTGGAAAGTTCTTTAGGGCAAAACAGTTTATCATGTAAAGACCAGGGAATTTATTGTGCATTTCAACAACAATTTCTACTTGGAGGAAAATAATTCAGCCCTTTTCTGTCCCCTTTACCAGTTTTTATGTCATTGGATTACATGGTTGACATTTGAAAGGCCTATTATTATTATTATTATTATTATAGGTTTTGTGAATAAACAACACTGCACTGTATTTAGAGAGCAATGTATCTTTTTGCCATTTATAACTAAATCTCAGATCAAATTTGGAACATCCCAACACAGTTTTTGGGATGTAAAGCAATGTTTAAGTACACAGAATATAAGAATATGAACTGAATAATATGCCTGCTATCAGAATTCCCCTGTCTCATCTCAGCAGAACTGTTTAGGGTGGCAGATGTAAAATCTGTACTCAAATCAAGTCTTTGAAAAGCCTCTGACCCTGACTGGATCTCCTGGCCCAGCTAAGCACTTATTTACTGCTAATTAAGTGATCTGAGCTCATTTTCCCAATCCTAATGGCATCATCCAGCTCCTCCAGGAAACACGCCGCTGCCCCCAGTACACTCTGGCACACGCACACACTCCAATAAGGGCCCTTTTACTCCCTAACTCCCTGACATTAGCTTGTAATGCTATTAACCCGTTCATCGTTAAGATGCCCACTTAAGCAAAATGCGAAAGCGAAAGATACCCATTTAACGGAATTTATTGCGGAGTGGGAAGAGATCGAAAAGCGTACATCTTAATGTTAATGCAGAGTTGTTAGGAGTGCAGCGCACAACTAATGTATTCATAATTGTGTCTTCTTGTTCCTCATTTCCAGCTTTGACCTGAAGAATCTAATGTTGAATGTGTTGTATGTCAGCTGGTAGGCCTATAAATGTTTAAGAATGGGGGCATCATAATTAATTCAGATTTTTTTTTAAAGAAATGAATCGTTTTTCCAACAAGGATACATTAAATTGCTCAAAAGTGACAGTAAATACATTGATAATGCTTTAAAAGATTTCTCTTTCAAATAAATGTTTTTTTTCTAAACTTTTTAAGTCATCATCATCATCATCCTAGCAATAAATTACATTCTAAAGTATATTAAAATAGAAAAGTTATTTTAAATCATAACAACATTTCACAATATTACTATTTTGCTGTATTTTTCATCAAATAAATGCAGCCTTGGTGAGCATAAGGGACAAAAACATCAAACATTCTTACAGACCCCAAAATGTTGAATGGTATAGTGTAGAGCCTCATAATGAAGTTACTCATAATTCAATTCACATTTATTCAGTAAGTTTGATTAGGTTAAGTTGATGGCGGAGGAGAAGGAGGCACTGTGACTTAATTGAATTTAAAACAAAATTTTCTTTAACCTTAGGATTATACAGTGAAAATATAGATAAAAAGTTTTTAAAAGTATTTTTATTAAATAAAGTCTTAAATATTTAAAGATGTTTTTTAGCATTAAAATATATGAACATATATTTTTTACATTAATTCTTTATTTAAACTAAAATATTCCTCTAGATTTTTTTATACTGTTTTTCAATATTTATGCCAATAAACCTGTACTAAACTTGATAGAGAGGCAGAATGTAGTCAGCAGTTGTCAATAATCAGTAAATACCAGCAGCCAAGAGATTCAGAGTGGGTCAGTGCATCCATGTATCTGATGCTTAGTGGACCAGAAAACACTCATATGGAAGCCCCTCCCCCAACAGTTCATCCCAAGAAGACTGTTCCCTATGGAGACCTCATAATCCTCAAAGTCAAAGCCTGTAGCCAAACACAGACAGAAAGACCTGAGCAGATCCTCAAAAACAATACATCGTTAATAGAGATTTTCTGTAAATCAAAAACTAACACAAAAAGCAGTGTGTACTCATTTTACCTGCTCAAATAATATCATTTCTGTAGTGCGTTACTGATAATGTATAGAATAATTTAGATTTTTAAGAAGTTATTCATTAAAATATATATTTAATCCTCCAAAGAATTGTCCATTTGACCATGTTTTTTTCTCTTATTTTTTTTGTTTTTAATTTTTTAATTTACTGATTACTGTGTTTGATTTATGTGATGATCATGAACGCACAAATGATTCCCAGGCAAACAAGAGTGAGTAAAAAGAGTTGGACTGACGCACAACACACTGTCGATGTGGGGGTGAATACCCCCCTAGCACACCCCACCTCTGAATGTTCTGGGGCAGTGTGCTTCGGCAGCAAGGAGCCACTGTCACTCTCCATTAGCAAGAAAGCCCTAATCCCTCCCATGCAAAACTGCCATAATGATATCACTAACCACGAGTGGCACCGCCGGTCATGCAGTGTCTGTGTATGTGTGTGTATGTGAGCGAGACCTAATGTCCAAAGCTTGACCTTTCACAAACACTTGTTTCACTAATCTGAACCTTTTTTTAAATGCCTTCCTACATCTTTTGTGTCTATTTCAATATGGTTTGAGCAAAATGAGATGTTTGGCCTCCTTCATGACCTCAAAGAGAATATTGTTTTTGAATATATATATATACTCACTCACTTACTAGGTAAACCCTGCAGTCCCGGGAATCTAGGATGGACCCCTTTTGTCTTTGGAACTGCTTTAATTTTAGTGGCACATATTCAAGGTGCTGGGATTCCTCAGAGATTTTGGTCCATATTAACATGATAGCATCACGCATTTGCTGGAGATTTGTCGGCTGCACATCCATGATGCAATTCTCTCGTTCCACCACATCACAAAGGTGCTCTAATGGATTGAGATCTGGTGACTGTGGAGGCCATTTGAGAATAGTGAACTGATTTGAGCTTTGTCACATGGTGTGTTATCCTGCTGGAAGTAGCAATCAGAAGATGGGTAAACTGTGGTCATAAAGGGATGGACATGGTCTGCAACAATACTCATGATGACTGTGGCATTTAAATGATGCGAAATTGGTACTAAGAGTCTAAGAGGCCCAAAGTGTACAAAGAAAATATCCCAGAAACCATTACACCACCAGCAGCCTGAACCATTGATACAAGGCAGGACGGATCCATGCTTTCGTGTTATTTACGCCAAATTCTGATGACACGGCAGATATTGAGACTCATCAGACCATAAACAACGTTTTTCCAATATTCTATTGTCCAATTTTGGTAACCCTGTGCGAATTGTAGCCCCAGATTCCTGTTCTTTGCTGACATGAGTGGCACCCGGTTTGGTCTTCTGCTGCTGCAGCCAATCAGCTTCAAGGTTGGACGTGTTGTCCGTTCAGAGATCCTCTTCTGTAGACCTCAGTTGTAACGAGTTGCTGTTGCCTTTCTATCAGCTCAAACCAGTCTGGCCAGTGTCCTGATAAATGATAAATACATTTATGATAAATAAAAGATGTTTTTGAATAGTATTGTATCACAGTTTACACAATATTAAGCAAAAAAAAGTTTTCAACATTGATAATAATCGGAATAATTTGTAGCCCCAAATCTGCATATTAGAATGATTTCTGAAGGATCATTTAACACTGAAGACTGGAGTAATGATGCTGAAAATGTAACTTTGCCATCGCAGGAATAAATGACATTTTAAAATATATTAAAACGTTTCAATTGTAATAGTATTTCAAGTGTTTTTAATTTATTTCTGATCAAATAAATGCAGCCTTGGTGTGCATAAGAGACTTCTTTCAAAAAATATAAATAAATACAAATCCAAAAGGTTTGAAATAACACGAGGGCCTGTAAATGATGACAGAATTCAAATTTTTGGCTAAATTATCGTTTTAATTCAAGCACTGAATCACCTGTAGCTGTTCGGTCTTTATGAACATTAGTCTCCCCCTCTCCTCTTTCTCCCTCTCTCTCCCTCTCTCTCTCTCTCTCACCCCAGTGTTCTTGTTCGATATTGTTTACTACCCATAAACAAGTCTCTTTTTGCAACACTAAACGGTGCATTACAACTATCAAACAAACAAACAAATGCTCCCTGACCCCGGCTCAGCGGGACAGCTGTGGTGTCTCATCACTTATCACAAATGCTAAGTGAGGGTAAACATCATCCTGAACATTGAGTGGCTCTCCTGCTCACTCACTCATCTCTGTTATGCTTTTGAATAATGAATTTCGCCTGCGCTTGTTCAGTGTTCGATCATGTGTGAACACAACAGAGAGACACACAGAAACCTGATGCCTCCTTAATTTACTGAACAGCATGCTGATATGTGGGGTTGTGTGTTTTTTTCTTTCTGAGATTTGAGGTCAGGGATAGGGTCAAATAATGGGCTAAATATGGGATCCCAGGCTTGATGGAGGAGTGTTCAGGAGACCCCACTGTTTAACGTCTTCCGGAAATAATTTTAGTTTAATTTGTTTTTTGTTTTAAAGCTGAGAAACATAAGCCAAATAGAGTGAAATAAATAAATGCCTGTTGTGAGGAAAAAATAGTTTCCTGTCTTTTCAGCATTTGGACATTTACATGGGTGTTAAAATCATTTCCTCTAATTCCACACTAAGACAACAGAAGCATTCGTGGCCTTAATGCATTAGGAGAGAAGGTGGCAGGAGACAGAAGCATGTTTATTAAAGATAAATGAAGGTCTGGACACACGCACGAAAACAAAAGGAATAAAAAAACACATAAAAACACTTAACGTATTTGAATTTATCTTATCAAGTCCATTAAGCATAGTAAAAAAGAGGGAATTTTCATGTTCTCGCATTGTTATTCCAGTGGAATTATTCATTAAATAGCGAAAAAAATATATTAAATTCTAATGATGTAGACAAAAAAGTGCATTTTGGCACGCTTTGAACCAAAGAATACATTTAACAGGCTTGTGTATAAAAAATTCCTCATAAATGTTTATAGCTTATATATTTGATAGCGCTTCAGTGCGTAGGGGGAGACCGGGGGCAATTGTGACACACTTAATTCCTCCAATCAGGAACAAGCTAGAGTGATGACACTTAATCTGCACATGATCAGTAGGATTTTCTCTCTGCCTGTGAAAAAGGATCACAATCATTTTACCTCAGCTGAAGTTTTCAACATAATATAGCCTACACAATTTTGAGTTATGAAAGTTACTTTTTAGATGAACACTATTTTTTGTTATTATATTTTTCTAAAGTTTAGATGACTTCGAATTTAAACTTACATACATTTTATGTAAAATTGAAAAAAAAAAATACAAAATGAAAATATGAACAACCTGTGCTATTACCCAGCAAACATCCCAGTGCGGGCCCCACTGTGGGTAAGTGTGGGTTTTCTGTGGGACAGTGTGGGCAAAGGCAAATCCTTTGGGGCCCCATGTGGGCTTTCTGTGGGCAAGCCCACAAACCCACACAGGCCCCCAGTGGCTTGTGGGGGCCCATAGCAGTTTTGCCCGTTTCGGCCCACATAAGGATTTTCTGTGGGTAACCCTCAGGGATAGGCAACTCCGGTCCTGGAGGGCCACTATCCTGCAGAGTTTAGCTTCAGCCCTGATAAAAACTCACCTGCCTGTATCTATCTAGTAATCCTGAAAACATTGATTGCCTTGTTCAGGTGTGTTTAATTAGGGTTGGAGCTAAACTCTCGCAGGACAGCGGCCCTCCAGGACCGGAGTTGCCTAATAGGTGTGGCTAGCATACAAGACATTGGGGGCAAATGTAACATTGTGTTACAGTTGCCCCGAGTCAAATGGCCCGGTGGAAGCACCTTGTTTGTCTGTGTTGACACACTTTTCTGTTAGAAAATGAATATATTTATACAGTGGGTATAAATATAATATGACTTAGTTATTTATCAATGTTACAATTAGTTCATGCATTCATGACCTCGAGACTAGATTACTGTAATGCTTTATTAGCTGGTTGTCCTGCATCCTCAATAAACAAGCTAGTCCAAAATGCTGCCGCTAGAGTTCTTACTAGATCAAGAAAATATGATCATATAACACCGATTTTATCATCACTGCATTGGTTACCTATAAAGTTCCGTATTAATTACAAGGTATTGCTACTGACTTATAAAGCCCTAAACGGCTTAGCTCCAGTCTATTTAACGAATCTTCTATCGCCCTATAATCCACCGCGCTCTTTAAGATCACTAAATTCAAGGCTTTTGGTCATACCTAGGATATCCAGAACCACCAAAGGAGGGAGAGCATTTTCACATTTGGCTCCAAAACTCTGGAATAGTCTTCCTGATACTGTTCGTTGCTCAGACTCGCTCTCCCAGTTTAAAACTAGATTAAAGTCGCATCTCTTCAGCCAGGCATTCATATAATATTTTTAATCTTACAGTTCAAACTACAATCCGGCCTCTAGTTCCTAAATGCCAGAGGAGAACTGGCCCCCGACTGAGCCTGGGTTCTCCCAAGGTTTTTTTTCTCCATTGGGTCAGCAGATGGAGTTTTAGGACACCATTAGGTCACTTGATGGAGTTTTAGGACACCATTAGGTCACTTGATGGAGTTTTTCGGTTCCTTGCCACTGTTGCCTTTGGCTTGCTCAGTTGGGGATATTTTGGGGATATTTAATTTAATTTGATCAATCAATAAATTCCACTAGAAACAAACCTTGTTGTATTATTTTAATTTAATACTGTGAAGCTGCTTTGATACAATCTGTATTGTGAAAAGCGCTATACAAATATACTTGACTTGACTTGACTTGACAATTACCCCCAAACACTGTTACAATCGCCCCCACCAAGGCGGAAACTGTAACACTCTGACTTCTTGCATTTCATTTAATATTATAGTCTTGTCCTTATTAGTGAAAATATATCAATTGTATTGTTAATTGTTACACCTATATTTGTTTCTTGTATCAAAAGATGATTAGTGCATTTAAAGTATTCTGAGTTATAAAGGAAAATGTAAAAAATGGTAGAATTGCCGCTGGTCTCCCCATATTGAAGATGATTATGTACTGATCCATACACCAAAACCGTTGTAGGAGATCTATATGATGTACAGTTAGTGTTAATAAAATGATTCACTCAGCAACTGCAACATTATTCATAAAGACCACTCTATTATTATTCACACCAACGAAGTATTATCAACACCAATCTTTTTTATTTTTATATGCCTGTTTAAATATGATCTAATGTCTAATCACGACGTGAGATGGTATTTATTTCGGTAAGGAAAATCATCAGTTTTCTCTTCAGTAATAACAAAGTTGGAATATTAATCTGACACTAGAGGGCAATAGAGGAAAACGCTTACCTTTTTGTTGCCGTGGAAACGACAAACGCGGAAAAAGTTTGTCCAGAAAGCTTTTTGTGGGACTTAAAAGATGAATTTGGAGGATTACTTTCAGTTGGTTTTCAAAGAACGACTCTCATTGTAAGTATATCTAATTTATTACACCACAAATCTTGTTTTTGTATCCGTTAATCCGTTATGGCCACTGAGATTCAGAGTCGTTGAAGTGCAATTAACTGTAGTCAAAGCTTTGTTTGGGCGGATAAAGGTGGTGAATTGCATGTACTCAGAGATTGTTCAACCCTTTAGAAATAAGGCCGAGCAGAAGGATTTGACGGATATGAGTACAAACGTAATGCAACTTTTGGAGGTGCGCGAGGAGTGCGCGAGTGTGACCACAGCACTGGAAACGCAGAAAGAGGTGGTCGTATGAAATTTTTTTAATAAACTACTGTATTTACATTTTCGCTGTTTCAGTTTGAATGAGTGTAAGTTAATGTTTCCGTGCTCCATCTTGTGTGTGCTTTTATCAGGAAATGCAGATGAAGCGGGAGAGTTTAAGAGAGAGAGGCGAAAACATGAAGAAAGAGGAGGATAAACTGAAGAAATCCATACTGAAATATAACAAGTTTTTGCAAGTAAAACAACATTCTAAAACAACTACTTTGATATGAATGAATAATATGTAAACTGAGTTTTTGGAAACCTTTTTTGTGTTTTTCTTTCCCTTAAGGAAAATGATGCCAGGCGGTTGCGTGCCATAAAGAAAGCAGAGGCAGAGAGAGCTCAAATAAGACTGAAAGAACTGGAGATTCAGAAGCTAAAGACAGAGAATGATGCCCTGCAGGCACGTAAAGAGCTTCTGGAGGAACGGGTCGGAAAAGCCATATGCTACCAAGAGTTCCTGGAAAGAGCTGCAAAAATGTCCGGAAAGGTAGGCGTTAAATAACTCGGTCTGGTTGCTGTTGTTGTGTCTGAATGGGGAGAGGTACTGAAACAACTGTCAAGCTGTCTGGACTCACCTGCCTCATTTGACTGAAGAGTGAGACTTTCCACACTTTGAGAGTCTGAACTAAAGACTGTGCAGGGCAGAGATGGTCTGCTTGTACATTTATGAATTGCAACGCCAGGGTTCCTGCAGGGCATTTAAAAGTCTTAAAAGTCGAAATATTCAATACTGTGATAAAAGTTTCCACTAGCAGTAGCTCCGGGTAACACAATGGCAAACACAACTGCAAAGGTGCAAGTTTTGCTCCATCAGAAAAACTGAAGGCTGCGGGGTCTTCACAGTCGGCACCTCCACCTGAGATGTTGGGCTACTGATAAAACAGGCCCTTATGTTAACTCCCACTACTATGTATAAAAAGGAAGAACACTGCTCTGGTGTGGAATTATTACTTTGTTTTTGGAATGCCAGTTGGATGGTGGATGAACAATAGAATGAAAAACATAATGACCATCTGTCATTTGATCAGTCACATTACATCCAGTTATGCATGTTAGATTTGAACTTTTATTAATCACTATTACATGTTTTAAGATGTTATATGTTTAGTATTTGTATATTTGCTTTCATAATATTATGAATTTTGATAATGTGTAAGTTTGTTCTTTATGTGCATACAGTATTATTTGTACATTTCTTCAGGTCTTAAAAAATCTTACATTTGATTTAAAAAAATGTGCAGCCCCCCTGAATGCTCAATATGGTAAACACTGGAGGAATGATAACTCTTTGTTTATTCCTAAGCGCGCCAAGCCGCTTTGTCATCAGCTTAACTTTGTTAAAATGTTTTTATCACTCATCAGCTGGACATATTCTTAAGATATTGTTTCTCTGTGCCTTTATTATTATAGTTGTGGTGTGGACTCTGCTATTCTTTTATATTTAGAACAATATTTAGAACTATATCTTTATCATTATCATCATAATAGTTATCGTCCTTGGTGTGAACGGACCTTTATTCTGTGTGGTTGGATTTTCTGTTTTCTGAATGAGGCAGATGGGGTAACAAGAAAA
Source organism: Leuciscus leuciscus (assembly GCF_965113295.1). Lineage (NCBI taxonomy): Eukaryota > Metazoa > Chordata > Actinopteri > Cypriniformes > Leuciscidae > Leuciscus > Leuciscus leuciscus. The sequence goes on along the minus strand of NC_138729.1, from coordinate 39,337,753 downwards.
TATCCGCATAAAGATACTACTGAGTTTTCTTTAATATTTGAAGACAAAACATGCATTTTTTTAAAGTTTTATATTATATTTGAATATTGTATAGTAATGTTACACTTTTTCTTCCCCCCCCATTTTTCTCATGACATTTGAGTTTGAGAATATTGGTCAAGTCATTGGCCGTCTTCAAGCACTCCGGTCCATTCACAAGGAACTTCTAGAAAACCAGACTGCGTTAGAGAAAGAGAGAGAGAGGACAAAGCAGGAACTGACACAATACATAAATAAACAGCGAACTGTTCTCCAGCACTGTAACAACCAACTACACCAGCAACAGACGCAGCTAGACAGCATTCGCTTAGAAGCATACAAATGGGTAAAAACATACACACACACTTTTACAAAGGGTCAGTGTTAATGTACATACACAAAAAGACACACAGATGCCACTGTGGCACCTCTGTCTTTTGTACCGTTCTGTCTCCCAAGATTACAGGTTATTCATGTATTCTACAGGAATTAAAACTGAAGCACTTCCGTTCCACTGCAGCAAAAGAGATTCTCTATTTTTCTCAGCTGAAGTCCACGATCCATAACATTTATCAAATGATCACACATTACAACAGAAGAGTCTCTGTGGACTCTGAGGACACCTTCAAGCAGTTGGAAATGGTGAATAATGTTTTGTTTGTCAAGTATTTGTTGCTGTTTTTTTTATTAAAATGAGGTACAGTAAAGTTATTAAAAGTCATCACAGCAATGTGTGATCAAATGCAGCATATGCAAGCTGATGTTTCACAACTGCTGTGTTGAATAACTCTCTTTTTCTTCTTTTTTCTCCAGATTCAGAACTATTTTCAGTTTATGGGAGCTCTAGTAGATGATGATCTAAAGTCCAAAATTATGACAATGCCGAATCAAACTGAAGAAAATGACTGAGGAGATTAAGACCCAAGCTCTGAGGATGTACAGAATATCAACTGAAAATGACCAGATGTGCCTAAGCTAAATACAAATCATCATCTGATCAATCTTTTGACAGGATTATGAACTGGGGTGGGCAGGGGCAGCAGGGATACTGTATGGAGATTACAAGGATGATTAATTTGAAGGGTTTTCCATTTTAATTAATCAGTGAAATATTATCAAAGCATATTGCCCTCCTATTTCTATTCCGCCACTGAATAAAACAATAAAAAAGGTAATTGTGACTTTTTATCTCCCATTCTGACTTTCTTTCCCCCACAATTACGAGTTTACATCTCACAATTCTCACTTTATTCTCAGAATTGTGATATAAACGGACAATTCTGAGAAATAAAGTCGCAATTCTGAGAAATAAAGTAAAAATGTTAAGATATAAACTTGCGAGAAAAATTGCGAGGTGACTTTTTTCTCAGAATTGGACTTTATAATTATAATGACAAATGAAAACAATGGGTGTTCTGAAATCTGCTCAAAATATCAAACATATTTGAGTGACCTACATACAAAAATCTGGGTAAAAGTATGAATGTGAACACTTCTGAATGCTTCATGAGTCTCAGTCACAGTGGGCTTTATTGATTTTATTTATCTAATAACATAGTAATAACAGTGATTATCTTGCACTGTGCATTAGTTTCTAGTTCTCTCATTTTTTTTTTTTACCCTTTCCTTTCTTTCCTTTCTTGGGCTTTGCGCTGGCCTTTGTGGCTTTGCGCACACAGAAACCTCTCCAGTGGGCCTGAATGATAGTGGCAGCTTGGCTCTGCATCTCTCTTTCTTGTTCCTGCTGTTTCCTCCTCTCCTGAGCCTCCTGTCGCTCCTTCATAATCTGGGAGTACTCCAGGTTCAGAACAGCAAAAAGTTCCTCCAGCCCTGTCAGCTCTGTCTTATCTTTCTCGTGCATGCCCGTAATTTCCTCCAACTCTGTCTAGACACACATATACACATATAAAATCAAATACATGTATTCATAAAGACAACATACATTTAAATATTAAAATACATTCACACTGATACACTGAATGTTTTTAATGCAATTCATATACAATAGTCTACTGTTCAAAAGTTTGGAGTTGGTAAGATTTTATGTTTTTGAAACTCTTATGCTCACCAAGGTTGCATTTATTTGATCAAAATACAGTAAAATTACAAATAAAAAATACAGCCATATTGTGATTTATTATTACAATTTAATATAATATAATAATATAATAAAATATTTTTTTTTAGGAGCCCAAAACTTTTGAACGGTATCTGCAAATACATCCGGAAATAATATTGCATCAAACATCAGTTAAAGCCATATTAGATTAATGTCTACCTGTTTCTCTCCCATTTCAGCATCGTATTTCTGGATCAAGTTCTCTATCTCTGTTTCTACCTTGTATTTTTTCTGCAAATCAAAAATCAGTAACATTACAACAAACGAATCACTATACGCGTGCTTCTTATTTCATTAACTGGATGAGCCACGAGTGTGCACACCTTTCGTAGTTCTAGTTTGCTCTCTCTGTGTGCTGAAATCACATTATCGAACTGAGCTCTCAGTTGATTGGCCTCCTGCTGCATACGAGCTCTCTTCCCCTCTGAAGTTTTCTTTTCTGATTGGCACTGTTTCTCAGCGTCCTGCTGAGTTCGGACAACAGACTCTTCCAAACCCTTTTCCATCTGATGCAGTGAGCTTCTCAGCTGGTGCACTTTATCATTCAACATGGAGATCTAATTAGGAGTGAAAGCCAGACAGAGAAAGAAAAGGGTGAAAAATAAAATAGAGGAGGGCACATAGTTTGGAAAACTCATTCATCTGTCAAGATTCTGTCATCTAACTAATCACAACTGTCGACTTTATAAAAAAAAAATTCGCCTTATGGTGCTTCTCACCTTTGTATCCTTGGCTTTTATTGCCATTGCAACCTCTTTGTCCAGTGAGTTTATCACTTCCTGGTTGGCAGAGTCACGTAGACTGACTTCCAGCATCATCTCTCTGCGTTCTCTCTCCTCCGTAGGGGTTGTGAGGAGCCTCTCCAAAACGACCTCCCTCAACTCGCACAGGCCATCTCTCAGTTTCTGAAACCCCATCTCTCCCCCTGTGTTAGGTTCTATCCGTTTTAGCACCTCCCTTGTGGTCCGAGTTGCCCTAAATAGCCGCACAATGTTACGAAAGGAATCCTGAATTGCTTTTGCTGATTTTGCTAGTTGATCCTTTTGTTCAAGACTCCCATCAAGCACCATAGCTTGGTACTTTTCTTCAAGCCTATGATGCTCTTTCAGGGCCCTCACCACCTCCTCTCCCAGGCTCGGGGAAAGAGCTTCTGGACAGTTCAGCAAAGTGCGTAAAAGAGAGGCTATCTCCATCTTATTAATGCACTCATCTAGTACCCCTAAAATGAGCTTTTCTTCCCGAGATGATAGAGTCTTCCTGGAGGGGTTGATGGTCTTTAAGAGGTCTCTCTTAGTTTTGTTTGGAATGCTGGCTGCATCTGATAGTCTCTCTTCAGGAGGGAGATCATCTAATTTTGAGCTCATCATTAGAGGTCTCTTTGATTGAGTAAGGGAGAGAAAACTATTCACACACCAAATAAATATACAATAGATCATCTTTGGTGAAACATTACTAACAATATTGATTTTAAAAACATTTAAAACAAGATTTGAAAGACATTTAAATACAGAAGGTGTAAGTCTCAACAAAGTTGAAATGCAATTCATACAAAAAATACCTAAGTACACAAATGTTTTCATCTGAATGATAAAAACAGTTCTGAATTAAAATTCATTTTAATATGTAATACGTCACCGTGCTATTCTTTTTGGTCGAAATCCGTATTCACTTGATAAGAGTCAAACTCAAACTCTGTTGTTGTTTATACCAGTTGCCGTGAGAACCGGCGTTGGCATGACATTCTTATCTTTAACCCCTCCACTCCATTCAGTGACTTTCCACTCGACTCCAACAAAGAACAAAATTAGAAATCTCACTCATCGTTTAATTATACACGTGTATGAAAAAAAAAAACATAAACCTCATATTATCAATGAATGAATTAAACATTTTGGCACAAGGAACATTTTTCAAATCGTGACTTTTATTGTGACATTTCAGCTGTTTTATCTCTGCGATCAAAAACGACACTGTCGTAAAAAGACGTAAAGTCAGATCCTCCTGCTTGACGGCGTCGGTTCTTTTATTTATAATGTTAAAAACGCGATTAAATCGCATTTTTCTGCGTTATAAAGTTAAATTAGTTTATTACTAATTTAGAAAGGAGCTATATACCTTGCGCTTGCGATGGTATTTTAATAACAGCCGACGATAATGACGTAAACAGACAGGCTCTGTTAGTTTTTAATTCTGATTTGTTTAACTTAGACGTCTGTTAAAGTTAAATTAAAACACATTTTAGCATAAACGCGCTCAGTTGGGTGTTTGGGGACAATAAAGCGGTTTCTGTAACTCGTGTCGTGTAGTCCAAGTTTCTCTGCAGCAGTGAAAGGTTAGTTTATTGAACATAGAGACTCCGTGTCCCCTAAAACCTGCGGTCCTCTCGCCGTTCTGCGGGATGGCGGACGGGGACGACGATGTGCCGCTGATTCTGACCTGGGACGATGCGACCAGCGGGCTGCTGGAGGAAGACGAGAGTGAGTATATGTGTCTTGTGCAGTATTGTTCGGTCACCTGTATTTACCTGAGCTTCGCTGGTGGTAGAGCAGGACTGCGTACAGATCTTTAACCGGCTTTCAGCCTTCTTGTAAAGATCTGTCACCGGTTCGGTGTGCAGCATCCTTCATGAATACTGTCAATGGCCTCTATCTCCTTGGCTTAGTCTGAGCTGTCAGATACTGTAGAGCATGGAGTTTGAAACTTTTTCATTCCAAGGTCCGCAAATGTAATGTAAATAAAGCCTAAATCCTGGCGAAGTAGCTGCATATTTTCTAGTATGGGTATAAAGTATTTTAAGCGTGATATTATAAAGACAACATCTATCGCTTTCATCTCTCACTGTTAACAACTAGTGAAGTCAATAGAACAATAGACCTATAAACACCATTTATAAAATTCTCTGAACTGTCTACAGACTCCCTATAGTTCCCTAGTGTCCCAGGCAGAACCGACATTTGACAACTTCTGCTGTTGGGTGTCAGATAATTATCAGTGATTAACAATGATACTCTTACAGACATGTTGATTATTAGACTTCGCTGAGATATTACAGGCCCAGCTCTTCTACTTGAAACCTGCTGATCTTTAACCCCCAGACTTCCATCATGTGACAGTGGATAGCAAAGATGGCCATTTATATAGTGTGAGTTCCAAACACTGACTCTAGAGGGCTCGGCAGTCAAACCTTTTAGTCATTGTTGACTGCATTATTGACATTGCTAATGCGCTGGGAGATGATTTGTAGGCCTTCTGCATAGGCACAATTTACGGTTTTAGTAGAGCTAAAGCATGGCTGTTTTCCCCCCACGCCGCTTTATAAAAGCTTTTCTAATGTTGAATTTAATTTCATCAGTGTGTACCAGCTGTCATCAGTGGCGGATCTTGTTATAGAGGGGCTTGAGAGTGCTAGACTTAATCATGATGTCATCACACAAAATATCTTTGATGTTCAATCATGTGAAAATAATAATTGCACCCGCGACTTGTTTTTTGAAGAAAATAAAAATAAATTCTAATGATTTTCAAATATTGTTGACAATCCAGTGTTTACTTGGAAGTGAACAAATTATCTACTACATTAAGATATACAGATATCAGTAGTATTTATTCATCAAAACACAAAAAAAATATGTTTATGAAGTAAATCAAGTTGGCTTGACCGGCCATACATCGGAAGCCAGTTTTGTTGAATATAACATACAGATTGCTTATGTTGTTCTTACACAGCTGAGTTAAGGCTACTATGTGCCTGCTCAAAATTCAGTCTTAAGAAGCAATTTGGCATAAAAGCCAGACTAAATTATGCCTGCTCTCACCCACCTCAGCCCCTAGAATCAAAGTTGTAATTTTGGTGTAAAGCATTTATGCCACCTCTGAGCAGCATTAAACCTTAGACTTAGGCAACTTTGAAAGTGCTTCTGTGACACATTTGCACTTTGCAGTGTAAATTTAAGGAAAATAATCTAATTAAAAGGCTACTTTACACAGTAGAATTAAATATGCTCTGTGCTTGCTCAATTCTGTGTAAAGACCAGACATAATGCTGCATAAGCATACAGTTGAAATTTCTTTGTAAATGCATTTATGCCACTTCTGAGCAGCATTAAAAAGTCTATGTAAAGACACCTAAATGCCACTTCAGAAGTGCATCTGTGACACCTTCGCAGTGTAAATTTGGCACAAGTGTTCAGAACTGTAGTAAGAGTCATTTATAGATTGAGAGACTTTTGGTGTAAGTGGTTTAAAATCACTGGTGAGATGCTGCGCTCTAGTGCTATTGTGTGGTATTGCATTTTGGTGAAAACATTAACAAACATTATGTGAATCAATTACCAATAGACTATTTCTGTTCTGTAATTCTTTTGGGGAAGGACACTGTGAAGTACTTTCACTTTAAGAGTGAAGTATTCCCAACCCCAACGATCATGTGTTCAAGTGTCCAATGCAGCAGCATACCAGCTTTTGTACATCACACACACACAGACAGAGGAGTTAAAATGCTGTGTCAGCCTATGGCAAATACAACGGTGTTTGTGGCCCCCTCTCCACTCCCATCCTGCACACACACAGTCCATGGCCTTGTGTCAAAACTGTGTGGGAGCCATGAGAGCTGGACGCGTGAATATTTTGAGGACCTGAATGGAAATTGTAGTGCTCTTTTTGGGATTTGACATGTTCCTTTAGTTAGCCAAGAAAATTCTTCATTAAGAAAAAACAACGTAAGGACACAGTCCTTGGACACTGTCTCTGAATTTATGAGGAAAGAAGCTGACGTGAATATCAGATGCCTTCACTTCCTCATTCTGCCTCAAGCTGCTATCTCAAAATGTTTGTCAGTGTCATGGTGAAGATTGTTTGGATATTTTAAATCTCTGGTCTTTAGTTCCGCTTTGTTTCTTTGTGTTTGAAGGAAATCTGGAACTGGACTGAAAAGAAAACTGCTATCAGTGCTGTCTCTCTTGTTCGCTCTTGCTCTGCCAGGAACTTATTGATCAGACAGACACAGAGCAAAACCCACACTGTTGTTGTCACGTGCGTACTCCATAAGAGCTGTTTACAATGAACTTATCGGCAACTCATTCAATCAGCTTGTGTTTGGTCAAACTAAAAGCTCTTACTGTTTGTGATTTAATCGGTAAGGCCAGGCATATTTACCAGGCTATGGCCTGACAGATCGTTTAAAAGGGTGTTAGTGGATTAATGTTATATTCATTGCTTACAGAGAAGCAATGGTAAGTATAAATCGAAAAAATGAATTGAAACTTTTTACTTCCCTCTGAGTCGAATGAGGCTCTCAGCTTGGTAGATTTGTTCAGCAGAACCCTCGATCTCAAAGGACAGCTGCGTTTTTGAGCTTGGAGAAAAAAAGGACTAAAATGGACACTGTATATAGAGGATGTAGCACTGGAAACAGAAGATGACACGGAAGAGAGGAGGCTATGACAGAGAGACTGAAACCGAGCTGATGGGTTTGGCTGGAAACGGGACTAGTGTCAGACAAATCAACTCCAAGATTCTGAAGGATATTCTCACTGTGTTTGGGACTGGTGCTTAAGAAAATCCACTGGACTATCTATCCAACTGCTGGGTTACACTGTGATCTCTGAACCATCAACGGCGTCTCCTTCCCACATATCCTCTGAAAGAGAGGGGAAAAGTGCAGAGTGGAATCCTTTTGGAATATCTAGCTATTTGGGATTCAACAGTCCAGCCAGTGTTTTGGGAAGCAGCTCTGAAGTGCATTTGTTCGCATTTTATTCACATTTGAATTTTTTCAGTATTTGATTATCTTTGAATATCTAAATCTTGTTGATGTTATTGAAAGCAGCCCTAATCTAATTCTTCACTTTTCTGTAAAATTGTCTAATCAAAACATTTTTTTGAGACATTTTTGTGTCATTTATTTAGTTATTTTTAGCATAGAAACATTATTAGCAATTGTTTTTTGTCTTTCTTAACAAACGTTACAATCAAATGAATGTATGAAGAGATGTTTAGAGTTTTAAAGTAGCATTTGGCCTGATTTGACGTGAGTTTTCCTGGAATCCGTGTCATCTTTGGAGGAATCGTGAGCATAACCACTAGATTCTGTTCTGCTTTCGGACCGTTGGCCACCGCAGGAGGCACAATGAAACTCGCATGTTCGAGTCCATTGTTTATAATTAACCCTTGCAGTGCTAAAACTGCTTGACCAGTGACATGCTCTCTGTCTGACTACTGGGACGTGGGGCCGATCACAGGGGCTGCTATGGAAATCAGTAGTATGTTTGACAACATGACTGGACTAACACATGATAGGCCAGTCCAAACATCCTCCTTCTGCCAGCAGTTTCCATCTGTCGGTATGCTATTGAAATGTGTTGATCAACTGGCTCAAAACCTCCTCTACCTACCTAGAAGTTAATGCTTATTTTATATTGAGAAATCATTTTAATTATATTTATTTTTTTCTTTCTCTACACAGATGGGGCAGGAAATTATGATGTTGTAAATAATGTTGTCATACCGACCCCAGGAGCACCAGACCCCAGAGCCCAGAATTCTTTGCGGCAGAGTTGGGAAATGAACTACCAGGAAGCAGCAATATACCTGCAGGTCATCTTTTGAACTCCCAATGAAGCACCTAAATAGACGAAGATGATCACAAACACACACTCAGGGCTAATAATAATTCTCCCATTTGTCTGTGTTTGTCCTCAGGAGGGAGAGAATAATGACAAGTTTTTCACTCATCCGCGAAGTGCCCACGCGCTCAGCGCCTACCTGTTTGCTCACAATCACCTTTTCTATGTGATGGAGCTGCTGACTGCGGTGTTACTCATGCTACTGTCCCTCTCAGAGGCCCCTGCCGTCCCCTTCCTCCGCTTGGACGTCTATGTATGTGACTTCTACTTGCACTGTGTGCATACAATACCATTTAAAAGTTTGGGGTCGGTAAGACTTGACAAGAGAAATGAATTCGTTATTTAGCAAAGATGCATTAAATTGATCAGAAGGGACAGTAAAGACTTCTACATTGTTACAAAATGATTCTATTTCAAATAAATGCTTTTATTTAGAAATTTATATTAATTGAAGAATCCGGAATTGTTTTTCGTTTTCTACTAAAATATTAAACAGCACAACCGTTTTCAAAACTGATACTAATAAGAAATGTTTCTTGACCACCAAATCAGCAGACTGGAGTAATAACTGCTGAAAAATCAGCTTTGTCCTCACAGGAATACAGAAATTACATTTTGAAATATATTAAAGCAAGAAAGTTATTTTAAGTTATAATAATAATAAATTGTAATAATATTTCACAATATTATGCTTTTTACTGTATTTTTATTTCAAATAAATGCAGCCTTGGTGAGCATAAGACACTTCTTTGGAAAAACATTCAAAAATCTTACCGAGTACCGACCCCAAACTTTTGAAAGGTAGTTTATGTGTGTAAAGCCATACTGGGACAGGATTTGTCTCTAAAAATAGATTTGCATGGCACCTCACTGATAAAAACTCATGCATTCAGATGGCGATTTCTTTTTTTTCTATTCTATAAACCAACGGGCTGCTCACATGGTCGTATGATTGACTGCTGTAAATAAAATGTCATATGCTTGGAATAAGAATAAATATTAATTTTAATAATAGTAATATCCTATTTATTATTTGGTTATTTAAATATGTTTAAAAATAGGAAAATAGACGCGCTATAGTTGGATTGCTTTTCTGTAATGCATTTCATCTCTCAAAATGATGTAATTTTAAAAAACAGAAGTTAATTCGTATTTTTACGTGGGTTTTGGAAGAAAAACAGACATTCTGGATTCGGACGGCAATAAAATCACTGTCTAGTCCCTGTAAATGTTGAACATACCTTGCGTCCCGGACCATCAGAAACAATTACCATCCAGACAGGGCTTATGCCTTTGTAATTTTGTTGTAATTTCGATTATATGAATAGGACTTCGTACTTGTACACAAACACTTAAAAGTGTGTATTTTTGTGCCTGTCAGATTCACGCGACACTGGAGTTATTGGCATTGGCGTTGGTGGCATTTGAGTTGGGTATGAAGCTCCGATGGCTTGGCTTTCACACCTTTATAAAGCATAAAAGGACCATGGTGAAGGTGTGTGGATTTTGTAATAGACTATGTTCATTTAAAATGGTTTATGTTTTCCTCTTTGTATCTGGATGCATCATAGATTCATATTCACAGAAGTTCAGCTCAAGAATCCTGTTAACCTCTCTTGATTTGTGTGCTTTTCAGACGTGTGTCCTGTTTCTTCAATTCATCGAGGCGATTGTGGTCTTAGTCCGGCAGACATCTCACCTGCGTGTGACGAGAGCCCTGCGGCCGATCTTTTTGGTGGACTGCCGTTACTGTGGAGCCGTTCGCAGGCATATTATTATTATGTTTTATAATAATTTCTAAATTATTATTATTAAATTAAAAGTTTACTACTAGTAATAATAAAACATTGTTTGTTAAACATTGGTGTTTTTTTATTCTGTTGCTGTTTCTGAGATCTTATAAAAGCAATAAGCTGCTTGAGGTCGTGCGTTACACCGATTTTGTCCTTGACCGGATACATTGTAGTGATATTCTGACGCTCTATCTCTGTTTCTGTCCTCCCTCAGAAACCTGAGGCAGATATTTCAGTCTCTTCCTCCCTTCATTGATATTCTTCTGCTGTTGCTTTTCTTCATGGTCATCTTTGCCATCCTGGGATTTTGCTTGTTCTCAGCCAACCCAGCTGACCCGGTTAGTGCATCACAGTCACACACTCACCTGTGTGTTCCAGATGTTTCTCTATCTCTCACACACATACAAACTCTCCCTGAGACCGTATGACTTCTCTTTCTCTCTACAGTATTTTAGCACACTTGAGAACAGCATTGTGAGTTTGTTCGTCCTTCTGACCACTGCTAAGTAAGTATGCAGCCTCACTGTGGGGCACACATCCTGGCTAAGATAACATGACTCTGAGTCTCAGTGGGGTTGTTTCATGTCTTCCTGTAACTGAGCTAGTAATACAAATGTTATCAGTTCAAACCCCTGGAGGTTTTTTTAACTAGAGAATTTCTCAGATCCTCTGTTATCATTATGCCCTTGAGCAACGTACTTAACCCCAGGTTGCTACAGTCAGTCTGTCACTGTTAAAAATGTAGTAATAGTCAATTTCAATAAGAAAGTGTTTGCTAAATGATTCATAGTAAACTATCCATCTATAAAGACCTCAGAGTCTTTAGTAAATTTACAAGTTTTTCCGTCTTTTTTCGTCACTAGTTTTCCAGATGTGATGATGCCAGCATATTCCAAGAATCGTTGGTCATGCATTTTCTTCATTGTGTATCTGTCCATCGAGCTCTACTTCATCATGAATCTGGTCAGTAATGAACAACATCAGATACTAGATGTTATAATGTATTAATTTTTGGAAATGGTCTTTTGGGGCAGTGTAAACTAGCCTTTACCTTGAGTTTGCTATTCTTTTTTGCCTCTCTCAGCTCCTGGCTGTAGTTTTTGACACCTTTAATGGAGTCGAGAAGATGAAATTCAAATCTCTGCTTTTGCACAAGCGATCTGCCATCGAGCACGCCTTCCAGCTGCTGCTTAGTCGGCAGGTGAGATTTATACAGATAACACTCTTTCCCATCTCTTGGTTTTTCAGGACTGAAGCCTTGTGTACTTTGTGAATGAAAGGGAATGTGATAAATCTGCATGTGTGTCTTTTATTTAGAGGCCAGATGGAGTGTCTTTGAAGCAGTTTGATGGACTGATGCGATTCTATCGTCCACGAATGACTGCACGGGATCGTTTTCTCACCTTCAAAGCCCTCACCTATTCAGACACAACCATGCTGAGGTACGCTCACAAGTGCATACGCTCACATTCTTTTGATTATTTTAACAGATGATGAGTTTTTATGGTGTATTTGTGCTTGTGTTTTAGTCTCCAGGACTTTTATAAGTTTTATGAAGTTATTGGGCTCAAATGGAAGGTCAGATTTCACACACCGTCACATGATGATTATACTCCCAGCGTGTATGTTAAACCCTCTTGAGCCAAAACATCTGGTGTGTGTGTGTGTGTTGCAGGCTCGACGGAGTGGGGAGTACTGGTTTGATGATCTTCCTCGCACAGCATTCCTCATTTTCAAAGGTTTTTAAGGCTTCCTTATCATTATTTTACACTTTAATGATCTGCTCAGAATGACCAGGTACATTTATGATTAGTTGGCATCAAATATTTTTCTTCCATAATACTTTTTATGATCATTATTCTTTTTTTTTTTTAACAGGAATGAATTTACTTGTGAAATCCAAAGCTTTTCAATATGCAATGTGTAAGTTATATTTCTTAAATACCTTGTTATATGCTCTACCCCTTTAGATATTAGCAGGCAATACCTGATCAGAATATATACTCCTTGAAACCCATTAGCTTAAAAAAATAGAAAAATGTGTATTTTAAAAATTCTAATTTGTCTCTTATATTATTATATACTGTACCGTTCAAAAGTTTGGGGTCTCTTATGCTCACCAAGGCTGCATTTATTTGACCAAAGATACAGTAAAACAGTATTGTGAAATATTTATATAATATTGTGAAATTTAAAATAACAATTTTCTATTTTAAATGTAATTTATTCCTTTGATGCAATTATGTATTTTTATTCTAATATGATGATTTGTTGCTCAAATTGAAAAGAACAGCATTTATTTGAAATATATATTTTTTGTAACAATGTAAATGTCTTTACTCTAACTTTTGATCAATTTAATGCATCCTTGCTTAATAAAAGTATTAATTTAGTAAAAAAAAAAAAAAGAGTCTTACAGACACCAAACTTTGAAATTGTAGTAGTGTCTTGCGCCTGCACTATATTCATTGCAATACTTCTAATAATACTGTCTGTTTTTCATTATTGACCTGTAACAGATCTGGTAGTAGCAATTAATGGCATCTGGATCCTAGTGGAGACAAACATGGTAAATGGTAAGATCTGCTTGAGTAATGTAATGTAACAGTAGGACATGCAGTGCAGCTGTGTTGCAGTTCTAGATAATTCTATGAATTCACCATTCAGAAACGCTTGTAAACAGAGGAAACAGTTTTCTCTGTGTGAACCCAATTGAATTTGGCTTCTCTCCCCACAGATGGTGTCTCATGGACTCACGTTGTCCCCTTGAGTTACATTATTTTCCTCACAAGTAAGTGGAAATTGTTTAAAATGAAATCATTAGTAAATCCAATTGTGATTGTCTTAATGAATATGCGTACCATTTGCAATTTGTTTTATCCCCTGCTTGATGTGTCTGTGGAATGAAGTTTATGGAGTTGAGGTCTTGTTGAAGATCACAGGCCTTGGTCCAATGACATATTTCAGCTCAGGATGGAACCTGTAGGTACACACACGTACATTCATATCAGCACTAACACACACACACATGCAAACTGCCTCATTGCTTGGGTGTGTGCTTCTATTTCCAGCTTTGATTTCTCAGTAACAGTATTTGCCTTTCTGGGATTGATTGCTCTGGCCTTTGACATGGAGCCGTTCTACTTCATTGTGGTGTTGAGACCTCTTCAGCTCCTCCGGTGTGTGTACTTATTTTTGTGTTTTGACGTCTTTTGGTTTGCATTTAGTTGTAGTTATTCGTTTGATTTTTGTTCTCCCAGAAGTGTGAGACTGAATTGAAAACCTGAATCCAAACCTCTCAATAAACAAAAAGGTTTTAGGCTTGACATTTTTTATTTATTCAGCTTTCACTCAAATTGTTATCCTGGTAATGTAATTTGTGCATTATATTAAAAACCAATCACTTTAGAAAAATGCCACATTTTTACCCCACTGTAGATAACATCTGCAGTGTAATAGCTTTTTTAAGATGTGTCTTTAACACTCATTTTGTGGGAATTATTAAATATCTTATAATTTATATTTTCATCAGTCATAGCTGATATAGATATTTTTCATCCATTTTTCATCAGAGTTTCATTGTTTTTTTTTCTTATTTCTTGTCAAGGTTGTTTAAAATTAAACAGCGCTATCGGAATGTTCTGGACACAATGTTTGAACTGTTCCCGCGTATGGCCAGGTACAGAAATAATAATCCATTTCAGCTCATTACTCACAGATGAAGGATCTTCTCTCATAACACTCTCTCTGTCTCTGTAGTCTAGGTCTGACTCTGATTATCTTCTATTATTCTTTTGCCATCGTTGGAATGGAGTTTTTTGCTGAGGTTGTTTATCCGAACTGCTGCAAGTAAGTCCCTTTAATCATCATAAATGTATTCCTTTTGCAAAAATCAAAACCGACTGAACATCACCTTGAACTTATGCAGTTTATAAATGTAAGATGATCTACTACTGCTGTCCTGTTACATAATGAAAGAACAGTTCACCTCGAAATGAAATCATTTACTCACCCTCGTGTTATTTCAAGTGCGGTGTGTGCAACACAAAAGAAGACATTTTAAAGAATGTTTATGAAAGTACAACGTGATCAGTAGATGTCAAGCTACAAAAACGATTCTCATTGAATAGTGGTGTGCTTAATGGTATGTTCTCTGTCTCTCAAAGGAATAGCACAGTTGCTGACTCGTATCGCCAGATAAATGTGACCATTGGCAACCGAACCGTGCTGGAAGAGGGATATTACTATCTCAATAACTTCAATAACATCCTAAGCAGCTTTGGTATGTGCAACACTCACAAATACACACTCCGTCTCACTTCAATATATAGCTTTGTGTAATTTGTATCTGAGTTTTTTTTCTCTGCCATGTTTCAGTCACTCTATTTGAGCTTACAGTGGTGAACAACTGGTACATCACAATGGTGAGTGTAAATGCACAAAAACACCTGCTGTTTATTGGAATTAAATGTCAGTCAGCAGATTGTTGTGTATCTCCCCATGTCATTGTAAACAATGAACATTACATTGTTTAAAAGTGTTGTTTTAAATGTGATGTAATGCTAACATCTCTAAGTGTATGTGCAGTGTGTGTTTTTGTAGCAGAAGCCTATGGATCCTATGAACCAGTCAGTAAATGAGCATCTGTCTGTCATTTGTAGTTATTGAACCCTTTGAATCCTGTTT
Source organism: Leuciscus leuciscus (assembly GCF_965113295.1). NCBI lineage: Eukaryota > Metazoa > Chordata > Actinopteri > Cypriniformes > Leuciscidae > Leuciscus > Leuciscus leuciscus. The sequence goes on along the minus strand of NC_138729.1, from coordinate 39,322,514 downwards.
TCACAGGAAGGTTTGACATCAGAAACTACTCACTGGACTCGCCTTTATTTCATGACCTTTTACATTGTCACTATGGTAAGGGATTGTGTATGTCAGTAAATCAGGGTTATTATTCCTAACTAAAACTAACAAATTTCAAATAAACTTTCAAATAACTTTTCTATTTTTAGTTAAAATAAAATTAAATAGAAGAAAAACGAACGAAAATTAGAATAGTTGCCTTGCAAATATAGAATTTCTACCTATTTTTTTTTTTTAACTAAAGCTGAACTAAAAATAAAATGGATAAAAATAAATAAACCAAAATAGTAATCTTAAAAAAATAAACAAAAACCACCAAAGCTAATGAAAAATCTACAAATTAAAATAAAATAAAAATGTATATAAAGAATAAAATGTATATTAATAAAAACTGTAATAGTATATACATAATACTAAAATAATATTGCTGGAAATAATGTGGATATGATTTGTTTTTCACGTGAAGATTTTAGATTTAAATGTATAAGGAACAGTGTACATTTTAAGGGGGAGGAACTAGTTTCTTTTAATTATATATATATATATATATATATAAAAAAAAATGTTATGTCATGTAGTTGCTGAATTCATATTAGACAAAAAGTGGATGTTTAATACTCGTGCAATTATAGAATGATGTTGTTTAAAATGGTTTTAGAATGTTATTAAACTATAGAATGTCACACTACTGTAATCAGCTACCCATTTATGTATGTGTTATAACCTGATTTAGTGATCTTGATATTTTCTCACAGCTCTGTGTTGTTTTGAGTGCAAATGCCTGTGTGATTATGTGATGCAGGTAGTCATGACGATAATCGTGGCCTTCATACTGGATGCATTCGTCTTCAGGATGAACTACAGTCGGAAGAACAGAGAGCCGCTGGACGACCCAGAAGGTTCTGAATGAGTCTTGTTCATCCAATGACAATGAGTGTGACTGGGACCTATTTCACTGAGATCTAATACTGAGAATGTGTGTGTGTGTGTGTGTGTGTAATAGATGAAAAGGGGATTGTATTTGAGACAGAGGTGTCTCAGACTGAAGCTCTACAGACTCTGGACTTGTATAAACACACACTGGGCGTCACCAACCTAAGCTCACTGCAGGACATGTGTGTGTCTCTGGAGCGAAGTGGGGTGAGTATATGCACACATGTACACGCAGTCTATGTTCAGAGCATCGAATTGAGTTTTTTCATTAGACTGATTGAACACTAATGGATCATTTTTGTCTTTGCTCACAGCACTCCTCATTAGTATTTCAGGGTCGAAGGTCACGTACCAAGAGTGACCTCAGCATGAAGATGTATGAGGAGGAGATTCAGGTACTTAAACCACACATATAGAAACGCATGGAAAAAACACACTTTTGAATTTGCATAAATGTAGCATTGTGGTCATAAAAAGTGATGTGTTAACCAGATTTCTTACATTCATTTTAACCTTTTATTGGAAGTTTTAAGTAAAGCACTCCCAAACGGTTCTCTTATTGGATCAGAAAATTAAATCATGAAAGTTTGAAATTGTAATATATCAGACAGCTATTTATAGAAGGATATGCCCAAGTGGAAACTTGGAAAGTTTTGCAAAAGAAAAATAGATGTAGTTACCTACATTTATTTAAATGAAATCATGTTCTGTTGTGCTAAGCTATACTGTGATGTATTTGGCTCAGAATGACCCCCCCCTTTTTTAAAAACAGAAATTTCCAGATAGGCATTGGTATGTTTGTGTAAAGTGGTTGTTTCTTTTTGTCTGCAGGAATGGTACGAGGAATATTCCAGAACAAACCTTCAGCCCGATGAGACATTCCACAGAGAACTGGACAGCCCTGAAGCCAATGCCTCAAACAGCATTAACTAACACACCCTCTGAACACTGCACCAGCGTTACCTAACACACTCACTCATACCTCTGAGGGACCGTAAGACCGTCTTCCTCCCATCGATGGAAAGCACAGGTGTTCCCCATGACCACTACATTCTCCCTCCTTCCACATGGAGACCCACAGAACTCCTTTACTTAAAGCCTTATTCCCCAAAAAACCTTAAGGTTCCATGGCCAATCAGGGAACCTTGCAGGCCAATCATGTGACATGCACTAGGTCCAGGAACCTTCTTTTTTTCTTCCATAAAAATGCACCTCATGACATTTGCCTTTTGATGGGTAGATCCTGAATGATTCAGACTCTCTCATGGATTTGACAAATGGAGCACAGTGATTGAATGTTTCTGTGGGAGATGAATCGGAACTGAATGTGAGGATTTTAGCACTAAGTGTCTTTCTTCACAGTCTGAGGTATTGCTTAACCAACAGATAAAAGATTATAGTAATAAACTAATGCTGTTTTTAAACTAAAGCTGCTTTTTGCTGGAACCTTTGGACCTATAGAGAGGCTTATTTTGTTGTTATATATAAATATATACAAGCAGATTAAACATATGTCAGATGCAGTTAAAGGATTAGTTCACCCAAAAATTAAAAATGTTTCATTAATTACTCACCCTCCTCATGTCGTTCCAAACCTGTAAAAGTTCGGAAAAATCGTCAGTACACAAAAATATTTTGACACAGAATTTAACATTTTGGGTGAACTAACCCTTTAAGAGTCAAGCATTTAAACATTTTTTTTTTAAATACATTCACTTATTCACTCAATATGGGCTGGTTTCCCAGAAGTGTTAATTTTGGACTGATAAATGTTAGAAACCCAGCCCTGGACCTTTCAGTACATTCAAACCACATATAAAAAATATTTTATTTCCTTTGTTTGGAGTCAGTATTGTTTTAGGCATGAATGAGAGTAATTTTACAGACCAGTTCAGATAAAATCTAGTCAAAATCACACTTTTTATTCCACCTACAGTCTGATTCGTTTGTCTTTCCAGAGTAAATACAAATGTTTAGAAATCCAAATTTTCTTTTGTGTAAAACCATCGGTGACGAAGGGAAACCATTTAGCCTTGCTTATGGTTTTTTGCACAGTACTTCAAAACTGTTATTTATTTATTTACATTGACTTAAACAAATGTTCATGTACATCTCTCTTGTTTGCTGTACTATTTTATATTTTATTAGTTATTTTTTTAAATGCTTTTAACAGGGTGAATGCATGCAAATCCTCATATATCATTGTTTACTCTAATGTCTAGAGCATCTGACCTGGAGTAAATCATAAATGTGTTCTCGAGGGTCAGTGATTTCATCCCAGTTGGTTGTTTATTTTGCACTGTAGGATGTGCAGCCATGATGTTCCAAACACAAGGGGACATGATGTATGTGTGACATCAAACCACACCAGCTCCTTTAATACTGTAGGATTTACCTGTGTTTCAGTTCTCTGTTCTTGTACCTTTGTAAGTGTATAATAATGACAGGTCTAGTAAATGATACATTTTAATGAAACTTCTTTATTTTATTTTTCTTTGCAATTTGTTTGTTAATAGTTGCTTTTATATGTAGGCTATTATGTGAGTTGGCTCGTCTTTGTAATTGTTATCACGTTTAATTTCATTCGGACTAAAACAATGTATCTTTTTACATTTTCAGGTAAATGCTTTATTCCAATGAAATCGTACTAATCCGTTTTTTTTTTTTTTTTTTTTTTTTGCGAAATGTAACATTTTCATGGGCAATAATAGGCTGGTCATTTCGCGTAAGGCCGAATATTTCCCCACGGAAATTTCGCAACTAACGTTACTTCGAGTTAGCCACGCGAATTCGCAGCGTGGAAAGTGCCTTGAGTGAACTTCATGCACTATTGATTTCACTCATGTGACTACCTTAACAGACGTAAAAATGCGATTGTATATTTACCAAAAATAATTGCCTTGGGCGTTTTGCACATGCTCTGAAATACATGCTCCGATTTTTCATGTATATTTATATTTCTATATTTCGACAAACATGTATAGGCTACATATATAGCTCGAATATGCAAAACTCGCTGCATTATATTTTGCGCTTTTAAACGTAGGCTAGTCTACTTGAGTCTCTCTCTCTCTGCATCTTCCCTGAGAACAACAGCAGGTACAGCAGCTTTACAGATGTAGGCCTACACGCAGTTAAAAGTTTATCATGATTGTCTCAGAGTTCTGATACTGAGGCAACTGACAGTTATTCCCATCGAGGGCCGTCCATAAAGGGGAACGTTTTCTGGGGCCCAGCCGCTAGGGGGGGCCCATGCAGTCCAGCTATAATTATGTTCATCCTAAATATAAGCAAAGGTTACCATATTTTATTTTGAACCAAAATAGCAACATTAATTGTTGAAAGTGAGAAAAAAAAAGTATTTTATGTAATGTTGCTCGAGTAAAATATAGCCTGTGTCATAATGAAACACCCCTTTCCTGAAAATGGTCTGAGCGGGCGCGGGCGCCGTGAGCGCTGAGCGAGCAGCAGGAACGAGTAGTGAGTTGTCGTCGAAAAAGATGGATAAAGCAAAAAAGCTGTCGGGGGCTAAAAATAGAAAAAGAAAGAGGGAAAAGGAGATGGCATGTCAATTGATGCGACAGCAGCTAAATAAGTGGATGGTGAAAGGCAACAGGTAGGATTTAAAGTGTGACGTCCAGGCATGTAGGCTACTGGCCATCGGGACTACCGGGAGATTCCCAGTGGGCCGACGTGCTTTTTGGGCCGATGCATCTCATACTTTTTTTCTTTTTTTGTCTTAACGGCCCATAAAACTGTACATTTGTTTAGTTTTGTTTTGCTTAATCGGCGGCGCTGGGTTACTGCCGGTGTAATGCATTGGTCAAAAAAAGTCAGCGTTAGTTTTTTTTCTGACACACCGGCCCATGAAACACGTAGATCAGCGGCCCATTGGTTCTTTTCTTGATGGTCACTGGGCTGGCCCAATCATTCACATCTTTAATGTGAAGTATATAAATATACTCTTTCAAGTATATAAATTAGTACAAAACGAATTATGAAAGTTTCCTTTATTTTTCAGTGCATTTGTTTTACAATATATGGCTATTATAAATTCTAAATTGTTGCTGCATACCCACCCCAGGGGGTGCATACCTCTCTCTCAGTTAAATGTATGTGTTAATGTAGGAGAGAGAGAGAGAGAGAGAGCACACACGCATGATATGAGTAGCCTATAGCAGATTTGGGGAGGGCCCATTCACTGGACCTTTTCAGGGGCCCAGTCATTTCTGTGGGCGGGCCTGATTTAATCTACAATTAATCTCTAAATGTTGGAATTGACTTCCACCGTTATTGTTCTACATATCAATTACTTTACGCTTACGTACCCTATAAAGAGATACGAAATCAATCTATTAGTTAAAATGCATTCATAAAAGAATGGCATGGTCCTTGTTTTAATTTTGGTGCAGTTATTTCCCGTGTTTTTCAGCCAGGGGTCTCATACGGTAGGCTACAGCAGGGGGGTCTGTGCATTAAATCGTTTTTCCTTTGTTTAGTATTAGAACATTTATATTCATTTTGTTCAATATTTTATTATATTGTGGTTAAAAGAAACAACTTCTTTTCAAAAATCTTTTGTTGACCATGGTTTTATAAAACCATCATAAAACATCAATTTCTCTTTCTGTAGGCTATAGAACATTACTGTGGAGGGATGAATCCAAGATATGCAAAGGATTAAAAGGTAGGCAAATGAACTGAAAAACCTGGTCAGATTTAAACTGTGTTACTAAGGAAATCACACATTTTTATGTTGGGGTTCCTGACAACACCTTATTTATAGTGTTAAAATAACTCTTGTTGTTATTTTTTTCTTTGCGATTAAATTCAGTGATATGCCGCGAAAAACATTTAAATAATCTCTCCTTTATGTAGTATTTAAAACAATAGACACAGAAAGACAGAGAACCCTCCAGTCTGTAGCCTTACCTGGCCATTCTAAGATGATAAATGATGAAAAATGAACACTGAGAAAGGCTAATTCAACTATGTATATGTTTATTAGTTGTGGTTTTGTCAGATCAAATAAAATCAGGTGTTTGTCAAATTAGATTAATGAGAAGTGAGCATCGTGGGTGTTTTCTCCACAACAATGTGCTTTTGGCTTTTTGTTTTTTGTTTCCCACAATCACATGCCACCGCACACATTCTCACACAGTGAAGTCTATTATTACTGTTTAGGGTGAGCCCTTAGCCTAGGATGGTTTGTGACTCATTCTCTGTACATTGAGGCTGGCTCCCAATTTAGCCCTTCAAACTCTCCCCCAAACCAGCATCCTGTCTCCTCTGTGACCCTTCCTCTTCCTCCCTCTCTCTTCCTCTCTCTCTTGAGTTCTTCTGTCAGTCACTAGGGAGAGCTGCTGATGCTCTTTGACAGGGAACAGAATGTGTTCAGGACTTTATGTCTGTCCTTTTTTTTCTTTTTTCTTTAGTATAGACACATTGGACAAGCTATTTTATGATCTGGTTATGCTGAATCATGACATTGTGCAGTTGTAAAACTTATACAGGTTTCATGCTGTTCTCACACACATTTCATTGTCCATCAGGGAGAAGAAACGCAGCTTGGGATTTTGAGTGTTTTGTTCCGAACGTAAATATCCTGTATATTCTCAGCCCCCCCCCCCCCCACCCCAACCCCCATTCTTTTTCTGTTTATTTCTTACTTCCTCTGTTAAGAATTATAGTAGCATAACAGACATTTTATTTTTAAGATTTAATTTGATTTTGAATGTTTCACAGCATTATTTTAATAATTTCTTCAGATATATATTGTTAGTACTGTGACTGCAGTCATTTGACTTTATATGTCGAAGTGTAAACATATTTAAATGTTTGATGAATTTAGAAAAAAGTACTTCGAATTTCAGTATGTGAGAAGGCCTAATCTTTAATGTATGCCCAAAACTTGATGTACTATAATAGTTAATTTTATTTTATTTTGAATTAAAAAATGTGTACTTTTATAAAAAATAAATAAAACGTTCTCACTTAAGGTCCGCGTGAACCGGAAGTTGCAAACGACTTTTCTCCAGTGTTGTGACGTATTTCCCAGTGAAAAGGAATATTGAACAGAGGGCAGGGTTTTACTCTAGCGCTCCTCCTCTCCATCTCTGCTCATAACAGACTAACGGTTTGAGGGGAGTGGTTAAGCGTTTCCCAACCCAAGCCATCAAACCTACATCATCAGAGAAGGAACGCCATTCCAGACCGGAAGTAACTTTTCAGACTTTGATTAAAGATTACGACGGCAAACAATTTTTTTCTCTGTTTTAACTTGCACGGATTAATTGTTCACCACAAGACTAGTAATATGCACTAACAAAGTAAATAGGGTCAATTTTGATTTCAGCTGGACTTTAATGCTTTTACAGCCAGAGTAAAACCAATTGCTCATTTAAGTAAGTCAAGATGTGTTTTCACATTTAATAAGATTCAGTGGCTCACTAAAATGAGTTGATATGATCAAATCAGTATTTAGCAAGGATTCTCAAGGTTACTGTGAGCCTGAGAATACTGCTCTTTCTCAGCCCAATATAATTTGTGCTTGTGTAATTCTCTAGAAGAGTTATTCGCAGTTGTAGTCACAAGTGCTATCTCTCACTTAGATAGAACAAAGTCAAACTGCAATGTACACAATTCTTATAGAAAACTATACAACTTTTTCTTTAACAATCAAACATTCTCATTAATTGCAATCCAATGTTAAATAGATGAGTGATAAGTTTTGTTTTTTGAACATTTTTAGATGGACAAGCTACTGTAATTGTAGAATGATGCAGAGGCAAATGAACCAGTGTTCCGGAAATATCCATAGTGATCCCAAATTTTGGAGCTTCATTTAATCAAAATCTACACAACAAGACTCAGTGTCAGGTCAGTGTCTGTCAGGTCCAGATTACTATACGTAACAAAACCGCTTATTCAGTAAGCCATGATAATAAAATCATAAAGCTCCCTATTAAAACAAGTTTTACAAGTGTCAGCCATTTACATAAACACAAAGGCGGCTCAAAAGAGTGCAGTTTACAAAAGAATAAATAATGGCAGAGCTGCATTTCCTGTCAGAATGAATACATTTCAATGAAATCCTTTTGAAAGATTCTTCAAATAAATAAAAAGGACATCTGAAGATATTGACAATTTGCCACATAGAAAGAACTGCAGCTCAGTAATTGTATTTGTTTTTTGTATTGTGGGAGTCGTGCGTGTAATCTTTTCACCTGAAAATCTGTCCTTCAGATCAGAGTGAAGTGAATAAAAGACTAAGTTCTTTTATTCAGTCAAAATCATCTCTGTATAACATGTGTGCCATTTGTGATCATTTACAAAGATGTTCCCTTTCCCAATGGTCACATAAAACCATTTCTTTCATGTTTCTCAGTTAGAACCAAGTAATTTACATCTGTTGCTCTGAAGTAATCATTGCTGACATATGTGGCTAACTGCACTGCATATGACCAAGGAAAAACAAGGAATTTAGTACAACCCCAAATCATGAAAACTTGGAACATTTTGTCAAATGCAATAAAATCAATTTTGTTAATTCTCTTTTAAATTTATTTAACTGACAAAAGTTCAAAGAAAAGATTTCCTATTTCACTGACCTTCAGGCAAAATTAACGTGAAACACTTATAGAATTTTAGAGTTCAACTCTTTTGAAACAGCCCACAATAGGTAAATTGGTAAGCTGAGGGTATCGTGATTGAGAGTAAAAGGAGCTCATGAGTCATGGCTCACCACTTTGTGCCGAGATAATTGTCAAAATATTCAAAAATCACATTTCTCAATGCAAGATTGCTAAGATTTTTGGTCTCCAGAGAAATCTCAGACTGTGAAGTACAAGACAGGGAACCTCTGTTGAATGTGACCTTTGACCCCTCAGATGGCACTGCATGAGAAACTCTGTTAAATACAGCCACATGGGTTTGGGAGTACTTCGGAAAACCGTTTTCGCTTTACACGGTCTGCATCAAGAAATGCTTGAATCTCTGTTACATAAGGAGAAATACATCAGTTCAATGCAGAGATGCTGGTGAGTTCTCTGGACCCGAGCTCATCTCAGATGGTCTAAAGGACAGTGGAAATGTGTGCTGTGGTTTGATGAGTCCATGTTTCAGCTTGTTTTTGGGAGAAACGGACATTGGGTCCCAAAGAAAAAAGGGACCATCCAGACTTTCATCAGCGACAGGTGCAAAAGCAAACATCTGTCATGGTTTGGAGGCGCATCAGTGCAAATGGCAGGGGTGACTTGCATGTGTGTGAAGGTATCACTGACGTGGAGGCGTATACTGGGATTGTACAGAGACATACACTGCCATCAGGATGACATCTTTCCTGGGAAGCAAGACAATACCAGGACTTATTCAGCACGTGCTTCATCAGAGTGGTTTCTAAACACCATAGAGTGGATGTGCTGGACAGTCCAGATCTGTCTCTTATTGAAAATGTATGGCCCATCATGAAAAGGAGAATCAGACAACGACGACCATGGCCTGTTGTGCAGCTGTCTCGTATCAGGCGAGATTGGGCAAAAATTCCACTTGCAGAAGTTAGTATTCTCAGTTCCCGAACAATTAAAAAGTGTAATTAAAAGGAAAGGTGATGTGACACAGTGGTAAACATGCCTCTATCCCAACTTATTTGGAGTGTGTTTCAGCCATCAAAATCCAAATGTGTTTATATTTACAAAATACAATTAAGTTAATCAGTGAAAACATGACTCACTCCCTCCCTCCCTCCTTCCCTTCCTTCCTTCCTTCCTTCCTTCCTTCCTTCCTTCCTTCCTTCCTTCCTTCCTTCCTTCCTTCCTTCCTTCCTTCCTTCCTTCCCTCCCTCCCTCCCTCCCTCCCTCCCTCCCTCCCTCCCTCCTTCCTTCCTTCCTTCCTTCCTTCCCTCCTTCCCTCCCTCCCTCCCTCCCTCCTTCCCTCCCTCCCTCCTTCCCTCCTTCCTTCCTTCCTTCCCTCCCTCCCTCCCTCCTTCCCTCCCTCCCTCCCTCCCTCCTTCCCTCCCTCCCTCCCTCCCTCCTTCCTCCCTCCCTCCCTCCTTCCTCCCTTCCTTCCTTCCTTCCTTCCTTCCTTCCATCCATCCTTCTTCCCTCCCTCCCACCCTTCCTTCCTTATTTCCTTCCTTCCCTCAGTTCTGAGTGATCAAACAGGATTTCTCATGTTCCTTACTCTTTCTTAAGATTCATTTATGACTGAATAATAAATATTTGTTAACTATCTCTCTCTCTCTCTCTCTCTCTCTGACCTTGATGGATGGCAGAAGGAAGTGTTTAAGAAGAGGGACATTTTTCAGTGACAGAGGATGGATATGGATTTAAGTAAGTGCCCTCACTGAGGTCAGACGCACTGGATGTCATGCTCACTCTCACAATAACAGCATTTCTAAAAGCATTTATTCACCAACAAACAAACCATGACACATAGAACTTTGTTTAATGATGCTTTAATATTAATCCTCTTGCTGATCAATATTTTTTTTTTCAGACCATGGATGAGTGAAGTCATAAAATTGAACAAAAGCCACCGTAATAATGAATAATGCCCAATAATGAATGTCAGGAGGGGAGTTTAACTGGCCTCTGTTTATGCAGCTTTAGACTTGCATCAAAGGTGTATGCAATACAAATTCCATTTTCTCTATAAAAACAGCTGCTGGTTTGCCTATGATGTCAGTTATGAGTTATGCTTCTACTGTTAAATGTTGTTATTTTAAGTAGCCACAGCTGTACATTGTTCCACCCTTCAGCCTTCAATTATGTTAAGTTAAAGAGCAATGCTCAGTATGTCCAGACCAAACGAATCAACTCAGCCAGAATTCCAGAGTCCCCTTCGAATCAATCGCTACCTAGTTCTAGTGTCTCTCTGAAACAGAGGCTGAATTTGAGCCAGTAGGTTCAGGAGACACTCTGATTTCAAAAGCAGCTCTGAACATGCAAACATCCCCCCCCCAAAAAAGCCTCTTTGTTGCAACATTGTTTCCTTTTGATCAAAGTTTTATTAAAGAAAGTGTTTTCAGACACTGGGTTTGACAACCACTGAGAAACTCAAAAGTATGAGAAAAGCATGTTCTGTTCCTTCAGTTGTTTGGACATACTAATTTGTAAACACACGCACGCTTCTGTGTAATGTCATCTGTAATTGGCCATTTCGGTTATCTCAGCTCTCCTCGTTTGAGTCATTATCTGCCTCGTTATGAGATTGTTAGAACAAATCTGACCGTGACCTCTGAGGGGTCTCTCTTTGGGTCGTCGCCACGGTAACTAGAGTCCAGAGTGAATGGAGAGGCTCTGACGTCTCTATATTTCCTGTGTTTTAAGAAGCTTATCTGCTTTCACACTCTGGGTAAAAGTGTTTGATAGAGGACACGATTTTACCCAACAGTTAAGAGGCAGAACCTCAAAACTTTCGTGAGACCAGCGACCAGCACTTTCATTAGCAGGAATGCGGAAATGTACATTAGAAAGAACAGATCTAAAGACATTTGCAGGTTTATTCACTGCGAAAGATGATGAAACATTACTGCAGCACAAATAAGCATTACTGTGGGACATCTGTCTTTAATTTTTCAGGTAATTTCCTGGTTATGTTTGCAGTCTTCCTTCTCTCTCTCTTTCTGCATTTACCAAAAAGAAGAAAAAAAACACTTCTTTGTTTTCGTCTTCGTCTTCATCTTCATCTTCTTCTTGTTCTTATTCTCTCTCTCTCTCTCTCTCTCTCTCTCTCTCTCTCTCTCTCTCTCTCCCCCTAAAACATCCTTCTCCACCCTCCTTTTCCCAGTGGACAAATGTGGACGTGAAAACTATTTGAACAAATCCTACATCTGGTTGGCTGTTCACTCCCTCATATACTTACACACGCAGAGAATCAACTCCACTTCCAAAATGGAAAAGTCTGCTGGGGGCTAAGCTTTCTTTGGCTCGTTTTTCAGCGTGAAACGTGTGCCAGGAGTTTATCGACAGCTCGGAGGGACTGAAGACTTCTCTAACTTTGCACCGGAAACTGAAAGGTATGTTAAGCTGCAGAGTGCTGTGGTCATTTTTTAACCTTGAAATAAAGTCATCCTGCAAGAAAAATTACTAAGTTACCTTAAGTTAACTTCTTAAGATCCTGAATGTAAAATTAGAAGTATATCTGGAAAATATGTAAGGAGCTGCATTAGCCAGTGGGATGAATTTCCTAGTGCTATTGCTATTATGATCATGTCAGATTATTATCAAACTATTTATCTCATTATCTCTTTCATAATTCCAATTCCAGCCTACAAACTATCAAATCAGTTAATGAAAATGATATGTTTGCGCAGTCTAAAGTATTTATGTTTTGCACTGTGGCGTCACTTTATTTCCTTTTCTTTACTGTAATGTATTAGAGTAAATTTTTCTCATTTTACTTATAAATTGTGAGTTTGAATGTCATTTTTTCAAGGGAGCAGAATCACTGTAGGCAAATTTGGACTTTGCAGTTCTTCTAAAGCCATATGACGTGTAATATGAAACAAATATGAGGGAAATAGTTTAGATCGTTTGAGTGGTTAATCTATTACTGCATCATTCTGAAAGAACTTACATTTTTCATTTATTATATTAAATAACTAAGCTTTCCAATGACTTAAACAGAAAGTGTGTGAACTTGACCGGCGTAGCATTCTGATTAAGAACATGTGCAACATTTGAAATATGACTGGAATTATTTTCAACAGCTGTGAACATTATTTAGGGCTCAGAGTGTGTAATGTTAATCTTCATAAATGAATTATCATGACAGTGGTGAGCGGATATAAATTATGAGAAACTTGTTCACTTAGTATATCATATAACACAAGCAGATTCCTAATATTCAACATATTAAAACTTAAAGATATTTTTAATATAAGGAATCATTTATTTACATTTTTAGATCTAATCATGGTTAAAATAATTGGCATTACCTTTAAAAAAAACTTCAATCTGCTAAATATGTCAGCAGTTGCTAAAGGATTTGATCTTATGTTACTTGATTGTGATTGCGATTGCCAGTGTGTGATTATATGTTGTGCAATTATTATGCATACATTACTTGATCTCATTGGTAAAATATGAAAAGAATGACTGGGCACCTACTTTGTGTTATACAGTACATACTATTGGGGAGCAGGACTGAATCTTGTTCGTACACCCCCCAAACTCCACAACTGATATCCTAGCCAATCAAATATCTGCATGTGCCCCCCGCCTATGTTAACAGTAACCAGATGTATTATGAGCAGCCTACTGAGAGCTATAAAACACATCTGCGCTGGACCCAAACTCACCAGAGCTACGGTTACACACATTCACACACTCGCTTTCTCACGTTTCTTTCTCTCACTCATAGATTCTCTTTCTCACACTGACAAGATGTAAAGGAGAGGATGCTGCAACACCAGTCCCAGTGGACTGTCGATGGTCAGTATATGGTGGGATTTTTTCCCTCTGGTTTATAGCTCTAATCACGTAACAGACAGACAATGAGGCTGTACACAACCGTGGGACAAGACTTTAAATAGGACTCAGAGTGTTTTCTGTGTTTATTCTGGCAACCTGTGAAATTCAGCCTGTGACTTGTAGCTGTTTTATGACTTTTTCTTTGCTTTTGGGCGAAACGTTCAGGAGTTTCACAATCTTGTATTTTCTACTTGAGGGTAGGGGATCAAGAAGTTCTAGTGAAGGAGTATGATAGATGATTTTGCATTTTATCACAAGGCTACAATAACATGTTTCATCATTTCTGCTTCACATGAGAACTTTTTTTTTTCCATTACAGAACTTCAGAATCATCTGCATAATCAGCAGTGTCACCATGGAGATAGACTCCGCCCATAACCTGACTTCACCCGATGTGTCATTGCTACAGCATAATATGACGAATTCATGTGACATGTCTTCCTCAACTTCGCAGTACCAGAAGAAAGTGATCCCCGTCTTCTACAGCCTCATCTTCTTACTGGGTTTTCTTGGTAACATGCTGGTGTTGTGTGTGCTGTATCACAGTTCAGGCCGAAGAACCGTAGCCAACACGTATCTGATGAATCTAGCCATGTCGGACTTGCTGTTCCTGAGCTCTTTGCCATTCTGGGCTGTGTATTATTCACTGGATTACAACTGGGTTTTTGGGAAGGTTATGTGTAAGCTGTGTGGGGGTTTGGTCACTATAAACGTCTATGCTAGTATCTTTTTCATCACCTGTATGAGTGTGGATCGATATCACGCCATTGTCTACCCCCTGCACTCTCAGATCAGTAGGAGCATAAACCGGGCCAGATGTGTCAGCGCCATCATTTGGGTCATTGCGGCTCTGACCACGCTGCCAACAGTTGTGTTCCGTGACATACACACTCTTCCCAGTTACAATGTCACGGCTTGTGTCATTTATTACCCCAGCTCCATCTGGCAAACTGGGTTAACTCTTGCAAAGAACATCCTTGGATTCTTCTTGCCGTTTGTTGTCATAGCTACTTGCTACAGCCTAATAGCCGTGCACCTTTTAGCCACCCCGAACAACCTGGAGCAAGACTCTGGCCGATTGGTCCACGTGTTGCGTTTGGTGGCCGCCGTGGTATTGGCGTTTTTCTTTTGCTGGTTCCCATTCCACGTGCTGGCGTTTCTCGGAGCTCTGGCAGAGCTGGGGGTGGAGTGGGATTGTTGGATGATCCAAGTAATGCATAAACTCCTGCCATTCTTCCTCTGCCTCGGCTTTTCCAACTCTGCCATAAACCCTTTCCTGTACTGTTTTGTGGGAAATCACTTCCGGGAGCAGCTGTGGCAGATTTACGGGGGTATGCTGACACAGAAAAGAGATTCTATAAGCACAAGACTGTCTTCCTTCTCCAGGAAACTGAGTGACTTCAAAGAAACCGTGCCTATGGAGATTCTTGAGCAGCAGAACAGCCCGTCATGAAATCTCGTGACGCTGTAACCTTTACATGCTATCATTACAATCTACTGAGGACCATGGCCCTGTCCCAAATGGCACACTTCATATCGTGAGCACCCCCTTTGTGGTCGATATGCGCCCTCGATGAGCACTTTTTGCCAAGCCCACACTGAAGCGGGCTCCGGAGCAAACTTCTTCCCGACAGTCAAAGCGGCGTTACGTCACACATGTTTTTAGGGATCCATTTGAGACAGGGCCTATGTCAACAGTCAGCATCATTGTGCATTTCCATGGCCTGCCACTTGTTCAGGATGATCAGTTCAGATGATGTTGTTGGTTGATTCTTTGGTTGATTATTTCTAATTATGCAGGGGTTGTGATAGCCCCACCATCTACAAATAACATTTGGTTACATAATAAAATGTAGAAATATAGCCCAAATATTATGTTATGTTGTTCAGACTCTATCCAGGATGAGGAACTTCCTGATTTTCCTGCACAAATCATAGATGATAAAACTTTTTTTTTTTTTTATACAGCTGTACAGTCTTAATATTTTGCTAACTAGTAATATCAGAGTTCTAAATAACCCTCAAATGTTAGACAGTAGATGTGTCTTTCATTATATGGGCAATATCTGCCAGAAAGACCCAACTTCTATCTTTAAGCTGTAATATAAAAATTCACTGTAATGTAACATGCTGTTTAAATTATAAATCATTGTAAATCGAATTATAATTCTATTATAATGGAGCATCGTTAATAAATGGTGTTAACAAGTAAACAACATCACTGTTTTGTTCTGTGATTTGGTATCTATCTATCTATCTATCTATCTATCTATCTATCTATCTATCTATCTATCTATCTATCTATCTATCTATCTATCCATCCTACCGATTTGGTTAGGCCTACTGTCTCAATGGCTTGTGTCACTTATCTTAAGAGTAGATGCTTGAGTTAACAGAGTAGAGCAGATGTAGATCGACACACCTTTCAAGTCTTGTTGGGTCATCTGAAACACCAGCTGGAGTAATGAACATACTTACTGTAACAGCAGTTCTTCTGGAAGGAATCTGGAAGAACCCGCTTAGCATTTAGTGATAGTTTTCCTTCTGTCTCTGAGAGTTTTAGAAGTAGTTCAGTAGGGATTTGTAGAATACATATTTCTCATATTTTACTTAATTAATTCAGTTTTCTAAAGTCTGTCATTCCCTGTTGACACCCTTGCTGCACACATTTCCTTTTATGTCTTTTTTTCACATTTCAGGAATCCTGTTGTCTTGGTTATTTGAATACTTGTCATTCGTTGTTTTCTAAACCTCCCGTTTTCTAAATCAGTTCTCCTCTGTCAGTACTTATTTCAATTTAATTTTCTTTATAAAGACAAGATCAAGATTCTGGAACTTTTTAGTTGAAGTTAAATGGATGAAAATGTTTGTATATCAAGCTCCTTCCAGATGCACTTCTGAGATGTAATGAGATGTCGGTTACACTTTATTTTAAGGTGTCATTGTTACAGTGTAATTATACAGTTAAGAACTGAGTAATATTAAGCAACTTACATGTACTTACTATAGGGTTAGGGTAGGATTAGGGTTTGGTTGAGGGTTAGTTGAATGTAATTATGCATAATTTACTATTATTACTATGGTAAGTACATGTAACATATGTAACAAGGACACTGTAAAATAAAGTGTTACCGAGATGTCTTATGTCTGAAAGCAGTGAAACAGGTTTAAAACTGTAGATTCATCATTCATTGAATGCAGTATGAGCAAACATGAGGAGGATGTTTTAGACAGATAAAAATGTTGATAGATAAGAGAAACCAGGGTGTTGCATAATAGTTAAGAATCTGGACCGTTTGGTGCAAAGGTTTCAGGTATTCAATAAAGATTTACAGAGATAACTGTTCCATCACCACTATGTCCTGCAGCGCTAAACTGCTGATCCTCACACAGACCTACTATTAGTGCATCTAGTTTGAAAACTGCTACATGACAGTTTTAAGTTTTCACACTCCAACCTCTAAAATCTCAAATGTTGTGACTCTACACCACTAGAGTAACATGTAACATATCCACCTATATATTGTTCTTGTAAATGTGTAGAATCACTCACATTTTTTTTATATCTTATTATTCATTTAACATCTGACTGTGACATTGAATATGTGACTGTTAATCAAATATATACTTTTGAAAATCTGAGAATAAAATCCAGAATCTACCAGAATCTTAATTTTTCTTTCTGTGAGGTTGAATTTAGGCTTATAAGCCACAAAATACAGATACGTTCAAGCCAGTGATTGTAAGTTTGTTGTGTTGATGAAAATAATTTATTAATACATTTATTCCTGCAGGTATACTGTTCCAGCCAACATACATGTTGCACACTGTACATTTGTGCAAATAGATGTCTGTAAACTTAAGAGGTTAGATGGTCTTTGGTGCACATTTGTCTCACTTTGTCATTGTTTTATAACAGTGTCTTGGAACAAACTGTGACTGGACTGCAGACAAAACCCACACGCACACTCAAATATGAACACAGACATCACTATCTTACATCAAGGAAATAAATTCCAAGGTGTGTGAAATGCGAGTTTCCAGCAAGCAGTTTTGCGTTTAAAAGACGTGTAATAGCCGTCCAAACACAGCCCTGACGTCTAGGCGTAAACAAGGCAAAATTTGGGCTTTCAGTGAAAATGTAATAGACGTCTAACCATAGCCCAAGAATAGACGCACAGGCTAAGCATAGAACATGTCAAAGAAACGAAACCAAACACCTTGTAATCACTGTTGACTTTGCTTACATGATGGAATTTCATACATCTCGTAAGTTATTTTGGCCAAAACGACATGTAATCAAATTCAAGGTTATTTTGGCTAGAAGTGGGTCACTAATAGCCGGACTATATCGGGTCTATAGTAGATGGTGAAATGACAGCTATTGCTTGCTGAGTTATGTCTAGTTTTTTGTATTATTATTATTTGGTTTGCTTTTTTGGAGGTGTGTGCAGGTGCATGGGAGGTGTGTGTTGTGTGTGTCTGAGTGCATATGAAGTGGTTGCAGTTTGGCAAGGTTTAAATCACTTTTTTACAGATTAAACTGCACAGATTTCTACACACAGGTAAGACACCATATCAGAGAAATGTATGTTTAAACAAATTTAGGGTGTGTGTACAGTTTTGGCAGTAAGCTATCTGAGGGCCATTTTGTAATGTCCTCTAAGATATAGCGAAGCATGTCTGAAACTATGCTACTTTAAGTGCTCCTTGTGAAAATGATTGCGTATATGAGAGGTCCTTACTAATATAGGCCTAGCTCTTAGTGTCTATAGGTGTAAGGGTGTAAAAGCTTTTCTATGTGTGTTCTAGAGTTTTTGTTTGAGGGGGTTTGCATTATGACAAAAGGGTTCTTCCTCTGACTGTGATCAATGAAATTTCAACAAAACAAGCACTGAAGATGATTTCACTGTTCTGGGAAGTGAGGAGGACTTCCTGCCATTATGTTTGAGACTTAACCAATAGTGTGTGTGTGTGTGTGTGTGTGTGTGTGTGTGTGTGTGTGTGTGTGTGTGTGTGTGTGTGTGTGTGTGTGTGTGTGTGTGTGTGTGTGTGTGTGTGTGTGTGTGTGTGTGTGTGTGTGTGTGTGTGTGTGGTGTTGTACTTTTTGATCCTGAAATGTTTTAAGAAGGGGACATGTCTTTTATGAATGAATGAACTAATCTTGTGATGGCCAGAAATTAAAATATCATATTATAGTTAAACATGGCAACAAAAAAGAAGACAATTGAAGTGCAGTGAAATACGTTTTGAAAGGCAAATTTTTTGTTGTTGTTGCTTTAAATCTAATAATGTCAGCAGTTTTGTAGGAGGGTTAGGATTAGCGATAAAGGTAATTATCTTACCTGTGCACGCGCAGTTATACAAATAATATGAGACAATTGATCGTTCATCGCGCTTCACCACTGTCTTTCGAAGCATACGCACAACGTCGAAGCCAAATTACATTGACATCGCAAAAGTTAGACTGCTACGATTTCAGCCGGGATAAAGCGTTTACATTATTGGCCTATTTAATAAGACGATGTGTTGTTTTAGTCCGACTTGCGTCAAACCTTTAAAGTGCATGCACGCACATTATTCAAACGGCAAATGTGTAAGCAGAACAGATCCTGTAAGTAAACTACATCCAAACACCAATGAGGTAAATGTGGGCGTGGAATAGGCTATATCTAGCTTCATATTACTTTGATATCATGTAGGCTAATTAGCTCAAACAAAACAAAAACTAAAATAAAAAGCATTCCACAAACACAACACATATGAGCAAATAAACACATACAAGGTCTTATAGACCATTTGCTCATCACTTGTGTTTGTGTTGCTGTGTGTTTTATGACATGCTCTTCCTCTTAGCCATTGACGTCTTCCGGCTCATTTATTTTTGGCTACTTATGTCTTCACTACTTAACTGCTAAAGGACTAATACATCACAAGACAATGCAATTACTATGTCAAGTGCAATTCCAAACAGTTGCATGGAGACAAAAATATTCACAACACATTTTACTGTGACAGCACCAGAGTTTCTGTTATAGATGGTATGCGAGATAATGCACACACCAAAGACAGAAAACATGTGGTTGTGCTGCATTTTTGTTGTTTGTATGTGCGTGCATTCCTGGGTAGTACAGAAATTGGCACCAAAAAGAAAAAGAGCACATCAAACAATATACGTAGTATGGATTATACTAAAATGGGATATAGAGAAACTGAGGCTGTAAAATATCAGATTTTTTACTTCATGTGTTTCTCATATAGGCCTGACTGAGGAAGAGGATATCACAATGTCCAGTGGTAAAACATGCACAAACACAAACAATAAAACATGCACTTGTGAACAAAACACACTCTAACAGAGGTTTTCTGTGATTGTAGATGTTAACAGGCAGGCTGTGTTGCAGGCGATAAAAGTTCGAACCCATTTGAAAAAAGATGGAAGTTGGATTCAGGGATCTCAAGAGGTTCTGGACACTCAGTCAGATGTAAAATGGTAAATGCACACTTACGCTGTCACCTGCTGGCTGAGAGTGGTAGTATCAACCAGTCAAAGGTCTTTCCTGTGATTCCATGAATTCCATGTGAGACATCATTGTCTATTTCCCTCTCACTCTCAGTTCATCTCACTCTTTTTTCTGTTCACTCTCTAACAGTAAACCAGCAAAGCTTGTAAAGCCTAAGAATGAATCATCACCTGAGAGCAGTCAGGTCACTTCCTCCATCATACCATGTTCACAGAGTGGCGCCACCGCCTCCTCCAGTCTGGACACATCCACAACCCCTCAAAGCTCTTCTGTCATGTCAGCCTTAAGGACGTTTGAGTGAGAGCTGTTCTTATTTTCCTTGTGTGTTATGTATGTATTCAATGTTTCTGCATTCTATACATGTTTCCATCCAAATAACTTCAAGTATCTGCACTCCCTTAGGCCTGTGAGCTCAACAGAAAACACACCTGTCAAGAGAGGGTCCCATCTGGCCAAAAGGTCTGGTGGAGCTCTCTGTACTGGATAGAGCCTTTTATCTATTTTATTTTTTATTTACCTTTTATTTATTTAGCCTTTCTTTAATTTCCTTATTTGCAAGTAAAAAAAAACTGAAGCAGAAATTCTTAGATGTTCACACTTATTAATTCATAACAGACTATATTTAATATTTCATGAGGTGTAGAAGAACAATCAGATGCTTCATAATTATTCTGAATGTGTTCCAGTTCATATCCTGTCCTTGAGGACTCCAAGAGAGCACGTGCAGAGGACGTAACGGTCAAACCTGTAGAAGAACCACCAAAGACTCCAGCAGATGCTCTTAAAAAGGACGTAGTGGAGAAACCTGTAGAGAAACCATTGAAGACACCTGCAGATGCTCTTAAAAAAGACATAGTGGAGAAACCTATTGTCAAACCTTTAGAGGAACCGTTGAAGACACCTGCAGATGCTCTTAAAAAGGACGCAGTGGAGAAACCTATAGTCAAATCTGTAGAAGAACCGTTGAAGACACCTGCAGATGCTCTTAAAAAGGACGCAGTGGAGAAACCTATAGTCAAATCTGTAGAGGAACTGTTGAAGACACCTGCAGATGCTCCTAAAAAGGACATAGTGGAGAAACCTATTGTCAAACCTGTAGAGGAACCCTTGAAGACACCTGCAGATGCTCCTAAAAAGGACGTAGTGGAGAAACCTATAGTCAAACCTGTAGAGGAACCTTTGAAAACACCTGCAGATGCTCTTAAAAAAGACATAGTGGAGAAGCCTATAGTCAAATCTTTAGAGGAACTGTTGAAGACACCTGCAGATGCTCTTAAAAAGGATGTAGTGGAGAAACCTGTAGTCAAACCTGTAGAGGAACCGTTGAAGACACCTGCAGATGCTTCTAAAAAGGACGTAGTGGAGAAACCTGTTGAGGAACCGTTGAAGACACCTGCAGATGCTCCTAAAAAGGACGTAGTGGAGAAACCTATAGTCAAACCTGTAGAGGAACCGTTGAAGACACCTGCAGATGCTCTAAAAAAGGACGTAGTGGAGAAACCTGTAGACAAACCTGTAGAGGAACCATTGAAGACACCTGCAGATGCTCTTAAAAAGGACGTAGTGGAGAAACCAATAGTCAAACCTGTAGAGGAACCATTGAAGACACCTGCAGATGCTCTAAAAAAGGACGTAGTGGAGAAACCTGTAGACAAACCTGTAGAGGAACCATTGAAGACACCTGCAGATGCTCTTAAAAAGGACGTAGTGGAGAAACCAATAGTCAAACCTGTAGAGGAACCATTGAAGACACCTGCAGATGCTCTTAAAAAAGACGTAGTGGAGAAACCTGTAGTAAAACCTGTAGAGGAACCGTTGAAGACACCTGCAGATGCTCCTAAAAAGGACGTAGTGGAGAAACCTATAGTCAAACCTGTAGAGGAACCGTTGAAGACACCTGCAGATGCTCTTAAAAAAGACATAGTGGAGAAACCTGTAGTAAAACCTGTAGAGGAACCGTTGAAGACACCTGCAGATGCTCCTAAAAAGGACGTAGTGGAGAAGCCTATAGTCAAACCTGTAGAGGAACCGTTGAAGACACCTGCAGATGCTCTTAAAAAAGACGTAGTGGAGAAACCTATAGTCAAACCTATAGAGGAACCGTTGAAGACACCTGCAGATGCTCTTAAAAAAGACATAGTGGAGAAACCTGTAGTAAAACCTGTAGAGGAACCGTTGAAGACACCTGTAGATGCTCCTAAAAAGGACGTAGTGGAGAAACCAATAGTCAAACCTGTAGAAGAACCGTTGAAGACACCTGCAGATGCTCTTAAAAAAGACGTAGTGGAGAAACCTGTAGTAAAACCTGTAGAGGAACCGTTGAAGACACCTGCAGATGCTCTAAAAAAGGACGTAGTGGAGAAACCTGTAGTCAAACCTATAGAGGAACCGTTGAAGACACCTGCAGATGCTCTAAAAAAGGACGTAGTGGAGAAACCTGTAGACAAACCTGTAGAGGAACCGTTGAAGACACCTGCAGATGCTCTTAAAAAGGACGTAGTGGAGAAACCTGTAGTCAAACCTGTAGAGGAACCGTTGAAGACACTTGCAGATGCTCCTAAAAAGGACATAGTGGAGAAACCTATAGTCAAACCTGTAGAGGAACCGTTGAAGACACCTGCAGATGCTCTTAAAAAAGACATAGTGGAGAAACCTATAGTCAAACCTGTAGAGGAACCGTTGAAGACACCTGCAGATGCTCTAAAAAAGGACGCAGTGGAGAAACCTGTTGTCAAACTTGTAGAGGAACTGTTGAAGACACCTGCAGATGCTCTTAAAAAGGATGCAGTGGAGAAACCTGTTGTCAAACTTGTAGAGGAACCGTTGAAGACACCTGCAGATGCTCTTAAAAAGGATGTGGTGGAGAAACCTGTAGTCAAACCTGTAGAGGAACCATTGAAGACACCTACAGACACTACTGTAGAGGTAACAGGGAAGAAAACAGTAGAAGAAGTTTCAACAGATCAAAAGCAATCTAGTGGAGCACTGCATGAGAAAACAGACAAAACTCTACATGAAAATCCATCAAAACCTTCAGGTGCGCTGACCACAGAGAAAAAAGAAGACAGTCCAGTTGAACAACTCATAACAGCACATATACCTGTACCCAGACAAGCAGAAAACCAGCCTCCAAATAATCATGGGGAACTTTCACTAGAATCTGCTCTGAAAACTTCAACTACAGAACCAACAGAAGAGCCTCTTGTGGAAGCCCCAGCAGAGGACCACAGACTGAACAGTGAAGCTGGATTGAAGTAAGTCAGTCGTTTATGCAACACCAATTTCATTTTGATATGACATTTGTTGACCTAAATTGACTTTTTAGATTTTTTTTTGAAACGCCATTTTTAGTTTAATGTATGCTTAAGTCAATTAAATCAGTGTCCATTAAATGATATCTGTGGCTCTAGAGAATCAGAAAGAGGAATCACAAATGAAAACTTCTAGAAAAAGTTCTTGCCAGCTTTATGCTAGAGTATGTTATATTACATTTTTATTTTATTTATTTCTAGAGCAGTAATATTCAATTATATAATTAGACATTAGTTACACAAACTGTAACACTATTGTTTATCAGTATAAATCATGTAAACACATCAACACTGTCAAATTAAGTGTGACCTGTCTCACTAAATAATTGCATTTATTTTTACAATAAAGTTGAATGTATTAGTATTTGTATTCAACACAGTTTTATTCTTAATAAGACGTCTGTGTATCTGTGTGTCTCCCTTTGCAGTGTGAAAGGTAAAACCATGTGTTCCTTCTGCAAGCTGCCCTTAAATGGAAGTGTGAAAATCACCGTCAACATTCCTGACATTTGCTGCCATCCGGATTGTTTCAAGGTTTACTTTTTAAATCTCTTCTTCCTCTGTACTGAACTAGGCTCAGAAGTCAGTGTCTCAGCCTTCCTCAAAGTTGTTTTCATCTGAGCTTTGTCTATAAATTTCCACCTGGTATTAAAGGTGCAGTAAGCGATTTCTGAGAAACGCTGTTGAAAGTGGATCATAATGAGCTCCAAAACACACTTGTAGCCAATCAGCAGTAGAGGGCGTGAACACTCATGATGGGGGAGGAGAGACAGTGAGCAAGAGGGAGATTTGAAGAAAGACTGTAAATGGCTGAGGGACATTACAAAAGAGAAAAGGTCACTGAAAATAAGAAGGGTTATGATCAGGCAAGAGCTTTAGAACCCACGTTCCTAAGCACTAGAGACCTAAGCGAGAAGGCCCTTTAAAACGGACGCTGTTTCTGCACCACGAAATAAGAGAGGAGTCTCTGCAAAATCCAAACAAAAGTGGTCACAGGAGACACGTTAAAGGGGTCATATAATGGTACATGCACTTTTACAAGTTGATTGTACTGAAATGTGTGTTGGCAGTGCCTGTACACAACCATCATAAAATGATAAAAATCCATCCAGTGTTTTTTTTAAATCTCCTTATATGTTTTCCCCTCTCTCAAATCAAGCCGTTCGATTTTGTGATGTCACAAAATGGACGCCCCTCCCACAATTGTTGATTGACAGCAGCGTTTCAACACAGACCCGCCCTCGCTCGTGAGCGAGCTGTCAATCATAGTCCGCGCGTCATTGTTGATACGCAGGAGCACTGTCTATGAGCAGAATGCCGTCTAAGAGATTGTGGTGTTCTGTTCTTGGGTGCAATAAGGAACACAGCAGTCATTTTGATGTTCCTAAATCCAAACCGCTGAAGACGCAGTGGCTGAGTTTTGTTTTCGAAGGGAATATTCCCCACGATCAACGTCAATGCTTTCATGTTTGCGCGAATCATTTCACCAGACTGCTTTATAAACGAGAACATTGAAAAAGGTATTAGCTCCTGTCTGAGTAGGCTATGTGTTGTTTATGTGCCTAATGACTGTAATAGTCTCACAGACTGCGTATTTTTTAAACAGATCAGTCAAATGTTAGTGCTTCACCCCCTACAGTTGTACCTAACACTGCATAGATAACGTTACGCATCACGGACGAGCCTACATTTACCGAAAAAAAGTTGTTCATGACCATTAGCTGTAACATCAATCTGTCAATGAACTAACGTATACATCAGTAAACACATATAGCGTTCGTATCTCACTACGTTACCCTGCCAGTACATACAAAGATATATCAAAGTGATATTACGTTAACCAACCATTCAGACACGTCCTGTTTTCCGACTCCGGTTAAAATTGATACGGTTGCACAGTGTCCTCGGAGACTCTCGCTGCCATTCTTCAAAATATAACGTTACCCTCAACTGTTGTCAAGGCAACACTCCACGTGTGTTGTTGTGGCAAAACGCCCACGGAACAGAGGGGCGGGGTGAGCAAAGCATATTATCATTTAAAGACACATGCACTTAAACGGCGTGCTGAAAACAGAGCTGTTTTTTACCAGGTAAAATTTGTGTTTTCTTACAATACTAATGAGAATTTTTAATTAAAGTATATTAGAAACTTTTAATTTAGACCCTAAAGAATCATATTAGCTTGTACAAAAATGGCATTATATGACAGCTTTAAAGGGTTAGTTCACCCAAAAATAAAAATTCTGTCATTAATTACTCACCCTCATGTCGTTCCAAACCCCTAAGACCTTCGTTCATCTTCAGAACACAAATGAAAATATTTTTGATGAAATTCGAGAGCTTTCTGACCCCCCATAGACTGCAACGTTATAACAACTTTCAAGGCCCAGAAAGGTAGTGGTGACATTTTTAAAATAGTCCATGTGACTAAGTTACACTATACATTTTATTTCTTATTTACTCAACTTCATGCTGTCCCTGACTTTGTTCAGATGAACAAACAAATATTTTTAGACAAATAAACCATCTCTTTGAGTCCATTTAATGAAGGTGTATGGGACCTCCAAAGTTGATGCTTCAAAAACCACATAAAGTGAACATGATGGTAATCTACATAACCACAATGGATTAATAAATGTATTCTGAAGCAGAACGAGATTTGTTAAACTATAAACTCTTGCCTCCAGTCAAGTGTCATATTCTGGTTCAAGTTCACGCTTGGCATAAACAGCCCAAGACAATTTATCAACTGTGGTTGTGTAGATTAGGCCTACCATCGTGTTCATCATGGTTTTTAAAGAGTCAACTTTATTGGTCCTGTACACTTGCTTTAAATGGATGCAGAGATGGATTTTTGTTTTGTTTTGTTTTTTGTGCTTGTCTGAAGAAAGAAAGTCATATACAGTACATCTGGGACAGCATGACACTGAGTAAATGATGAGAATTTTCATCAAGTATCCCTTTCATTGCTTTTTCCTATGACCATCCACAGCAATAAGATGTGCTGCAGTGTGATCAGTAATGTTTTGTCTCTCTGTGTGTGTTTTAGTGTAATGGCTGCCGCAGTCCTCTGGGTGATCTCTCCTCATCTATGTACCAGTATGCTGGGAAAGTCCTCTGCGAGAGATGCTTTGATCAAATCTTCCAGCTCTGATGATTACTCCCCACAGCCACCTACTGGACTACAACTTACAACAAAGCTCATCTCAGACTCTGCCACTACGTTTGCTTTAATTCAGCACTTATTTAAAATAAACTTTATCAGTGATGGAAATGCTGTTGTAGGTTTAGTGCACATGAATACAACACCATTTTCTGTTAATGATCATTGCTGTGTGTGCATGTATTCATATATATATAGTATATACAATTTCCCCTTGGGGGTTAATAAAGTATCTCTTTCTGTGTCTGATCAACATGTTCCTCATCTTCTTCTAACATTTCAGTTTCAATTGTATTTTAATATCCTCTTTAAATGTGATCTGTAGCTGTAAGAAGAATTGACAACACTGATCGTCATCTTTCATTAAAGTTTATTGCATGAGTTTCTATGAAGTCAACACACAATTTTATGTAAATTCATTTTAGTTTGCATTATTTTTATTAATCATTTACAGATATCAATCTGACTAGAAATATTTTTAGTGTTCTAAAATGAGCTAGAACAATAAAAAAAACATTAGTTCCTTTGATCGAGCACCATCATTGAACAGGTTCAGCATATTGCCACAGTTAGTCAAAATATACAACAAATACACACTGACACTAAGAATGTCTGTAAATACTGAATTCAAATTGACACAAAGAAATATGCTCACTTCAGTGCTGTTTCTCTGTGTGTCTCAGAATATAAACCAACAACTGACTGAGGAAACAAGTCAAACTCTCTCAAAAAGATGAAAAATGAGAGAGAGAAGCTAAAATCCTAGCAAACTGCAAGGCATTAATATGACCATGAAGCACAATGAATACAATCATTAAAATGAATAAATGGCCGTGAGAGAAAGGAGAGAGCGGTATGACAATGTGTGTGTGTGACAAAGACAGAGAGAAAAGAGACAAATGAAGAAATAGAGAAGCTAGATTCCACTCCTCCAGAGATCTACAGTACAGTAGTTTGTGGTTTTATGTTTTTTCCATTAATCAGTGTTCTATAGTGAGGTTTGTTTATTTGTCTCACTAGTGTGTGTGTGTGTTGTGCTCTGTATGATAGACCTCTGCAGGGGCTTCATGGCACTCGCTTGCGTTTCCTCACGGGCCACAGTGATGACACCACTGATACCGCTGCAACAGGAAAGCGGGCCTAGCAACACCGAACCTAGCAACGGATTCCCTTCCTTCCGAGAAACCTTAGAATAGCGTAGTTGTAGGTGGTGGCAACCACGTAAATGAACTAGAAAAAATAAGAAAAGGAAAGAACAACCCATAAGTCTGATCAGAAGGCGGCACTGACCTGTTCCTCTGCAAAAGAGGAAATCTGACGTTTTGTGACATTAGTGTTTATATCCCTTTGACACTCTCTGGATGATAAACATCAGACAAGGCATGTGATTCTAATAATATCACATCATTTATTTACAAACTAGTCCGTAGCAGAGTGCAGTACTAATATTTTAGAGGAACAATCACTTTGGAGCAACTGGGGTTTAAGTTCCTTGCTCAAGATAAATTCAGGACTTGATTCTTTGAAAAGGTTGTGAACGATTGTTAATGCAGTAATTATTTTTTACCATCTGGCATATGTGCACAAATGTGCATTTGTTTGCAGATGGCACATATCTAATGGAGAATTTGAGAGTAGCTTAAGTGTCTAAATACTTTGGGGGCCATTGAAACTGCAATTTTCTACTTATTACATTATTATTACATGTTTGCACCAATCTCACTGTGATCCTCAGCAGGACAGAGGGCTGTCCTGATAGTTATATCTGGAAATAACTAGATAAATAACTGCTGCCAAATACACAGGAAAGGGAGTAGAGACGCTGGGGATCTGTCAGTAGCAGAGAGGTCAGTTAATGATTGTAAACTAAACATTCCCTTGCTATACTTCCGTTATGAACTTCATGCTGTTTGACAGCTCTGCACTCTGACCTCAAAGAATCCAGTCCAAATTCAATGGCAATGGAAGTTTGTCAATAGACATAAATAAATGTGTAAATATAATAATCAAAATATGTGTAAATGACCTGTTTCTGTTCTCAGTAATTGCCAAAATTGACCAATCATTGTCATTTGTGATTCTTAAAATCATTTCATAAAGATTTCTGAGGTGGATTTACCAATTAATAATGGATGCTTTCCAGAATGCAAAGCAAGGAGGCCCTTGAAATAGGAACCAGTTAACCACTATGACTTCGCACAAAACATCTTCCACAGTAAATATCAATGACTGAATTTCACGTGTGTAAAATATGAGATCACTAACCAGGGCAAGAAGGGTGATTCCTGCTCCAGCAAATGCACAGATGTAAAGGTCATGGGTCATGTGGAACTGGAAACATGAAAAGGGATATAAGTGATATGATCTCTTGAAACTCTGAGTATGTGTGTGTGTCCAGGACTATAACCATCTAACCTCTTGTGTTTTGCAGATGTTGCCCAGTGTATTTCCACAAACAATCCCAGGCACAGCATTCCAGGGAAGAAACCCTACATAGAAAAAACAGACATCATGATCATGAACGCACACAGATTCACACACACACATGGGCGCAGACGTACCATACATGCGTGGGTCCATGCAGACCCTTGATTGCTGGTTGAACAAGGTGGTTTCCGACAGAATGTTGACTTTGTGACAGGAGCTTTTCATATTAATGAAGAAGAGCACGGGAATGGCAGTGAAGCCAAAGACAACCAGCCAGATCACAGCAAGAATGTATGTCAGGATAATCAGCTGGACGAGAGAGACAAGCATGCAAGTAAATCTTGATATAACACCTAAACAGTGTTTAAACAGTCCAGATACAAACAAAATAAATCAGACTAAATCAACTGCTCAGAGGTTATCAGGGAGTTTAGATACAACAATCAAGTTGCAGTTGGATGAAATAGTGATCTAGCTGGTGTGTATTTTAATGTTCCCTCACTTTCTGACCTAAGATTCTCCATGACTTCTCCATTCATTTGTGATAATAGGATAAGTAGTTTTGCAAATCATTTTATAGATATCACATTTTCAAAATGTAATTTAAGCTGAAAGAAATACTTACTAAAGGACTGAGCATAGCTGAACAAAGAACACTAAATACAAAAATTCCTATGGGTTAAATAATAATAATAAATATATAAAAAAAATTATAAAATATTATTAATAATTTATCTTATATAAAATGTTATATATTTATGCATTCTTTTTTATTTCTTTTCCATATCCTAATATTTCATTATCAAGAAAGATGAAAAGAGAAAAATTCAAAAAGCATTTCACGCACGCACGCGCGCACACACACACGCGCACACAAGCATGCACGCACGCACACAAACACACACACACTCACGGTCAGGCTGAGGCCGCGCCCGAACTGGGTGCTCCTGAATTCTCCGAACGTCTGCTTTACTGCACTGGTGGTGTAAAAACCTTCAGCCAACAGCAACAATCCATAGAGGAAAAAGAAGGAGGCCAGACCGTAGATCACATACTGGAAATATTTTATACTGAAACACAAAATATGGAACAATGACACAAACAATCAAAAACAGACCCACAATCACAAAAAGAAAGAGAAAGACAATCACTCACAAGTCTGCCAGCACAATGAAATCCTGGACGTCCCTTGCGAAGTAGAGCTCTATGAATGTGTGTGTGTGAGTGAGCGCCTCATGCCCTCCCCCACAGAAGAGTGCCACACCAGTGTAGCAGAGCAGGGTGGCCAGCAGGCTGGTGTAGGGCACGGCGCCCAGGCAGCGGATGCAGCAATCATAGCAACCTGTAGGTGAGTGATATATCAACACACACACTGCACATGCAGCACACACAATACACACACACATTTACACACACACTCTATTCTAACAGTGCACAAGCGCACTCATGATCATCTAGAAAGCTCACCGCTGACCTATAAATGAGCATGCACACTTAATACAAACACCGCTAATGTGCTTTTAAGAGTTAGTTGGCCTACAGTAAGTCAAGGACACACAACAACATGCACACACATACACACACACACAATGTGCTCTATCTGACTGACACATGCACACACTTTTAAACAGTCAGTGTATCATGGAATCACAAATGAACAAGCCAAAATGCAGGCGATCAAAAAGCCCTGCTCGAAATCTCGAACCACAAAAAGAAACCCAAATTACAAAAACCTGAAAGTATCAAAACAGACTTCGTGAAAAAAAAAAAAAAAGATGAATATGCGCTATATGCACCAAAACATTGAACAGGCAAAGCAACTATATCAATAATAAAGCAACTTAACCAAAAGAAGCCAAACAATAAGCGGCAGAAGGCTCAGCTATGAAGTTCTGCAGTCCCCAGCGTGTGAGAGAAGATGATGCGCCTCGGGTCACCTAGCGCTTTACACAACCACGGCTGTTTCACTGGAAACATGGACACTGCTGAGCCGAACCCACACCAGGAGAGAGCCGTGAAGACGCTTGTCCACTCACTCCACAGAGATTTCTGTCCTCTGTTGCTCTAATTTCTCTTTCTTTCTTCAGATACACTCCACTGTCCACCTCAAGGAAGAAAAAAAACGCATCGCTTAAGCTGCTCCTCTCCCTCCCTCACTTCTTTCTCTCCTTCTTTCCCTCCCTCCCTTTCTCTTTCTCTCTTGCCTGAGTAGCCTGGTGTCAGGGTGAGATTTGGAGGGGGGGGTTGCGTTTTCATGTGTGTTTGAGGTTTTGTGGTCAGTAAAAGAAGCACTTGTGACAGTCATAATGGCTTTTGTTTTAACAACAAAACGTATCATTGTGAACAAACACACACACACACACACACTCACAGGCCTCAGCAGTGGAGTGCGTCATTGCATTTCAACCCATAGCGGCACAGACAGACACATACTGACACCACTAGGGTTACAATTGGGATCATGGCAGGTCACCCAGCCTTTTACACTCTTTTTAGACCCTTTTTTTTTAGCTTATCTTCTCAACAAGCGTCAAAAATGCCTCAAAAATAGCCACAATAATCTATCACAATAATCACAATATTGATTACTATACGGAAGACATTTATTCATCACACCCTCTGTTTGAGAATGTTGAAATGCTTTTGGGTCTTAAATTAACTTAAATGGGATAGTTTACCCAACTATTCTGTCATAATTTTCTCACCCTCATGTCATTCCAAACCTGTATACCTTATTTCTTCTGGGGAACACAAAAGAACATACTTTTGAACATACCATTTACATTTGAAATTCAGTGCTTTACTTTTTGTCCATACAATGAAAAGTCGTTGGGGTCCAATGTTGTTTGGACACCAGTGTTCCTTTGTGTTTTGGAGAAGAAAGAACAACCGGTTTGGAAGAACTATCCCTAGTTTTGAGCAGAAAATGACACATTTGCTATAACAGTTCAAACTGAAAATGTGATTCTGCAGAAGGCTGATAAGCTCTTGTCCATCTAATCTGCTGTCAGGCACTGCAAAAATAATAATAATACAATGCATACATGTTAATCCTTCATGCCTATTTTTAGACTGGCACTGGGCCGTACAGGATTCGCCCACAGAGAAGAGAATATTTGACCTAAAGACCTTATGTGACCTCTGGCTGGAGTCTCCTGAGGTTACTGGTCGTCTCACCCACACCTCTGAGGCGTCGTAGTAACTGTCTTTGCCAATCAAAAGCAGAGCCAGCTGGTTAATCAATCAAAACAACCTTTCTAATGAATTAGAATCCATTTAATACCGTATTTCCCCTCCATAAGTACAGGAGTGATGCTTCTAAGCTTCTTCTGACCAATCAGAAGCCATCTTAATCTTACACACTACATACAAAAAGGATCATTAAAACACTTCTATGCATTTATCTAAACAACTAATATCACATGCAAATCACAGACAGAACGATCAATTCAAATTCTGCCAGTAAATATGAGAAAAATGATGAAAATCATAGCATTGGTTAAAAATGGGTTCAGGTGAGTTCAGGTAGACTTACCCATGTGAGTATGTGTGTGCGTATCGCGCTCTGTCTCTCTGATGTGCCGTGTAGTTTAATCTCTCGATGCTTTTATGATTCTCACTCACGCTTTTGTCCCTGGAACAATAAACAAACCCCTTTGCTCTCTCTCACAAACAAACACACTCACACACTCACACACTGGGGCAGATCTTAAAGATGCAGCGCCCTCTTTCACTGCCATGATAAATAAAGAGTAAGTGTGTTTGTGTGTGTGTCAGTGCAATGAATCCTAAATGTTCTCATGCGCATGCATGAGAAAGATGAACAAATGGGCCAAAACACTCATGCACAAACGCTAGTATCTCTTTTTGGCCTCTTCACAAGTTCTACATAAACATCCATGTACACACACACAAACACATTTGCTTAACTTTCTGCATTTCCGCAGTTATTGATTTCATTTTAATTACTTCTTTTTTTTTTTTTTACAAATTAGGATGTCCCCCAAAAAAGGTTATGGTCAGATTTAACTCACTTCTAGATACAAATTTGTTTCCAAAATATGGTTAAGTTTGTACACACACAGATACATTTTTAAACAAACTGAGGGCGGTGTGACTGAGTCAGTTTGGGACAAAAGACCATTCAATAGTACAATACTACAATACTACAGCTGTCCGAATTAGGAACACACAGACAATTCTCTCTTTTAGTAACACACACACACACACACACACACACACACACACACACACACACACACACACACACACACACACACACACACACACACACACACACACACACACTCTAGTAAACATTGGGACTTATGTGTGATTTTAAAGAATTTTGTGATTTTGTGCGCTCCATTAAAAGTATCTGTCAAAAACCCAGGTTATTACACAGGTGTAATTTACAAAGTGTTATTATATTAGTCAGGAAACCTCAAATAGGCGATGGTTTTATAGGCAAGTGTTGATATTACCTAAACTGCTAACTTTCACAAAAACCTGCTCATATCAGAAGATTTAGTCTATAGCAAAACATTGTTTGGCTCATTTATGCAAGGACCACTGAAATGTTTTTGTTTTTTTTGAAATGTTGACCTTATAATAGCCAAACCTTGGGCCGGTTGCATAAATTGCTTTGACTAGTCTTACATAAAAAAATGTTTGTTCATAACTTTTTTTATATACATAAGGTGTTTTTAATTTGTATCAAAAAAAGTAAGTCGGATTTCCCCTTGGCTTACTGCTAGTTAGTTCTTAAGATACAGTCTTACAATTTTTACGATCGCTAGGACACATTTCTCAATACTTAAGGCACTTTTTCAAAACTCTTCACACAGTGATCACAACATCAGTTAAATGAAACTGTGGATCATTTAACATTGCTTTGGCACAAAATGATTTCAATGACTACATCTTTCAAGTTACATAAATTATTTTCTCACTCAGACACAACAAGCATTACTCAACAACTTTTCAAAACTATTAAACTTAAGTTCAAAACCTAAACGAATAAGATAGAAATTTGCTACATTTCTACAGTAATACCATATTGAAATATATTCTGAATCTTTAAACTTAAATACTATCAAAACAATTTGATGTAGCTGAACACCTACACAAGTGTTTGTCTTTCAATTTCATTACCATCTATACAAAAGGGGAAAACTTAGGAATAATTTTGTACTGTAATGTAAACATGGAGTATGTAAAATACTACTGCAGTGAATTATAAGCAGAATAGCGTGTCATTCTTGTTTTGTAAGACATTTTTACAAAAGCAATTTGTTAGTGTTTTTTAGGTCAGTGTTTTATTAGTGACAAAGTGTGTTTGTTGGTTGAAAACCTTTGCTATTGTGTTATGGAATAGTTAATTGATTTGAGACATAGATGAAGTGTTTTGGTAGTATTAGTGCATTTCGAATGTGACATTAACTGCTGTGCCATGTTAAAAGTTGGTTAGGAGAACTGTGTGGAAAAATACCTAAGTATTGAGAAATGTGTAGCGATTGTAAAAAACGGCAACTTGTTGTGACTGTTTATGCCACTGGCCCATAGACTTGCTGAATAAAGGCCTATTGCATAGTCGTACGGAAAGCGCTGCCCGAGTGGGAAGTTATGTTAAGTAGCTAGGCTAATAGATTTTTTAATTTTGTGTGAAATATTCCAATACAATTTTTTGTTTTAGACCTAGTTAAGATTTCCCTGTAGCTCTAAGGTTTATTCAGGTTCAGTTCTGACAGAAAGAATGTGCCCTGAATGCGCTGTAAAAGGCTTATGCGTCACAGATTTCTCTTGAGATCAAAAACTTCAGTCTTCAGACTCCAAATCAATCTTGATAAACAAGGAGCAGGAAGTTTAGGCAAACTCAATATTTACTGCAAATTTGAGGCAGAAATGTACAGAGTATAAAAGAACAGACTTCTGCAAGCCGTTGAATCGACAGACCTGAGCAGCTGCACATCAGGTCACCCTCATCCAGGAGAGACACACTGCTGTTTCCAACACATGCATCCAAATGCCATTGTCTTTCCTCTTCAAAGTCCAGATGAACTCAAATGGTGGTAAATACTGCAAATTCTTTTATAAAGCTGTTGAACTTTCACATAAACACGTTAACAGACAAACGTTCTGCTGGTTACCAAGGAAACTATCGCAAATTTGGCACAAAAATCATGGCAGGGGTGGTTAGCATAGAGAATCTAACCATCTGGCAGGATATGACACCATAACTACACGATTGTAACGTTACTCCTGTGCAAACTCTGTGCAGCTCCGTAGTAAACATGATATTTTAGAACGTCCATCATCAGAGAAGCCCAGTGTTCAGTGCAAATCACCACATTCATGTTTCACGGGAAAGATTAACATTTTAAGTTCTCAGCAAAAGCCTGTATGTCATATCACAGCGTGAGTGATGTCATATTACTGTATGAGTGATGTCATATCACTGATAAATACTGAAGAAACTCAATGCTTTCAAATTGAGTTCGAACATTTTCACAAAACATATCAAACAAACTCAGATACAATACAGATTTAAGATGATTGAAAAGCATTGTCACAAAATGATAACATTTAGCAAGACACAAATTATCTAAAGATGCTTAACTTGAAAATTACACACCCGCTCTCTCTCACTCACGAATAGCCTAATCTTCACACACGCCGTGTTCCTTAATACTCGACGTTATGTGTTCGTGTAACCTACAACTAAATGAATCGATTATACCAAAAGTAAAATAGCCATCACAATTCACCCGTTCAGAGAGAGAGAGAGAGAGAGAGAGAGAGAGAGAGAGAGAGAGAGACTATAAAATAGTACATTTTTTGCGCTTATAAAGAAAGAAAGGAAAATGTTTAGGATTTAAAATCAATCTGGGCTTCAAATGACCTTCTTTGCTATGGATATAATCTGATCTTAAAAACGATTAGAAAGAATTTTTTTCTGACACATTCAAAAAAGCTGTCTGTACATTGACGTTAATATATGTTATACTGTACAATAGCCATTAATATGTTTGTTATTACAGGTTATTATTATTACATATCTTAGAATAAGTGCTTGCTTGGTTCATAATGGTGAACCACTGATGGGACTCCAGCGCCCCCTACTGTTCTTGCGGATCAAACCACCTGCAGGGTTTTTAGAGTCTTGCAGCACCACCTAGAGGCAGCAGCGGTACTACAGCTCACCCTCCAGGTAATCTGCTCGTTCTTTCTTATTCCACAGAGAAGTTTCTTAACTGCTCATATAACGTGAATATTGTCTGTATAGACATAGGTCAGAAGCGGTGCGTTCATACTGAGCCGTACTAGTGTGCTGCAGACCGTGACACTTCCTTCTGGCTTATATTGTTCGTTTCCTTCTGGTTTATATGATTGTTTCTGATGTTTCTGTTTCATTAGTGCCCTAAATCAGAGGTGATTGTGCTCATGTTATTATTAGTTTCACCTGCTATTGTACTTTCGAATACTGCTAAACAGTTTGCACCGGATTGATCTGGTTTTACAGTAATCAGTCGCTGTGATTGTGTTGTAAGGATTTGTGGGATGTGAGTGTTGTGTGTTGCCGTGTGGAGTTTCTGTTGCATGTTATACACGTGTTGTTGAGTGTGGGTGGGGCAGGCTGGTGGAGTTGTATCCATGTGTGAAGGTGTTGTAAGGGTGCATGCTGGGATACCCCATCAAAGAATTAGGTGACATGGTAATGGTGTTGGGCGTCATGGTAACACTATTGGGTGTCAAGCTAACTGTGTTGGGTGTCATAGTGCCGCTATTTGGAGTCATGGCGACAGAACTGGGCGTCATGAGTGGAATGTCATCAGGTGAGCGGCGGAGTGTGAGGGCGTAATCCCGTGGAGATGACGCCGGGGTCAAACGTAGGGGGTCGCACAGTGACCCCTCCTCTGGGTTACCCCCAGAGATGGAGGTGGGTGTGTAGCTGAGGTCATTGGGCGGGGTCTGGCGCTGAGGTGCGGACTGAGGGGGCGTGTCCTGCCGACTGCGTTTGTCCTTGCGGTAGTAGAGCGCAGCAAAGGCCAGGACGTTGAGGAAGAGGAGCGACGCTCCCACAGCGATCGTGACACTCAGCTCCGTGGAGTAATCGCGCGGATTGGCAATGACCAGCGGTCCACTGCGTGCTGTGGACTGGGGGGGCTGTTTACCAGGGGTACGAGCCTTGTTGCCTGGCCGCGGCGTAGCACTGTGAGAGCTGTGTGTGGTCAGAAGAGGTGGAACCCGCGTGGTGGTGGACGTGTAGTGGAACATGTCATGCAGGTTGTACAGGTGAGGTACCAGGTGCTTCCAGAAGGCCACTTTAGTAGCTCGATAATGATCCCGAACACGAGGCTTCAGCCCAATATGCAGATACAGCTGGTCGTGAGGACCGTACTTGGCCCATGTCACTTCTTCAAAACGGTTTGCCTTTGTGTGGATGAACTTCGTATCCTGAGGAACTGGCTTGTTCGGATCCCTAAACAAACAGATACACAAAAATACAGTTAATTAATTACATCTGAACTAAATAAACTATATAAATATTATACAATTTAATCCTGATTTTTTTTTTATTGTTTTAGTACATTTTAAAATTAATTTATATTTTATCATGCCATATTCAGTAATATTCAATAATTTCAGAAAATGTATATCAAACTATAACAGCAAACTTAGAACAAATGGTGCATTAAATAGAGCAAAAGTGACAGACATAATTTTACAAAAGATTTCTACAAAAATATTAAGCAGCACTACTGTTTTTAACATTGATAATAATAAGAAATATTTCTTGAGCTGCAAATCAGCATATTAGAATGATTTTTGAAGGATCATGTGACACATGACTGAAGTAATGATGTTGAAAATTCAGCTTTGCCTTCGCAGGAATCAATTATTTAAAAATATATTAAAATATAAAGTTATTTAAAACTGTAATAATATTTCTGTTTTCACTGGTGACAAGACTCAAAATATCTTACTGACCCCAAACTTTTGAACAGTATTTAGTGAATAAATATGTAGGCTATTATTTGAAACACATATCAAACATATACAAGATTTATCAACACAAACAAATTGTGAATAACAACATATTAAACTATCCCTGTTGTGAGCTGATGTATGTATGTATCTACAGGTGCATTGTTTTAATGCCACTTTCTTTCCACCAGAAGGCACTGTTTCATTGATTTAAATGCTGATGCCCTGTTTTACATTGTAATTTACTTATAGCATTGCTCCTCCCAGTTTCTAGCTATGCTCCCTGTGACCTACTTCAAGGTCACAGGGACTGTTTACATGTTTACCAGTCACACTTGTTTTACCATTCCCTGGTGGCTGGGAAAGATGTAAGATGGGAGCCTGATGTATTGTGGCAATGTGCTATGGTGTAAATACTATTATGTAATGCCTTTTTACAGCATTTTTTCACGCACTGGACTGTGAACAAAATTTATTTTTGTTTAATGATTGCATAATTGATTACAGAGTGGCATGTATAAATAATATTTGCAAAAAAACCAAACAATCTTTGACTCTTTTTTGTTGTTGTTGTTGTTGTTGTAATGTCAATGATAATATTTCACTTTGTGTTGCTTAATTGTGCATATTTCTTTGATTGGTTGCTTGTGCTATTTTAGAGTGTTCTGTTTTACCCGGTCTTTGCAAAGTTGGTCCAGTAGGTCATAACGACGGCACTCAGCATGATATCATTTCGGGAGAAGTTGCAGGGAAAGAGTTCAGTGGGACCAATAAGCGGAATGCCGAACACATAGGGGAGCTCATCACCGTGTGCCGAGTCCGCCCATGGAGGCTTCATAGGGCTCTGGCAGTGATGGTAGAATGCATAGAAGAAGGTCGGAGAACCGTAACGTGCATGCAGGTCGGCCGTCACCACAGCTGGCTCCACCCACTGGTGATCCGTAAACATGGCCACTAGGGTTTTGCGGCGGGTCTCGGGATTGTCTCGATCGGCCCAGTCAGTGTACATAAACTTTATGGTCTCTCTGAGAGTGTCCTTCCCTTCTGGATAACCGTAGAGACCGTCCACAAAATCAGATACTGTGAAGTCAAAATCCGAGCCAGAAACTCCGCCCTCTTCTGGTTCCACCACACCCTCTACGAAGCGGAAGCCCTCGCCCTGGTTAACGCCCAACATGATGTCATAGTTAAGGAACTCCCCCTGCTCCATGAGCACTTCAGGGTCATCCGGGATGAGGTCACCATCAATGACCGGGCCAAAGGCCACGTGGAAGCGCGCTGGCTGAATTTCCTGCTCCACCAGTTCCTTGTAGCTACGCTTCTGCATGCAGAGGACCAGGTCCTGCATAAAAACCACAAGCATTATATCTGCCTCCTCACCTACACAACTGCTAAAAATTGCTAGTCATTAAAATGTAGACACTAAAATAAAGTTAAAAATAAATAATTACACTGGCAACCAATCAAATTTCACAACTGCATTGCCACCCCCTCCTTAATTACTCAACAGTCATCAATCAGCAATCAAATTAAAACAATCATCTTACTTGTGTGTCAAGGACATTACAGCCGACACGCTCTGCGAGGAGACGTGTGTATTTCACAGGCTGATAGTTCACTGACCAACTGGATAGTGCTGAGCCGCTCTGAATGATTGCTCTGTGGAACAAACCTGAAGAGAGAATAGGGAATGTCAGAAGAAAATAAAACTGTAAATGCCATGCCAATATTCCAGATCAGTAATTATATTAGTATCCTCAAAGGGCAGAGTTGCAGTATCTTTCATCTGTCATGAAAGACGGGGTCCATCCACATCCTGGGCTTACTCTGTGTATCCTCACATCCTTCAACCACATTACTATATATTTTTTTATCCACTCTCAATTATTAAATGAGAAGCTTTTATACAGTATCAGTACATGCTGGGCAGGTTATTTCTTCTTACATGTGCCAAATAATCTGTTTGGTCCCAATCTGTAACACCTTTCTTTTAAAGATGTACTCTGAGGGGGTTCAACAGACTTATGACATGTACTGATAAATAAATATCTTCACAGAACAAATGATCATTTAAATCAATTTTATTTTCTCCACCAGTGCTTAATACATGTGCCAAACAGACAATAGAAATAAACTGCAAAGCAATCTCAAAGGTCTTTGTCTCTTCAATAATGCGTCAATGACATGAACTAAACTTATCGTTTGAATGCCCTGTCTTTGATAAGTTGAACTGATGATGAAGATGAAATGAGTTACAAATCCACAAGACTATTTGAGTGCGATGCAATGGTTGTAATCCTATAATCCACAAGGTGAGAAAAGATCGCAGACAACAGCGTTCGGTGAATCGTTGTCCTCAGTGCCACACTACTGGCCATGTGCAAGGCCATGTGTTGTAGCCCCGCTGCCAGCGTGGACTGCACTTGAATTCACTGTCTCTTGTATTCAATCTGTGCTCCCAAAAGAACATGTAGAAATTAAAAATCCTTTAGTTGAGCAGAAACTCAAAGAGTTCTCAACAAAGGACTTTAGAGGAGCAAGAAGGTAGCATGAGTTCAACCATTAGATTTCCCTCTACCAAACGAACTTGCTAGAAATTAACTTTTTTATTAAGGGGCAATTGATCTTCAGGGTCATTTTTGCTTTTATGTTGCCCTTTTTTCCTGACCATATACAGTTTCTGTCATATGTTCCAATTGAATACAT
Source organism: Leuciscus leuciscus (assembly GCF_965113295.1). Taxonomy (NCBI): domain Eukaryota; kingdom Metazoa; phylum Chordata; class Actinopteri; order Cypriniformes; family Leuciscidae; genus Leuciscus; species Leuciscus leuciscus. The sequence goes on along the minus strand of NC_138729.1, from coordinate 39,281,968 downwards.
TCTGTCTGTTTCTTAAGTTTGATGCTTCATATTCAACTGCACTCACAGTTTTGTAATCAGTTAGATAATATAATATTAGTAGGATAACTCCCATCTGGTCGGGGGTGGGCTTTTTTTTTTATCATTTAATATTTCACATTCAACTATCTCCTCTGAGACAGCGATTACAGATATCGGACAGCTAACATGTCTATAGAGACACTAATCCCAAACTTGATAGGCCTAGAATACAATATCATGACAGTCAAATATCATCAGATGTTCTCTGCAAAGCACGAGCCATGAGTCATCACTATTGTGGCCTTCAGCAAAACACTTTTACCCCTGATTCCTCCCGCAGGACTGTTGCTGTGATGAGCCTGTGCCTTGACTCTATGGTTGCACTGTACGAAAGTCGTGTAAACAAGTTTCACCAACCTTGATCAGGTGACTGAAACATTTCTGTTCTAATCAATTCTACCACATCATTTCAACCAAGACAAGCCTTCCATAATTAGCACATGCATTTCTGACTCATGCAAATTACTCAACAAGGAAAGTGAAAAGAAACTACTTCAACAGCTACATCCTACTGGGATGCTCTGCTTGGTGTAAAACATGCCAATCACCCACCAGATGGGAGCTGAATTTTCCTGAATTTCGGGGATTGAAGCTCAAGTCAGCTATTATCAGAATCAGAAAGAGCTATATTGCTTGCACACACAAGGAAAAAACCCTGGTATTGAAGCTTCCAGTGTACACTTATACTGAATAACGTATCAAGCTGAATAAAAAAAAAAGTCTTAGATCAGGGGTTTTCATTTTTATTTTGCAAATGACTATAAATATGATGTACAGTATAAAGACCCATTTGTACTGCATGAAAAAATGAGGTGTGAGAACATGCTGTTCTTAAAAATAAATAATTTTCAAATATTTTATATTATTATAAATAATTTATTATATAGTATTTTTTATTGTTTTTAAAGCCTTTATTGTGTCACAGTAAAATCAAAGCTAATTTAAATAGTATGTGGAAATATTTACCAGTATTAAGTAAGACAGTATATATTTTTCTACTCACTATTAGAATAATTTCATGTGCTTAAACCTTAAACTGTGTTGAAAAAAACCCCAAAACATTATAATATCTAATCTTTGGTATCCTAGTTTAAAAACCCCTGCTTTAGATGGTACTGCAACTTATGTTAGCATAGTACGGGAGTATCAAAAATATCAAATAAATTAGACTCTTGTGTGATAGAGTGGATGAATGAATAAGTGTCACATAATGCTCACATCAGATAATAAACCAAAAAATGAAATAAATAAATAAAAAGAAGAAGAGTTTTTTTTTCCCTGAAATTTCCTCTATCGCTGTCATGTAGAAAATATAATTTTACTCAATCAAACGCTCTGGCATACAAAATGAAATGGAATCTACATGCAGATTTAATCCTTTTTATCCTTTATCCTCTTCTGTAGCAGAGACTTTCTAGTGAACAGTAAAATTGATTTTTGATTGTTTGAAGTCATACTGCATATTTCACTCGGTCTGGAACAGTCAGAATAATTTAAAGAGAGCTTAAGTCTTAATGACTTAGTATCAGTGTATTTCAGAGAAGCAACAAAACCTGTAGAAACCACAGTTAAATGTATGGAGGGTAGAGAGAACGGGATGTAGCTTAAGTCCAATCATTTTGAACATCTCCATAAATGATATACCAACAGTAGCGGTGCAGTCTGCCACCAATGACCTCACTCTATACACACTGAAAAATAATGTCTGCTCAACGGGGATGACCTGTTCTGCGGTACCCACAAAAAAAGGACGCTTTCTTCTGGAGCAATAACTGCAAAAATTGTTAGTGACAGTCAATTTAGACAAAAACAGAGATGTGGTTTTCCGTAAAAAAGCAGGATTTCTAGGAAACATACCAGTTTTGCTGGCGGTGTCCTAAAATACACAACCACTTAGAAGTGCAGCTGGGTTTTATTCTGGCTGTAAATGCATTTGGTGAGAAAAGAGCTATAAAATTATACAGTATGTACAAAATCAGGGTTTGCTAAACTATATGTATCAGCAAATGCATGCGTAAACTATCATTAGGCTATGAAATAGGGGGATCAGCGTAAAATTTTCAAAAACTGACAAAAAGAGGGAGGGAGAATACAAAACAGTGAGAGAAAGAGATTAAAAGGAAGAGGAGTTATCAGTACTGTACACCGAAGCAAAACGATGATGTAGGATCAATATCCCTGCAGGCGTGTGCGATTGACTCTGATCTCTGTAAAACACTCTTTGCACACACGCCTTGCAGTGACAGACACACCTACACACACTTGAGGCCCACAACAGAGGGATAAGGCTGATGAGGCAGGAGACAAGTTACCATGGTTACAGCAGAGATTACCGTGGTAACGGAAACTCGAATGTGACAGTGGTCATGGTTGCAGAGGCAGCTGTCTCAGCAGTTACGGACTGCAGAAATACACTATGTACTAGGTAATACACACCTTTAACTAATTACCATAAGGCCTTACAGAGGGTATCATTAAATAAGCATAATTATAAAAAATGACTTTATTACCAGGATTCCAATGAGGAGATTTTAAAAGGACATATTTTTGTCCATTATCTCTGTTTTCCAAACAATTCATTGATATTTAAATGTATGTATTAATATTATTATAATTTAATAATATTTTGATATTGTTTTTATCAAAGCGTACTCACTGTCAGGTCCCTCTGTTTCAACGTATGTTCATGAATGATGTTGATCTGAATATATAAACATTTGGAACAGTAGCGAGGAGAATTTCATAGCATCTGTGACATTATATGTTTATATGGTCACACTTTAGTTTAGGGTCCAATTCTCACAAATAACTAACTATTAGCTACGACTTTTACCTCAATAAACTCCTAATTACTGCATATTAATAGTTAGTAAGGTAGTTGTTAAGTTTAGGTATAGGATTAAGGGATGTAGAATATGGTCATGCAGAATAAGGAATTAATATGTGCTTTATAAGTTCTAATAAACAGCCAATATCGTAGTAATATGCATGCTAATAAGCAACTAGTTAATAGTGAGAATTGGACCCTAAACTAAAGTGTTACCATTTATATGTTGCATTAAACATTAATATTATTTGAGGTGTCTGATCTCTGACCTTCAGAATGGTGTGAAAGAGTGAGCAAACTGACACAGGATGCTCCGATTCCTGAGCCAAATACGGTCACACGGCCTGGATCACCACCGAAATATCCAATATTCTTATTGATCCAGCGGAGAGCCTGAATCTGATCCAAGAGACCATAATTCCCTTTAGCGGCCTGGTCACCCGTGCTTAAAAACCCTGGTACAGAAATAAAGAGAGAGGACAGAAAGATTTGAAAAACAATATTTTTGGACTATTCATCAATGATCTTGAGAGTGAAATCTTTTTGTTTTATTTTTGTGTTTTTTGACTGTTGAAAACAGGACGAATGTACTGAAGCTTAGAGAAACAGAAACAGATGTCTCACTGAGATTATGGGTATAATTTTTTGTAATCATGCATAAAATAAATCCTTAAACCCTGAATATTGCTGCACAACCTGGAAATGGCCGGAAACGTTATGAAAAAAGCTGCAGGTCTCCACCAAGAAGGTCTATACCAAATGCCTGCTACTGACTGTGCGATTTCAGCAATCCTATAGGATCATTACAAATCACACTGTACGACATGGATCTAATAAACTTGGGTACGACATGAACGTAGACTGTACGATGATGACACCTATCAAATCATAGGCAATGACGCAAGTTAGTATGGAAGAATAAAAGGTCATCAGCATGAGCTATTGGTAAACAAATAGAGCAAGATGAATCGCACTTTGGCAATTGTGGTTTTTATGTGCGCTAAAAAAAAGGAGGAAGTGAAAGAGGAGAATATGGACGGTCATGGCTAGGGAAAAGAGGCCAACTTGCCAATTTTGCAAATGGAGCTTGAGGTAAGTAGTTTTAAGTTCGTCGCGTTGATCAATACGCCATTTCATGTTGAATTCTTTGTGCTAGGTAGTAGACGTGGGTCTTAGTAGCAAACACACTCACTGTGAGATGATCATGTTAAATTTTGGACACTGTCATAAAATTATCGCAGGCTATCTTTGGTCGCAAGAGACAACAGACGTCTTTGATCATCTCTCACTGTACAACGTAGGACCACCGTTTAGGAGCCACGACCACATAAATCGCCACGATTGGTCATCTTTTGTCTGGGGCAGCCCAAAATTGTACAATGTGTACCGGACATAAAGAAAGCCATCCATAAGATTCTCAGTTGGTCAGCTTTACTCTAGCTATACTTTGCTTTAAAAAACAACAAAAAAACAATCAGGTTGTGTAGTTATGACATCTACTAGCAGGGGCTAACTGGGTCATGCTAAGCAGCTAAATCAAGACCCCCCAGTTGGGGTTGGAGCAAGCCATTGGGATTGGCTGTGTTCTTTAGGAGCTGCATACAGCCTTACCAGTGATATTTAGGACATCTTTGTCCAAGATGTACAAAAGAGCTTTGATAAGTTTGTCTAAGTGGTCACTATCTGTTGTACTGAAACTGTTGTAAAGTCTGGATTTGGGTACATGTTCTCTGCCTATTAAAGACACAGTCTTTGAGTGACTGAGTACTCTTTTGAGTACATTTCTTTCATTCAGAGGTTTTATTGCAGCCGACAGGTTATCAGTGATGGTAAATGTAAGCCGATGATGCCTGTTTGCTTTCAGAGATGACTGCTGTTTTATAGGGTTCAGCTGTGCTGTCTTATCAGAGCATTCTTCAGAACTTTTTCATTTCTAAAGATGGGAGCATTCTGCACTCTAACTCTCTTCTCTTTCTTTCATTGTAGGTAATATTCTGTCTGATAACATCTGAGCAGGAAATGTGCGTTGTTTTGATGTTTTTCTCGCTGAGATTGAACAAAATCAGAGCTCTTTAGAAAAGAAGCACACTAACAGCACTTTCTCTGAATGAGGCTGTAATGGACAGATCTGCTCCCCAAAGCATTTATAAAACATTACTGAGGTCTTCTAAAGACTTGGATGCTTTTTTAATGGCTGACATGTTTCATTTGGAATTTTATCTTGTGCATGTTGATCTTGCCTTCAAAACATGAACATGTTTTTGTTAATATTCATTATTAGTTATTAATATTATTATTAGTTATTAATATTATTATTAGTTTGGCCACTTATTAAATACAGATTTTACCAATTTTTCAAAGCTTAAAATCCTTTTCCCATATGGTACATACCTAATATTCCCACCCTGTAGTTGAGGGTTATGACGATGACATTGCCGTAGCTGGCCAGCACACTACCGTCCATGATGTTCCCCGTGCCCTCCATGTACGAGCCACCATGTATAAACAACATCACAGGACGGGGGTCATCTCGAGAATCCCTCAGACCTGCACACACACACACACACACACACACACACACACACACACACACACACACACACACACACACACACACACACACACACACACACACACACACACACACACACACACACACACACACACACACACACACACACACACACACACACACACACACACACACACACACACACACACACACACACACACACACACACACACACACACACACACACACACACACACACACACACACACACACACACACACACACACACACAGAGAGAGAAGTGCACAAAAAAAAACATGAGGCTCTCTATGTTCTGAAGTGTTTTTCACAGCTGCTCAAAATTTCCACAGAGATCTTGTGACTAAAGTGACTAAAATAACAATGTAAGCAGCCAAGATCTGCCTCAGAGACTTCCTTTAAATTACTCAATTTCTTTGAGTTTCATTTATTATAATGATTATAGTCATTTTATGGTGAAGTGTTGACTTCAAATGCAGTGTTCACAAATAACGGTAGGCAAGTGAATAATGTCTATTCATTAGATGCATTTGTAAATGATTGGTTTGAATTACTGTTCAAACGTCATAACGAGAAAGTGGCAAAATGTAGTAATACAGACTATGGATTTGAAATACTATAGAAACAGTGTAAAGAAGTGGTCGAAAATATGATATCTATAACCACCCAAGGCCACAGCAAAACACGGGCCAAACACACTGGACCACCTTATAAAATCATCCTGAAAATGATGCAACATTGTGTAAATATCATCCAGATTATTCTCTCCTGCATTAACCACGATGGGATAAAAATAAATAGGAAAAAACATAAAAAATTGATTCAACTGAAAGAATGATGAAAACGGGACATACCATCATCCTCTGAACGCTCTGTGTCAGCTGACATGTCGCCTGTTCTCTTTGTACCTAGAGAGAGAGAGAAAGAGATGATAAATTGGAAGAGCAGATAGAAACTAGACCGCAGAGAAACGTGTGTTTGTGTGTGTGTTGCGGGTTCTGTGTACGTGTGTAAGTGGGGAATGTATAAAAGCTCAGTGGACTCCTCTCTAAATTACTGTGTGAAACCAGGGGTTCACTCTCCCGAACCCTGCAATAATAAAGCTTTCAACATTTTACCAGGAGAAATCTGCTATTTCCTCCAAATGAGGCCAAAACAGTGCTCTAAACGTTCACTCCAGTAGACTTAAAGACTGCAAGGAAAGCACAGAATGGATTCTGGCCATAGGCACTGAACTGGATATCAGAGAAGCTTCTGATGTAGCCTAGAAAGGCTGAGGAAGACAGGAACTAAGATGATCCGTGGAGGATTGTAGTGCTTTTAAGCTAACATAACAGAGCTGAAGTGGAATATTTTATTTTTATTTTTGACATCCAAGATTACAATAAAAATTATATCTCTGTGCATAATGTGTGTTGCAGTGTTGGGGAAGCTTTGAAACTGTAGCTTACAAGGCTTCAAGCTACTCTTTATCTACAGTAGTTAAACTACAGTCAAGCTATACCGATCAAATATTTTTAAAGGATATTAATACTTTTATTTAGTAAGGATGAATTCAATTGATCATAAGTGACAGTTAAGACATTTACATTGTAATAAAAGATATAGATATAGATAAAAGATAATAAAATGCTGCTCTTTTAAATTTGTATCAAAAATTCAGAACAAACACACACACAAAAACTATATCACGGTTTTCACAAAAACAGCACAACTGTTTTCAACACTGATAATTATAAGAAATGTTTCTTGAGCAGCAAATCCGCCTATCAGAATGATTTCTTAAGGATCATCATGTGACACTGAACACTGAGTAATGATGCTGAAAATTCAGCTTTGCTATCACAGGAATAAAATACATTTTTAAAATATTATTATTTGAATAATATTTCACAATATTACAAATTTTACTGTATTTTTGGTCAGATAAATGCAACATTTGTGAGCGTTAGAGTCTTTCAATTTTTTTAGTTACCAACCCCAAACTTTTAAACAGGGTGTAATTTTTACTAACAAAAGTTACAAACAAAAATTAGCTAAACACATTAAAACAGGCAGTATATTTTATATATATATATATATATATATATATACTGTATATATATACTGTATATATATATATATATATATGATTATTTAATTGTTTCATTTTTATTTCATGCAAAAAGGGTTTTTGAAAAAAAACTGCACATTGTGTACAATAATAAAAATAGAATATATCCTATGTTTGTTTAAATGCAGCTTTTAAATAAATAGTCTGCAATAAAAATAAGATCTAAAATGCAGCACAGGAACTTACAAGGCTGATTATTTTTAATTTTTTTAAGATCTGTTCAGTTACATGAACCATCTGAATAAACTGATTCTCTTCAAAGAATATTACAATAAAATAATCAAATATTATCAGATAAAATGTAAAAATTGTTAAAACCAAGAACCAAAACCAGTGATGTTCTGTATATGAAATAAGGAATGTGTGTGTGCATTTTGCGTTCGTAGGTACTCACCACTTTTTGTGGGTACGTATATATTCAGGTACAGACAGTCCTCACTCTGCTCCTGCAGGTACGTCGCGACCGTGTCAAGGTTGTAGGTGGCCCAGACGGGCATCATGATGTCGGGCACTGCATTGCGAATGTTCTGTGGGCAGACAGGAGGAAAGCGGGTGGCGTTCCGTACAACGGACCAGGCCGATGGAGCATCGGGCGGCATGAAGCGCTTCTCTCCTACAGGCGGGGAAGCGTACGGCACACCCAAATACTGATCCACAGGGCCCAGACCCTCCGTTGCCACAGCAACCCGCATCCCCCTTAGTCTGCCAAGTGCTGTGTTTACTGTGGGCTGGTAGGTCAGTGCTGTTGCCATGGAGACTGACCACATCAACCACACAAGCAGCCAACACAGAGCAAAGTTCAGAGGTCGGCAGAGCAGGTGGGGAAGCGGCAGGTAAGTTGCTGACTGTGTGTGCCACATGGTCCCTCTTAACAGCACACACACGTTCACACTGAAAAATCTCTGTCTGTAGCTTAATTACACTCTCCGCTTTGACACAATCACACTCTAGCACTCAATAACAAACGCCACACACTCAGGAAGATCCAGTGGGAATCTCCGCAGCCAGGTGTGTGCCACCAAATGCTCCATATTGGTTGTTGATTTCAGCAGGTGAAGCTGTTCATTTTTCCAGCACGCAAATCCTTTCAGCACAAACCTGAAATACACACAAACAGGATGTAAGAGACAGAACCTCTCATCACACCACTCAGAATATGAACCATATTAATAATCCCTCAGAAAATACAGTTAGTCACATCTTACAGTGGCCTCAAAAAGGGACACTTAATGTCAAACTTAAAATGCATGAATGTCATAGCATTAGATAGCTAAATATCATACCATATGGCATTTATTTTAAAGAAAGAACACTTCTCAAGCGTAAAAAGAAGTTAGAATGAACTTCAGAATGTCAAAACAATAGTTCTGTCATGACAGCTCTATGTGTGTTTGTGGCATGGTAATGGATGTGACAATGTTAATGTGTTTGGTCTTGGCGGAATACAGTAGATGTGCTACACTGCTGCTGCTGAAGAGCAAGTACAAGACATGCTAGTACTGCCAATTCACACACGACACGCTGCTGTGAGCAAGTAAGACACACTGCTTATGTAAACTGCTACAGCAGATGCTGACCAAGTATTTGAAGGTTGAGCTCACATTGGCTACTGATACAACAGGAACCAATCAGCTGTGGCCTATAGATGCAACATGTTTGCAAGTGGATTGAGTTAAAAACATCAGCATGCGCCATCTAGATGTCACGAACTGCTCAGAGACCAGAAAGTTTAGATCCAAATGCAGCTTTAATCAGAAGGGGACAATCCAGACACGTAAACAAATGAACAGGCAACAGGTCAAAGTCCAGGTAGGCAGTCCAAACAAACAAACACACAAGGCTGGGGACAAGGCAAACAGGTAATCCAGAGGCAGGCAGGGGACAAGGCAAACGGGTAATCCCGAGGCAGGCAGAGAGTCCAAGAAACCGAAATACAGGGAACCAAAGAAATGCTCAGAGATGCAGTGTAACACATACAAAACTATGCAATGATTGAATGTGAAAACCAGACTTATAAGGAGTGAGCTAAACAAGGTAATGACAAACAGGTGAATGTGATCAGTAAAGATGAGTCCGGGCAGTGAGTATGGGAAATGTAGTTTGTGAGGGAAAATGACAATCTGAAATGGAGTGCCCTCTGGTGGTTCTCGAGGGCACTCCAGCTGATGACCGTTACATAGCCCCCCCTCTAAAGAGCGGCTTCCAGACGCTCCTATGATTCTCTAGGAGGGAGGTGGAGTGGAGGCGGACTCTGGGGTGGGATGGAGGGCCAGGCCCGTGGAGCGGAAGAGGGCCTGGAGATTGAGGCTGCGCAGACGGCCAGGGCGGAGCAGGCGACCGAGGCGGAGACGGCCCTTCATGTGGCCAGGGAGGAGACGACCCTTCGGACGGCCAGGGCGGAGACGACCCTTCGGACGGCCAGGGCGGTGAAGACCCTTCGGGCGGCCAGGGCGGAGACGACCCTTCGGGCGGCCAGGGCGGAGACGACCCTTCGGGCGGCCAGGGCGGAGACGACCCTTCGGGCGGCCAGGGCGGAGACGACCCTTCGGGCGGCCAGGGCGGAGACGACCCTTCGGGCGGCCAGGGCGGAGACGACCCTTCGGGCGGCCAGGGCGGAGACGACCCTTCGGGCGGCCACGGCGGATAAGTCCCTTCGGGCGGCCACGGCGGATAAGTCCCTTCGGGCGGCCACGGCGGGGAGGCCCTCATGGTCCCATCGCGGGACCTACTGCCCCCCCCCAAAATCTTCTTGGGGGTAGCTACGGGGTCATAGGCTGGAGCAGACACCGGCTCAGGAACAGACACCAGCTCAGGAACAGACACCAGCTCAGGAACAGACACCAGCTCAGGAACAGACACCAGCTCAGGAACAGACACCAGCTCGGCGGCGGCCATCTTGTGAGGGAACACAGGCTCGGCGGCGGCCATCTTGTCAGGGAACACAGGCTCGGCGGCGGCCATCTTGTCAGGGAACACAGGCTCGGCGGCGGCCATCTTGTCAGGGAACACAGGCTCTGGATCGGCAGAAGCGACGTGAACAGTCTCTGGATCAGCAGAAGCGACGTGAAGCTCAGTCTCTGGATCAGGATAAGCACGCTCTGAGCTTGATGGGACCAGCGGTGGCGAGGGCTTTGAGCTGGGCAGGACCATCGGCGAAGAGGACTCTGTGCTGGACGAGACCAGCGGTGAAGGCTCTAGCTTGGCGGGCATGTCTCTTGCTGTCTCAGGCGCGGCGGGCATGACGCTCTCAGTCTCAGGGGCGGCGGGCATGACGCATACTTCCTTGGCTTCGGCAGATTTGGCGTGAAGTGCAGGCTCGGCTGGACTGGCGTGAAGCGCTGGCTCGGCTGGACTGACGTGAAGCGCTGGCTCGGCTGGACTGACGTGAAGCTCTGGCTCGGCAGGACTGACGTGAAGCTCTGGCTCGGCAGGACTGACGTGAAGCTCTGGCTCGGCAGGACTGACGTGAAGCTCTGGCTCGGCAGGACTGACGTGAAGCTCTGGCTCGGCAGGACTGACGTGAAGCTCTGGCTCGGCAGGACTGACGTGAAGCTCTGGCTCGGCAGGACTGACGTGAAGCTCTGGCTCGGCAGACACCTCGGCGGAAAGAGACTCTGGAGCGGTGGTTTTGGCAGGACGAGACCCTGTTCGGCCGATCTTCTTGGCCCTCCGTGCTGACATGAGCGGTGAGTCCATCACACTGGACATTAATCTAGAACGTCCAGAGACCGATCCGGTGATGGGCGGCATGACGTGAAGATTCTCAGGCTTAGAGTTTCTCGTGAGTTTGCGGGGTTCTTCCTCCACAAGGCCCACAGTAAATGATGAACCGCTCAAGGAAAGGGCCAAGTCAATATACTGTTCAAGAGTCCCGTTAGGGTCATGCAATGGCATACGGTAGTTGAGTGACTCAGATAGTCCTCCTCGAAAAAATATCATTAGACATACCTCATCCATGTAAGTCAGAGGAGCAAGCTCCAAAAAGTCCATTACATAATTCTCGATGGGTCGATCTCCTTGACGGAGACGTATAATTTGTGCTGCTGGATTCATCGATGGGTCTGGGTCTTACTTGGCTGCTGGATCTGTGTCGGCATAGTTTTCTGTCACGAACTGCTCAGAGACCAGAAAGTTTAGATCCAAATGCAGCTTTAATCAGAAGGGGACAATCCAGACACGTAAACAAATGAACAGGCAACAGGTCAAAGTCCAGGTAGGCAGTCCAAACAAACAAACACACAAGGCTGGGGACAAGGCAAACAGGTAATCCAGAGGCAGGCAGGGGACAAGGCAAACGGGTAATCCCGAGGCAGGCAGAGAGTCCAAGAAACCGAAATACAGGGAACCAAAGAAATGCTCAGAGATGCAGTGTAACACATACAAAACTATGCAATGATTGAATGTGAAAACCAGACTTATAAGGAGTGAGCTAAACAAGGTAATGACAAACAGGTGAATGTGATCAGTAAAGATGAGTCCGGGCAGTGAGTATGGGAAATGTAGTTTGTGAGGGAAAATGACAATCTGAAATGGAGTGCCCTCTGGTGGTTCTCGAGGGCACTCCAGCTGATGACCGTTACACTAGAGTTTCATGACAGAACTTTGTAGAATTACACTGATGTTCAATAGTTTGGAGTCAATACATTGTTCAATTCAGCTACGTAGGATGCATTACATTGCCATTATTGTTACAAAAGATTTGTATTTCAAATAAATGATATTCTTTTGAAGATTCTATTCAACAAAAAATCCTGAAAAAATTAGCAGTCAGAAACTGATCAAAAATATTAAGATAAGAAATAATAATAATAATAAATGTTTCTTGAGCACCAGATCTGCATATTAGAATGATTTCTGAAGGATCATGTGACACTGAAGTCTGTAATGTAATGCTGCAGAAAATTTAGCTCATGCTATTATAGGAATAAATTACACCTTAAACATATTAAAATAGAAAAGTTATTTTAAATTGGATTGATACTTTAAAATATTTTTAAAAAATCTTATCAACCCCAAAACTTTAGATGATAGTGCATATGAATGTTATACAAATGGTGTACTTTAAAGAGAGAAAGCCAGCAGAAACACTCAATTGCAGATGCACACACAATCTCTGGTTCATATCACATTTACACATGCACTAAGGGGCAATTATAAACTCTTTAACCCCGGACCCTTGCGCAGCTCCAGCGCTGTAGGTTCAGTCTCATGAGGGATCAGACATGGACGGCAGGTGGATCTCTTATGTTCTGAGGGGAGGAGCTAAAGTCTCACAGTGCAAGGGCTTGGCTTGTGTTCAGAATGCATGTTGTGTGAGTGGATCGATATGCAACGCTTCAGCCACAAACACGCAGAGCAGCTGCTTTATCTGAAATCAATGTGCGCGCATGACGCTGTGGGATGGCAGCATGTAGAGCCTATAGGCCGAAACCCACAGCATTCATTAACCTGCACTGCGGTGATGAGGACTAACCACAAAACAAGAGTTCACATCTACATCCTTCCTTTTAAAAATCTGGCCAAAGATCAGACCTGGAGGTTTGAAAATCTATGACTGCGATTCTGGCTGGGTAAAATTGACGCACCAAAGAACCATTGTATTGTTAAGACGGCTCAATTTCTAGGATCTTATAAACATTCACTGACAATAGAATCAATATGTAACAACAATGCTAAACAAAACAAAACATTTACATAACTGACCAAGAAAATTCAAATGAATATCCAGCCATGTCTGGTTGAGTGTCATGTTCACTTCTTGTCCAGAAACATATCAATAACTACTGACAAAAATAAATAAAATGCTGTCGATATTGAGGCAAATTTGCTATTTTCTGGCCACGACATGTTGTATTGGACAGTGGTGTGTTATATCATGTATGAAGATACATGGAGCATTTTATGTGAATTTTTTCATGGGCCACTAATTTAGAAGTTGATGAGAAGAGATGAGAGATGTACTATCTGGGATAAGTAAAACATGGCCACAGGGTCATTAATCATTAACGCATTGACCTTTAATCTGTCACAAGGAACCTTTAAAATAGCACCAAAGTTTCAACAGTGAATACTTTTTTGTCCAGTTTACCAAGACTTTTCTGTTGACACTAGGAGTGGGACAAAATATCGATAGGGCAATATATTGTTGTCCTTCTTCGTGTGATACAATAATTGATAGAGTAGCGGCAAATATCGGTATTTTAATTAATAAAATAAGGCTTAGTCCAAAGTCTGGAAAACCCTTAACATTTTCACAGGCATTTTGTTTTCATAGTTAGACAGATATCGCGATGTATCATTGTCTAGAAATATATTAATTAACGCAGAATTGCTGTCTCATGATATTATCGGTATTGTGAGGCATGTATCATATCGTGAGGTACCCTGTGATTCCCACCCTAAAACTTGGCTGCCTATGGAGTAGAAAGGAAATCAGTACAACCTAGAGAAAAAAGAGAAAAAAGGCTGCTGTCTTTCCTTTTGCCAAATAGGTAGGAAAACTTCAACACCGATGCCATCAGGCCACTCCCACCAGTCTGCTATGGATACGCTTGACCAGAGTCAAATACCGCCTTGCTTAAGTAGGAAATACTTAAAATACTTAGCTTAACTTTTAGTAATAATGGTGTTGACTTGTATTGTTCCCGGGTGCAAGAATTCAAAGAGTAAAAGTTAAGCGGGAGTGAGTTAATTTCGGTTTGCAGTAAAGGATCCAGTGCGTTGTAGGCAGTGGCTAAAGGCTGGATGACTACGAATACAGTGTTTAAGGCCAAACGGAGGGGGAAAAACAAAGAAACTGCCGTGTTCATGAAAGCCCTGGAGCTGTCAAAAGTCACCAAGACATTTGCAGACAAATAAACATGAATTTCTCAGTCCAGGTAACACAGAGAACGACTAAATATTGTCAATTTACATATAATACTGACATTGTAACAATAAAAAGTGGGTTGAAAAACGGCAAAGTTACACTTTAAGCAGTTAAAAAAAAAGAAGTGACATCAGGCTCAATAATCCCCATTTCATAACTCACTGCCCCAGAAGCACTGTTTACAGATCATGCAAATACCAAATCTGTAAGCCTTCCTAAGGCTCTGACAGAAATGCACACTCTCTGGGTAAAAAACTGATTTGCAACCATTTACAGCCTGAGATGTAAACAAAAGTAAATTATCAAATAATTCTGTATCAGAGCTTTGATCTCATAGACATTACAGAAATAAAAGTGAATATCAAGATATTCCAAATTTATATAAAACGGCCTACAATTTCTATTTCAGGAACATTATATGAGCAAAACACTATGCAATGCAAAATAATTAACAACTTCCAGTACAGAACCTAAAATACCTGATTTCTACATGCCTGGCACTCTAGAGGCGTGAAACGACTTTCGTTCACAGTGGTGTAAAACACTGGTGTGTTGAGCAGGTGCTTATATGACCTATTTTATATAATTGCCTTTCCAGTAAATTCAACTTTAGAACCGCAAACAACACAAAATAAAAAAATCCCATGTACACAGAAACAAACTGATCTCAACCTGACCAAAAGCAACTGCAATGCAGACTCATCACTAGCATTATTATGCCTTAAAACAGCAACCTACAGGATCAAATAATTACAATTATTCAGTGTGCAATTAACTGGGTCATTCCCATTATGCAGCACCTCTTGAACTCTGAAAAGTATTTCGATTAAAGGTACACCAGACCTTCAGAAATATACGCTGGTCAAGTTCAGGAATCAAAACCATCAATTATAACTTGATGAATTACACAATGGCAAGAGAATTTCCCATCATGCTTGTAAAACTGAACCATGAAATTAACTTAATGAAATTAGTTAATTTCACTCAAATATTACAGATCAAATATTCCTAAGTTCGTTGTACTTAATAGAAAAAAGTCATGTGAACTCAGTAATTGATTATATTAAGCTGAACTTAACTATATTATATTAAACTGAAGAACTGATTTTTAAATCCCATTATTGCATCAGACTGTAAAAGGAGAATACATGTTGGAATTAAGTGTTATTTGGTGTGTTGTAGCACAAGATTAATATAAGGAGAGATTTGTTAGTGTATAATGTTTAACTGTATATACATGTAAGTGTATATAGATAGTCTCCATGCTTACCACTTGCTAGCTAGCAGTTAACATGATGTTTAGTCAATCAAACTGAGCGAGTTAGCTTAGTCAATATTTAAATTATAATGAACTTGTTTGTGTAATACAAAATCAAAATTTAAGTTTTGTTTACTTAGCCTAATCTTCGAGTATGTCAACTTAAAATAATGTAACTGATTACCTCAAATTTCTTCTTTTTTTTTTTACCTCTGCTGACTTACAGAAATAAGCCTTAACTAATATTTCCATCTTTTAAAATGTTGAATTTAATAAGCCATCCACTAAAGCCATCCAGCCCTTAAGTGTACCCACGGGCTCTGAGTGGATCTTTTCCTGTTGTTCACTCCTGTCGCTGTCCATGGTGCTGATGAGATTCGCTACCTGTAGAATATCAGTATAATAAACAAACGTAGCCTACTCGCGTTTCAGTAAATATTTTTTAGCTCTGGGTTCCTCCACCCTTGTAATGTGGGTCAGTTAATCTGAATCGTGGGGGCCCATCGAGAGAATACTGGGAGTCCGTTTATTCCAGTGCCCATTTTCCAATAGCGAGCGGACAGGGGAGGACGGCGCGCGCCTGAATCAGGTCAGTATAGGGTAGAAGTGTTTCAAAATTGGGGTCCTTGATATTTAACCCACATAACTGTGCGAGAAATGAAATGATAAAGTCTGCTTTCATTGAACTGACGAATTCAGCTTTACATGAAACTGGTGCTATTGCCTATTCAGGTTTAATGACAGGGTAAACGGCTTCTTTTCTGCATTCATTAGGAATGGGGAATGGGGAGTATGTGTGTGTTCCCCGGACTCACGGCGGGGACGGTGAAAGAGACTACCATACGAGGGATGAATACCAATAGTCTTGTCCCTCCCCCTCCTCCTCCTCCGCCTCCTCCTCCTCCGTAGCTCCGACTGAACGGTGCAGTGGCGGGATGGCGCGCGGATAATAAACTATGCGGGGGCATTCATTATGAAAACTCTAGCGAGGTTCAGTATTCACTGCACATCTGATAACAAGTAGCTCGTGAAACGAGCTGTGGTGTCACGACCCTTCCCTCGAATTGGCTAATGCCAGTGTTTTGTAACGTAAACATACAACACAACGC
This sequence comes from Leuciscus leuciscus, assembly GCF_965113295.1. Taxonomy (NCBI): domain Eukaryota; kingdom Metazoa; phylum Chordata; class Actinopteri; order Cypriniformes; family Leuciscidae; genus Leuciscus; species Leuciscus leuciscus. The sequence goes on along the minus strand of NC_138729.1, from coordinate 39,265,182 downwards.
CTAGACACACACGCACACACGTGCGCGCGCTGGCAAAGCTTTAAGCAAACCAAGCCAGCAGATGGTAAAATCACTATGACAACTTGGACTCGGTACCGGCCTCGCTTCCTGGATTCATCCACACGGACGGTCGCGACACTGGTTCCTGACTGGCACTCCCGCGTGCGCTTACCTTTCCAACAGGTGACGAACTGCGCTTCAATTCACACGCGCGCAGCGTCACGCGCCGCCCGTGATTAATATACCAGCGGGTATTGAGCATGCACGCGGAGAACAACTCGACCCCCGAGTGTCCCTCGCGCAGACAGGCCTGGAGAACAGCTAAATAACGGTGCTGGCAGAGGTGTTTTCAAACAGATGCGAATAAGTTTATGTAGTCTGACAACGAGTAGAACTACAAAGCCGACTGTTTACGACCATCTAATGACTATGATTAACGAGACCCCACAGCCCAGATGCAGCAAATCACGGCTTTGAGGTTATTCGAATGATAATTCTCTACCTCTCTCTATCAATTCGTCTCTCTCTCTCTCTCTCTCTCTCTCTCTCTCTCTCTCTCTCTCTCCTGCTATTGCAAGCTTTCATGCTGCAGATGAGAATAAAATACCGTTAAAATCATATCAAATCAATAGAAATAAAGAAAATGAAAACATTTCCTCAACAAAACCCACATCCTTTTATCGTAGCCATTTCCCAAACACAAGCAATGCGGCGCATTCATTAGACCGTTCATTGTTCAATCAAAAACGCGTTCCACATACACTCATATACACATTTCAATTCACGCCTTTTTCATAACTACACATATTTTTTTATTCACCAGCATCGGAAAATTGCTCTTATTACTCGGGATCGTTCGTTCTCACCGCTGGCTGATATTGAGAACCGACGGCGCGCATCAGATCAGCCATAAATAAGAACATTTTGGGCTCACCTGCCGAATCTCTCAGCCGGTATCGCATCCGAGCGTGCACTGTAATATTCTCATATCTCATCGTTCCCACCATCCAACATGCCCCCTTTTTCCCCGTCGAGCCGTATGAACGGCGCTCGGCTCTTCTTGCGTTTTTCTTATTTTCAATTAACGTCAATCTCCCCGGGTCTATTTTAAGCGCGCGCGCTGTGCGCGGTCGCGGACGCAAGGTCAGGAGCGCCCACTGCCACGCGCGTTGCCAGGCAACCAAAGGGACACGAGCAATCTTACAAACCGGCAGCGAAACAAAATAAATAAATAAATAAGTAAATAAGGCGGATGTAGGCAGCAAAAGCTCATCTAATCCAAACCAGACACGAAGCTTATAAATTAAAACAAACACCACTGAGTCATGGGGAAATGAGAGCGTATAATGGCATTGGTGGGGTGTGGCGGGTGCATCACCATTTATTATCTGAATAAAACTCGTAAGATCAGTTTGCAGAGCTGCTGCAATGGGAATAAATACAGAAACTTCGATAAGAACAGAATAATAGTGTATTTTTAAACAAGAAACACATTTACTCTAAGGTAAAAAAAAAAAAAAAAAAAAGCCGTAATTTAGCTGACGCTTTATCCACTCATTATTCACACTTACAGATACAGTCCTCCTGAATGATGATGTTTCAATGGATCGAACCAACAACCCTCTGATGATCAGCCCAGGACTTTTGCCGCTACGCCTCACCAGCCTTTATTAGTAAACCTTCAGAAGAATTAAGCAGAACTGCAATGGTCATAAAGCTCTAAAACAGTTTCAGTAAAGCACTTTTCCATTAACCTCTTATTACACAAACCTGTATAACTGCCAGCTGCTGCTGTGCAACATGTACTACATTTGCATGCACAGCAGCAGGCGCCTATTTGCTCAGCAGGTGGCATGTATTGCAATAGTGATGAGGCTTATTTGTAAGTGAGTTATTATCAATAAGATCATCTCTTCATTTTAAAGTAATCTAGAATGCAAAGCTTCTGATATGATCCTTTGGTCTTCTTGAGGTTTAGTGGAACATGTCAGTCAGCAGTGGGAAGCTGTCGGCCCTGATAAAAGATGACATCAAATTAATATGAGGTGTTTTTTCAACGTTACAATACTTTCTCCTATCAGCCTAATGTGCACAGACAACCATAAGAAAGACAAACTGAAATTCCTTGGAGAATGTAAGCATCAATGAAAAAAAAAAATGAAAAAAAGCATGTTTGAGATTATAATACATATACACAAGTACAAACTCATTGGTTCTGAAGCAAAAATCACACATTAGTCAGTAGAAATTTGTCTTAAATCTGTCTTTATTTACAAAATTAAATGTTTAAGTGGGATGCAGTCATGCAGCGGGACAGACTTGTTTTCGTCAGGATGTATCTAGATCATTTCATTATTTTCTATTCATTCTTTTATTATTTTTAACCAGGAATGGAGGAGGATATGGGAAGAGGGGCATGTCAAGGGAGATTTTACTGAGGGGAAAGCAGTTTTCATCCTTACTGTACATGCAAGTTCACTTAGAAATCATACAGAAGTCAGTTTATATAAAATCTTCAAAATAAATATGCATTTTACCATCTAAACAAATGTTAAGAATTTCAACAGAGTGGCTTAATCTGGATCTATAAAATCAAAGATCCATGTGTTTTCTTTTCTTTTTTAAAATCGGTTTAACAGATATCATACCTCTGTGACAATCACAGTTCATTAAAGTATTTTTAAAACCAAAGTACAAACTATTAAACATTTTGCTGTTGTTTCCTAAACTTGACTTGAAGAACTTATCTATGATAGTGACGAATATGATTTTTTTTTTTGTTGTTGTTGTTGTTGCAGATGCTATATGAATGTGTTGTCATTATTTATCTCCTATGTTTAAGAATAAAGTAATATGGCAATAACAATTCAGCATCTTCCACCCTTGTTGGGTTTTGAGAACAGAAAACGGAAATATTCACTCTCTCTCTCTCTCTCTCTCTCTCACTCACACAGTATGAATTCACTCTCCCGCTAAAGTAAATGCACTATGAAATAAAAAATCTTAATAAACTGTAAATTGTGAAAGGAAAACAATATTGACATTAGTTCTCTGATGCCATAATGTATCTGAAATTATTATTTACATTATTCATAACATAAGTTGATGAGGACAGAATCACAGCACAAATTTTTTAAACAAATTAATGAGCAGAATCCTTCAAAAACATTTACTACAGTTTGCATAATATGTTTGTTTGCAGAAACCCTTTTGGTGTGAGTTTTCATGGAGACAAGCTGACTGTCGCTCATTAAACACTGTCATCACTGATCAGGAGATCAAACTTCTCTATGGTGTGTGTCTATCTCTCCCTCCCTCCTTCACCGTCTTTCCCTCTCATAATAAGCATACGTTTTAAATATGGTTTGAGACCCAGCACCCAGCAGGACATCTCCAGGACTTTGGTGGGATGGCCTGCATGTTTTGTTGTTTTGCCACTGGTTCAGTAAGGCACTGAGAGAGGGTGGGCGGGTGTTTGGTCCATCCGATAGTCTGTCGCGTGATTGGTTCAGGTTGTGGTCAGAGGCGAGAAGACAAATGTTCCGTGAGATGGGTTTTGGTTGGGTGCGTGTCCACTTTCTAAAGGGAAATCACAGTCGCCTCAAAGAGACGGAGAGTCTATCCCATGCCGCATACGACATGATCAGCAAGGGACAGGCTTCCAATCTGAGAATAAGAAAAGACAGCAGCCCAACCCATTTGAGACTTGCAGGAAGATACGTTCTTTTGACAATAACACAATTCACCGACACCAAAGACACTGAACTAAATGCAGGAAGTTTGAAGAGATGGAGCCTCTGATTCATGGCACCAACTTAAAGCCGCTGTAAGTACCACCAGACTAAAAATGAGGCCACATTAGTGAAATATCAGCAATATATTACAGGTAAAAGGTCCATTGTCTATTGTCAATATTGTATGAAGCACAGCTCGCAGAGAAGTCACTTTCAATTCAAGCAAATTTGCTTGACCAACTTATGCAAAATATGTGTGGGGAAATATTTAGCTTCCGTGCAACATTCCTGATCGGACAGATTCCTATTGAAAATGCCCAGAACAATGTTAAATGTGACCGCACTTTAAGCACTGAATTAAGAGAGCACCTCCAATGTGACAGGTTGAGAGGCAGAGGTTTTATGATTGGCCAAATTTTCTTACTGGCAAAATGCCACTATTTCAGATTACATACATCACAATTTATTTTGTAGTTATTTATTTTATATATGGTTCCTTTTTAATATAAGTAACTACTTATTTGATATACATTATCGTTCAAAAGTTCAAGGTCAGTAAATTAATGGATGGATTAAAATAATCAAAAGTGAAAATAAAATACATTTATTATGTTACAAAAGATTTCCATTTCAAATAAATGCTGTTCTTTTGAACTTTCTATTCATCAAGGAATCCAGAAAAATCACAGCTTCCAAGAAAGATTAAGTATCACTGTTTTCAATATTGATCATGTAATGTCTTGAGCACCAAATCAGCATTTTAGAAGGGATTCTAAAGAATGATTGATGTGACGCTGAAGACTGGAGTAATGGCTGCAGAAATTACAGCTTTCCATCACAGGAATATATTACATTTTAAACATTAAATTAGAAAACGGCTATTGTAATAATATTTATTATTATTTACAGCATTTTTGAGAAGATAAATGCAGCCTTGGTGTGTATAGTCTTGCTGACTTCTTTAGAGTATAAGACTTCTCCTTGAAGACCGACCCCAAACTTTTGAGCGGTAGTGTAATTCATTACAAAATGACACGCTCCAACTCTGCTGACTGGGCCACGCTCAGATTTTTTTTTTATGTTTACAGTGCCTAGGGCAGTTAAAGAGACAAGTGTGATTTCTCAAAACAACTGCTATTCTAAAAACAAATAGCTAACAGCAGCTTTAACACAGTGGAAAACTTTACTCACCTCAGAATTGAACACCAACTCTGATATCATCACTCATCAGAAGTAGACCTCCCATCATTAATACCTTTTTTAAGAAATGGTCTCACTAGTAACAAACATTCAAAACATACACATAAAACATCCTTAGACGAACCATTATATTTTGACGCTCTCTGTTCCGTAGACGTTATAGCCTTCTCTGTATGTGGTGAAACTCTGTGCAGTGGAAGGAGGAGCTGGTTTGAAGTTCTGGGCATTTTTGGCAAGTTTGAGTCGTTTGGTCTCCTGGTGCGACTTATAGCAGAACTCCACCAGAGCCACAGTCATAGCCAGACCCAGACCCCCCACCAGGATATAGAACACGCCAGCCACGTTACTGAGACTCAGCGCGCTGGTCTTATCCTGTGGGGGGGAGACACAGTTAGTATAAAAGTAGTATACTTGGATGCACACCAAACTACTATATAATAAGTAATAAAGGACCTTAAACATACGCATGCAAGCTTTCACAACCCAGCATGCACTTATTCGCACACATCAGCGTATCGTCACTTTCGATCTCAGGGGTTGCACGACTAGTCGACTAATTGGGTCTGCGTCAACTTGTCATTGACTGCGCCAACTCTACATAGATTGGATGGCAGGAGGATAATTTTTGTGTGTATGCTCAAATAACCTGGAAATTATTTAAAGGTGCACTATGTAACTTTTTTGTTCAAAATGAAAAAAATTCAAATGAGTCAATACACCATCAATCTTTCTTCCAAAATGTGTTTTTGTATTTCACTATGGTAAGCCTGTTAAAACTGTTTATATTTTAGACCTAGTGAAATGCTTTTCACGCGAAATTGCGTACTTGCGTCACTCTATTCCGTGCGTGTTTCGTCATATCCGTAAATAGAGAAAAGTTGCTCTGGCTACTTTGACGCATGGGGGAGTGGCATCGGTTAGTTGTCACAACAAGCGAGAAAGGTCATCATGGAGCAACTAAATCTCTTTATTCAAAAATGTATTCAAATCAGCATAGAGCAGTTTACTTTCACAAAGCACCTAATATGCGAACGTTACATAAGTGCTCCGGACATCTGAGATGGTTCATTTTCGAGTTCAAATACAAGCCAAATTTATTGCAAAGCATTGTGAAATTAAGTGAACTTAAGTTAAGTGGCACTCAAAGCCAGATAGAAACCGATTAAGAATGAAAAAATAATAATTAATCTGTAAATGGCAATTTCTCACCTTTTTCTGCTCTTGCAACTCCCTCCATTAATGCAGAATTAGACTTGCCAGAAACAGCAAAGACTGCTGATGTTGAGTCATATAAACAAGGTAAATAGTGATTCGCTGACTACTTTTCGCCTAGTAAAAAAGAGTAGCCGTGCAAGCCCTGTTACACACATACCATTCGCAACTTGCTTGGAGGTAAAGAAGATGAACTAAATAAAAAGGGGTACTTGAGGGCTGTATTCAAAAGGGCATCAAATCATTATGAGGTGTGCCCAGAGGTCAAAGGTTAATGGATTAAAAGCTCAGGCAGCTCAAGAGAGGAAGAAGTTATTCCCTCTCTCCTCTCATACCTTCACTCTACTGGCCAGAGAGACAGTGAAACACTGCCCTCGAACAGAATGGAAACAAAACACAGACAGACAGACAGACAGACAGACAGACAGACAGACAGACACACACACACACACACACACACACACGAAGAGCCAGCTCTGAGCCTGTTGCCCCCTCTAGAGGTGAAGTTGAGTCAGTACAGAAACATGACAAATAAGCTGCCAGCAGAGAGCTACAGTCGGATCCTCTGGCTTCTTCGGTCTGCCATCTTAACAGAGGAAGTAAGGAAGAGGAGAAGGAGGGGGGAAGAATATTGATGTTACTATGGCAATTCCCCTCTCTGAACTACTTCTGCAAGCTTCACAGCCTTCAAAACTCATTAACAGACACCTGCATGCGACCATCGCCACACCTCAAAACACAGACAAGCCTCAACAGGACTCGGTTCTGCTGCTGTGACCACCAGCCTGGCTGTCTACGAAACACTCGGACACACACAAACATGGTCTGTCTTCACTAGAAGCCTGTGAAAGGGCACCATAGCAACCGAGGACTGGGAGTGTAGCATTACGGTCTTGAATGCAAAGCTAGAGACCCGTTTTCCCCCCCGAATACGGTTACCATGGTTACAGGCCCATATAGTCAGTGGTATAGCCTCATAACGGATCTGCTGTGCTTATGCACATGGGACATGTTTTCAGAGTTAATTAACTTTCTTATCAGACTGGATTACATTGAGAATTGGGATAAAAGAATTGCAATTAGAGTCTCCAGGCAAACACGCTTTCCTGCACGTGGTCTTTATTAAACCGATGCCTGTAAACTGGCTAATACAGGGGGCGCTGTGCAGTTCCATAAACTCAATCAGGACTGGAAATAAAATGACCAGGATATGTCCCTGGTATGTACAATTCACTTGAACAGAATGTATTCATCTTCACATGCTATATGGCATTCAGTCTCCCTTCATCTGGCCAATTAGAAATACTTTCAGAATGACTGCTTCTTTTAAGTTTTCATTCTGATAATTAATATCTATGAATGTTGCCTGGAGACCATTTATAAACTAATTAGTTAACGAAACACCAACAATATTGAGAATGAGGCCATGTCACAGCAGCAGAAGAGGAAAAATTTAATGAAATACTTAATTGCTAAATCACTGTTATGAATGCTTACTACAAAATACTTATGTAACACTTAATTACTACATCATTAAGATAATGAATCTCGAACACTGGTAAGAGCTTCCTTAATATGCCATTTCTCCTTTTGTGTGTGAGTGGGTGGGTGGATCTGTTGTGTTGTCTCATTAATGCTAAAGGTTTTGATATTTGCTACATTTGTAAAGAGGCTTTCAAGAGAAGGGGCCAAAATGAAGTGAATCCAGCTGGAGCCAAATCCACTAAATCCATTAAAACCAGTAAGGCTTGTTATGATGTTTGTAGAATATGAATATGTTTGTTGGCAAATGAATGAGCAGACTAACCTTACTCCCAGAGTCTTTGGTCCCACATTCACCCTTATCGTACCACCACTTGTTTTTCAGCTTGTCTAAGATGCCTTGTTCACTGAGTTTCAACACTGCAAGGTTTACAGGAGTTCTTCACGAGGGGAAATAACATAAATAACATGGCACCATTATGTTATTTTATGTTATTAAAACTTAAACCTACCGAATATCTGTTAACCAAAGCGATACTGTAGGACACCTGGCCTTGTGCTGTTGATATCGTAGACAGCGAAAGAATAAGAGAGGGAGAGATGGAGAGAGAGAGAGGGAATGCAGGCAGGGCTAGCCTCAGTGTTACCTTCGACCTTTGACCTGGCAGTGCTACCTACTGTTATCGCTTTGAGTAATCGGCACTCACTGTTCCAACAGAGGCAGAGAGAGTAACCATGGTAACACAGCCAAACAGAGCATAATTACAAAGAGCATTGGGCAGATGAGATTGGTAATTGTAATTGTGGTGTGAATGCAGCTTTTCTAACCCAGTATTCAGCAAGCCGGATCCATCGGGAGAAAAAACCCTTACTTGACTAACAGATAAACAGGACCCAGCAGTCAGAAGGGGAACCGGTCTGTGGTGGGTGAGGGCTGAAGCCAAACATCTTACAAACGAAAACACCAAGCCCTTATGAAAGTCAGCACATAAATAATAAACAGAATATTAATATTCACGGGGCATTCGTAGATATTTGCATAACGCATCCTATGGCAAATTTTATTAGTAAAAAAACATTAGTTTAAACGAAAGCTGACAAAATAATGGAAACGAAGATGTTACTATTCCTTCTGGACATTTCCGTTTGTAAGATGTTAGTATGTCATCAGCAGGACTGCTGGGAAACTCAGTTTATTTTCCTTCTGCTAAATGATGAGAGTTGTAATCCAGCAAAGCAAATATACCATACTTACCACGGTGACACAAGCCAGCTTCGGACCTCGAATGGTTTGACATCCGACGAATTTTACCTTGAAAGAATGAGATCTGTTTATGGAGAGATGGACCTAATGCTTGAGTACATTCAACTCGTATTTACTGTATGTTTACTTATATTATAATTGAAAATCCTCACTTTTATTCAATGCAACAGCACTGTATAAATATGGTTTCTCCAATTTTATTCCAAATTTTAAATAAATGACTAAATATTGTTCCTACTGTACTTCAACAGGGTGCTCTTGTCAGAATGAAGTGGCCATGGTTGAATTCTGTTTTCAGCATACACAGGTTTGAGAGCACATGACTCTATGATGAGCTTCAAAGAACTCAGAAGTGCGTCAAATCGCCAACAGCTAAAAAAAAAGGTTTTTTTCAGTAATCCATTTGTGAAAAACGGGGCCCTGATTCCTACATTCATCAATACATCCTACTGTATTGGGGTGGATTTTCACCACTGTTTCTGTACTGTACTGTGTGTTTGCTCTGTAAAGCTTTATGCTGTATGTGTTGGAGTTTTCTCTATATTTGCAGCTGTTTATAATAGTATAATATACTTGCTAGGTTTGCTGAATTACTCCATTCATGCATTTTGGATCAGACTCAGGTCAATAAATGAGAAACATGCAGTTGTGATGTCATAACAGACTAGACACCCTCCACCCAGCATGCTCAACTTATCAATGCACGGACTAGGCGGCCATCTTCCTCTGAGTTTTTAGAGCTCAGACGCCACTCATGAGAGAGAGCCAATTACTGCAGTGAACCCGCTTTTGAAGACCAATCAGGACAGAGTGGGGCTACCTTGCCCTCATGATAGGCTGAACACAGGGTGACCATTCTGCAGGCACAGGGGCTAAAGAAAAGTGGCCATACATTAGAAGTGAGTGTGTGTGTGAGTATAATGAATTTGTGCTTGTTTGTGGTTTTCTGTGCATTCGTATGCAGATGAAAATGTGTGTTTAGTGAGTCTACAATACGGCACCAGATCTTTCTCCACCTTTGATTTCTAGGAGTGTTTAATTAGAATTCTCACGTTTTCCTGTGATGTTTTAGTCCCTTCAGGACTGTCTGTCCCAGTGGTCTTATATTTTTTCTTTAATCCCACCAACAAGGGAGCTACGGCTTTTCCATAGATTATACGCCGATTCAGGGAATAATCTGAGAGAGCTAGCAGCTCCAAAAGGATTTGCATACTTGTAGCAGGGAGTTGGCCAAAGGCCAAAAATCAAAGATGGCGTCTTTAAAAAAAAATCTGTCATCTGACTATTTGATTGGAGATGTGAAGATACCAAAAGTCTTCGCACTTCTCTTTTGCCACTACCAGATATATGACACTAACAAACAGACACTCGACATATAGTGCCCTCCAGATGTTTGGAAACACCATAGGCATAGTGATGTGGACAATATCAGCATAAATATTTGTCATTTGTGAAGACTTTGCATTGACAAGGGACAACACAAACTGGAAGAAAATCAACAACATTTTATCAACTAAAATAAATATGATTTGACAACACAGAAAAATACTACAGCTATTTTTAAATATCTAAACTGTGTTATAATTGGTCTGTTGTGCACTAACCTTAATAGGCAATCAATTGGTAAAGCTATGAAGGCATGCTGACCCAATAATCTGCAAAAAAGAAACTCGAGTTAAGTTTATCCAGTATTTAGGTCTTACAGCTGACTGTGGCGTGCATATATTGCCATTCATATTTAATTAAGAACAAGTTAATTATTTCTGGTCTTCAATGATAACTGCAAGTTACACCAAAACATGTTACATTCATGTTGATATTGTCCAAAAATGGCACTTTACCTAGGGCATTTCCACATTTTTAGAGGGAATTGTAAACTGCAACCTAAACACGTAATAACAAATACACTAAACTACAGCTCCAAAACTAGGGATCATTTACCTAGAAATGAAAACTCTGTCATCACTTACTCTCCCTCATGTCATTCCAAACCTGTATGACTTACTTTCTTCTGCAGAACACAAAAGAAACACTTTTTATGTTCCACAGAAGAAAGAAAGTCACATGTTTGGAGCACACTAGTACAGTAAATGATGACAGAATTACATTTTTTGGGTGAATTATCCCTTAAACATAATAATAAACATCAAATAGGCTCATCCTACATCTGTGCTACAGACATCCATTTTCCAGAGCAGTTTTGGTCTTGTTTGCACTGTCTATTAGATCCCCATTCATCTCAATTGTTTCTTTCTGTTGATAGCCATTAAATCCTGGAGCCTTGGTATACACAAACAACACTACATTTTGTGATGGTCTGATGTTACAGATCAGAGGAGAGCCTAGCCTATTCTACCTATAACAAGCAGCTTGTTTTACCACACAAACAAACCCGCGAAGCAGGTTCGCAAGAACCTAACCATCCTAATAAGCTGCACTCTTGGTGACCCTGACCTCGCTCTACACATCCACCCACCGAGTCTTTATTCTTCTCCTCCTCTGCTTCCTTTCCTCCATTAGCCAAGTAAAGGGTCACATCTGATCAACAGTTTGCCTCATTACGTAATCTCCAAAAAACATTACATAAGCAGCGCTGACAGTAACTGCGGCCGTCGCAGTGGTGCTAATGTCCTCGGATCATTAAGCTCAGTTTGCTCGTGTCCACCCCTGAGGGTCACGGTACTGTTGCCGGAGGTCATAGGTCACAGCCTTGCCGATTACTCGTAGCTAGGAAATGGTTGTTTGGGTGAGATTGAGGCTGACCTTCGAGTCCCCTCCCCCGCTGCCGCACTCTCCCTTGTCGTACCACCATTTATTTTTCAGCTTGTCCAGCAGGCCCTGCTCATTCAGCTTTAACACCGCCAGGTTTACAGCGCTTCTTCAAACGAATAAACACATAGCTCGTAAGAAAAGGGACAGGTTCGTGAGAAATCTAATGAGACTGCAGCAACTGGCAGTTGCTCTTTTGTTAGGGGTCAATACAAAGGAGAGACCGGTTAACTGGTGAAGTGGTTGGACCGTTTGATTGGTTAATTGCGTCGGCTACTGGGTACAGACAGAAGCGTGTATGCAAGTGAGGTGTGTGTAGTGCCGAGTGGAGAGAGAAAAACAGAAAGAAGTGAGAGAAAGAAAAAGAGGTTGAGTGCTAGTGAGTGATGGGAAGGATGCAAGGACAGTCCGTTGCCAGGAGGACAAGAAACAGTTTATGGCATGACATGCATGGAAGCAGGCAGAACAGCGCCAGTGCAGAGAAAAAAACCCCAATCCAACCACACAAATATTACAGAACTGCAATCACAGCACAAAGCGAAGGACAGAGAAGATTTAAAAGGAGGAGGAGGACAGGAGAAAAGGGTGTAGGAAATCAACAGCAACAGGCATCACACTGTAAAAATGGACTGTAAATTAACAAGTTAAATTACATTTCTGTAGAGAGAAACACGGTAAAACATTAACACAAAAGACATAAAAAAAAATAAAAAAACTTGACACACAAGACACGGTTACCTTGTCATTTACCACAAGAGAAAGAGAGACAAGAAGAGTGATAAACAAAAAAGAATGAAAAAGAGTTTGAGGTAGAGAGATTGAGAAAAGGCAGAAGGGTGAGAGAATAAGAATGAAAAACAAAACATGAAGACAGAGAGAAGAGAGAGATGGTGGAATCAGGGTAGGTGGAATACTATAACAACAGAGGGAATTGTTATATTATTCCACCCACCTTAATGCCGACCCTTTGGGCGTGGCCACACCGTAGCCCTTGGAGTCCAGGTTCCCTCCCACCTTCATAGTGTCGCAAGGCTTTCTCTGCTCGATGTATTCGTTCATCGTGGACTCGAGCAGGAACGCAAACTTCCCCTTTGACTTGCGCACGCGAGCCACTCCGTCGGGGGTGGTCTTAACGAACACGGAAGGCTCGGCGGACTTCATGTAGGACCACATCTTCTCGTAGACCGCAATCTTTGAACGCTGAAAGAGAAAAAAGAAAGGAAATTAATGGAAAGGTTAGGAAAGACAGAAATGTGTTCTATGGAGGTTCAGAGAGATATAAATGTTTTTGGTTTAATGACATTTTACAGGATAAAATGTCTTCTCAGCAAGGGATGGACAGGGACTGGGACCTACACCAGCCCATCACTAGCCACCACTGATAATTCTCCACTATATTATTAGAAAATAGCTCATTGTTGTTACATATATATCCTGTATTCCAGGAGCATTTCTAGCTTTCATCAGTACACATGCAGAACCCTCCCATATGCTATGGTCAGCCATTTAAATACTCATTATATTTAAAACCCCAAAAAAGAATTTAAATTTACATAATTTAGCCTTCCTGTAGCTCAAACAGTAGAGCGTTGGTGCTTGCAACGCCAAGATCATGGGTTCGATTCCCAGGGAAAGCAAGAACTGATAAGAATGTAAATGTGTACCTTGAAATGCAATGTAAGTCACTTTGGATAAAAGCGTCTCCCAAATGCATAAATGTAAATCAAGAAACATTGATTTAAACTTGACCTACAAACATCTGGTGTATAAATGCATGTGTAAATGTGTTTTTCTTGAGTTTCAGGTGTCTTACAACATGTACATTCCACCCCAGACACATTGTCAACTAAAGACCTCAAACTCTTTTGTACAAGATCCTTCAGGGACTTTTGATCTTGGAGCCTTCTTCAATAATGAGACTAAACCTGACAAGAGCAGAGTATAAAATCATAGAAGAAAAGACAGAAAATTAAGAGCTCTTGAAATAATCACTGCAAATTTCCCTCACATTCTCTAGAGGAAGAAACATCTGCCATGCTTGCCTGTCCAAGACTTTTCCTTTCGGTGACATTAAAACAAGCCCTGTCTCTGGAGTTAAAGTACATGACTATATTAAGAAAAAACCTCAGTATTTCAACACACAGCTCTCCAATACAACATTCTCACACTCAGAATGCACAAAATGAATGATTGAAAGAACAGATAAATTATGGTTGTACTAATACTTGTAATTCTTCTGTACTTCTGCATTTGATGTAAATCAAAACTTAAGTTTCATAAACCAAAATATTCTGTGTCCATCTCTTGTGAGACTAGATATAAATGGCCATGTAGCGGACAGGATATCTCTGGGGTAAACACACACACACACACCTACATTTATTAGGACAGATACACACACTCCTGCTTTTATAGGACACAGTTTTACACACATACACTCACAAGTATCGTACATGCAAGTAGGTTAACTTGACCTACACACAGCTGGTGTATGAGTGAATGTGTTTTTCTTGCATTTTCAGGCACAAACTGTAGAATTTAAAGGGGGAAGTGTGCAATTTCTGTGCCACTGGTGACACAAAACAAATGCAAAAATAATGACTCTTTTCAGACATCTGACATGATAAACATATAGTCCCAATTTACACTATTAGATGAGCGATTATTCCCAAAAATGCTTCTTTAAATGATGTATTGAGAACTAACTAGATGCAATGACCATCAGTCATTTAAAATTTACACAACCTTTCAAAAGTTTGTGGTCAGTACAATTTTTTATATAAGTCTTCCCTTATTTGATAAAAAATACAGTAAAAGTAATGTTTAAATAATATTTAAATAACTGTTTTCTATCATATATTTTGAAATAAAAAAAAAATTCCTGTGATGACAAAGCTGAATTTTCAGCATCATTACTCTTTTGTGTCACATGATCCTTCAGATATCATTCTAATATGCTGATTTCATGATCAAGAAACATTTCTTATTAATATCAATGTTCTTATATCAATTGTCAATGTTGTGATGCTCAATATTTTTGTGTGGAAACTGATACTTGATTTTTTCAAGTCAAGTCTAGGGATGCACCGATATGAAAATTTTGGCCGATACAAATAATTCTTTATTATTCGAAAGCCGATAAATCCAAATCCAAATTTGTCTAAAATTTTGAGAACCTGATTACAAAAACAAAAGTCTCACCATTAAAAGCCATGTCCCAAGCACAAAATTACGATGTACTCATTATCCTTTAATGTAGCTTTTATGATTGACTTTAAAAATGATTTCCCGCTGCGCATGTTGCACTTAACTGTATTTTCCTTTTTGAAGGGATTCCAATCATATTTCAGCAAATTCAAAAGCATCATGGCGAACGGCGCGCATCAGAAGTCTCTCAGCTGAAGGAAATAATACATTATTTATCGGCTTTAATATATCAGACAAATTTTCTTATTGGGCCGATAACGATACCAGTAAAAATTAACATATTGGCCGATACCAATATGGTGTCCTAAATATGGTGCATCCCTAGTCAAGTCAAGTCACCTTTATTTATATAGTGCTTTTTTACAATACAGATTCAAAGCAGCTTTACAGTGATAACAGGAAAATAATGCAACAAAGTTTGTTTTCGGCTACACAGCAAATCTAAAAGAAAATAGTAAAAGAAAATTTGTAACAATGTAAATGTCTTCAACATCACTTGATGAATTGAATGCATCCTTGCTAAATAAAATAGTCATATGGGCCTCTTTACTATAATTTTATGGTGTTTTTGCATCCTTTTTGAAGTTTGAAAGGGTCAGACCTCACTCATTGTAATTCCATGGAAAAAGAGTACCAGCACAACAAATTCTCCTTTTGTATTCCATGGAAGAAATAAAGTCATCAATTTTGGAATGACATGAAGGTGATTATTCCTTTAAATCACTTTACTCGTGGGGTCTGTTTGGCTGCCACAATATATGCACATTGTTTCTTCTACGTAAAAAAATAAACTCAAACCAGCATCACCATCTAATAAGTTGAATTGTCTTCATTACTTGCTAGTACAGACAGGACACATAATTCACTTCTATTGACATGTTTTTTTCAATTTCTGAAATAATAAGTTATGAACACAAGGTGGAGACTGTCTCCACATCACATTCAGTCCAACTCCATGTCAGCTGCTCTCCTGTCATCTCTGCTCTGATTCAGTGTGTTAGCAGATGACAACTCATGAAAGAGAGAAGAGCAGAAGGCATCTCATTTCATGTGTTCTCTCTCTAAAACTCTGACTCCAACCACTCTATAGGGGGTCTGTGACGTGACAGTGACTGTGAGTGACTGATTAAGTGCGTGCATGAGTGTGTGCACATGTATATCTGCTTTCACACACACGCATTAGCGTGTAATCGTGACATTAAGGTGAAATGACAGGATGAGCTCATCAGCAGTGTTGTATCTGGGTCATCTTAAAACTGCCCTGTTCTCTGTCATCTCAAAACACATGGACAGACACGAACACACACTCTGCCCCCTGGCTACCTCACTTGAAAACGGTTTATGGCAAAGATTCAGTAAAACATGTTTTCAGTCAAAGATGGTTGCGTGTCTGTGGTGACATGTCTTTGTCAGATTGCCAGTAGTCCGTCATCATATTTTATTGTCAGAATTTCTTGCAGATAAATGCACACAAATATGTGCTTTCCTTTATATCACCTAGTTAAGTATTAAAGTTACTTAACACCGTGTCTACACCAGACGTGAGCGGCCCGATGCAACGCAACCAAAGCAAATAGAATACACAATAAGAACCCATAATAATCAGTGATGCTGTCTACACTGGATCCGGCGCGACACAAAAAATCCTGACAGTGAACTGATGTCCCGTTTTATTTCTGATGTACTCCAAGCACTCGCGCTACTTCTGACACAAAGAACAAATTGATTTGCAACAGTCGCTTTGTTGCGTCCAGTGTAGATATGCTTCAAGCTGTTGCGGTGCGGTGCGACAACTTCGCTAACTAATCGTTATTTTCTGCCTGTTTTTTTGTTTTGTTGTGAACTGGCTGAACCAGCTCACCAAATCGGACAGAACTGTCTGAAACAGTTTTTGGCTCAAGTCAGCAAGTTAATCAATCAAAACTGACTTACAGACTTTTCTGACAGTCTGTCCATCTTGAAATGAGCCAATATCCAGGAGAATATGATATTATCATATGATACCGGATTTTGTCAACTCATACACCGCTCCAGTTAGTCCAACAGTACACTGAACTGAGAACAGTCTTTTGAACATGTCCAACATGTTTCTGTTTATGACTATTGGGTGCTTTAATAATAGAGTTGTGTATACGTGACATCATTGTGTGGTTATGTAAACAAACTGGTGAATCGTTTTTTTAACCAGTTTATTGAAACGAAATGTCAGAAAAAAAACAGTTTGCGGAAAAGAATCGGACTTCCCATCTCTAGGTGTAGGCAACAATAATTTATATTCTTGCTCCTCTAATGTGTAAAGTAAGCCAATAGAGTATGATGTTTATAAATTGTCATCATAGCAATATCACATACTCCCTCAATCCTATATATCAGTGTTTTTCAATCCTGTAACAAAGTCCCTTCCAATACTGCACATTTTGAAAGTCTACTTTAATTGACAAATTCAGTTCAGCTACTATGGCTAATGAGTTGAATAATGTACATTAGGCTTTGTTCAGACAAGCAGAATGTTTTTTTTTTGGCACATCCATTTAGTTATTTAGCAAGGATCCATTGAAGGCAAATTGAAAGCAATTTCACCGCTAGAGGTCGCTTATTCAAAACAATAACAAAGGTATGAATTAGCGCTTTGGGTTTAAGAAAAGCGCATTACAAATAAAATGTATTATTATTATTATAAAGTCATAGATTGATGCCGTGAATGAGCGTGGAATCATGAGAGTTGTCGTCTTCACCTCCACAGCAGAAGGAAAGTAATCCGAAGGGACTCAGGCAAAAATCCTTTTCATAGACAAGCTAATTTATTAAAGTTTTATTAGCATTACTGTGGTATGAAGCAGGGCGCGGCCGAGAGCCGTGGGAGTGGAATGAGGCCAGCGGAGTGAATGCTAATGAGAGGTACCTGTGCGAGTCACGACACACCGTTCTCGAGTCCCATGGAGGAGCTCCGGGAACAGTCGGCCGCTGCCACTCCTTTCGTTTGGTTGTTTATGTTTATTTTACAATTAATGTTATGTTTAATGTTTGCCGGTATGGTTCTTCTTCCCTAAACTTGAACTTTGTTACAGTTACATTTGATCACTTAAAATCAAGTTATTTTAATTCATTCTAATGAAACAGCTGCAAGTGCTGAATTACTACACAAACAGGTCACTTTATTTGACAAATTAAAATTGTGAGGTAACCCAACTCTATTTTACTTGGTCAAAACAATCATAATAAAAATACATTTGAGTGTGTTGAAAGTTATGTTAATGTTACTGGCTGGTATGAGACACTGCACACTGCAGTAAGCTAGATCGATATTAGAATATCATATTAATAAAAGCTGGGTTACTTACATGGCATGCAATTCATTTTAAAACATTGTATGGTGGAGAAAAAGCTGTATTATTGTGACAAATAAAGCTCTTTCTGATTACGCTATGTTAGAAACTTGACAAAATAGTGTTGTCTGATTTACTTTTTGGGTACAAATATGTTACCCGGAGTAAATCAAGAAAACAAGAGATTCAAACAATAAAACTAACCATGTTGAACTATATAACAATAATCAGTTTTCTGTCTATAAAAGCATCCAAACTGTTGCTCACCTGTCTAATTTAACAAAATATATTAAAGCGTCTTTTGGTGTTTCCATGGTTTCTACGGAAGTAAAACTGGAAATCGAGGGTAACACGTCGCGGATATGACATCATTGACAAGCTACGCAATGACACGGGTCGTTACACTGGTTAAAATAGCTGATTCTCCAGATTTGAACATTGTTGGAAACATTTGGGATAGTGCAAGTACACAAGCAACTAAATATATAACATTGTTCTAGTGGTTTTTGGATATTTTAGTCAAAGAATCTCACATATTGTGCCTTTAAATTGATCAAAAGTGAAGTAAAAACATTTACATTCTTACAAAAAAATGTCTATTTCAAACTTTAGTTTGAATCCTGGATTTTTTTTTTTTATCATGGTTTCCATAAAAATATTAAACAGCACAACTGTTTTTGACATTAATAAGAAATGTTTCTTGAGCACCAAATCAGTATATTAGAATGATTTCTGAAGAGTGAAGCAATGATGATGAAAATTCAGCTTTGCCATCACAGGAATAAATTGCATTTTACTGTTTTTTTGATAAACTAAATGCAGCCTTATTAGGGAGCATCAGAGACTTCTTTCAAAAACATTAAAAAAATCATACCAACCTCAAACTTTTGAATGGTAGTGTAGATGTAAATAAGATCAAGATATGGTTGGGAAACAATGGCACTGAACACTATTTTTACTATCATCAATAACCACACCAGCTTGGCTAAAAAGGGTGGCAATATTGCACTTGATAGAACATTTCTATTGCTGTCTTACCCTGAAGAACTCTTTAGTGGAACCGGAGTCGAGCGTTCCGTAGGCGATCTCAGTCTGCTTGGCCAGGTCTTCTGCGCCCTCTATAGGCGAGACCATCCTTTCCACAGTCAGGAAAGCAGCCAGATTGGCAGTGTAGGATGAAATGATGATCAGAGTGAAGAACCACCACACACCTCCAACAATACGGCCAGACAGAGACCTGAGAGAGAGGGGGAGTGAGGGAGAGAGACAGAGAGACAATAGGAGAGCAAACAAATCCCCTGTGAAAGGTTAACAATTAATACACACATATTAAAGCTATTACTGCTGATAAATGATGCAAAGGTCTTCAAGCTACGGACAAAACAATCACTCAAAGTACAACTGAAGCTTCTGTTTGGGCAGGTCTTCCTAATGAAGGGCCGGAAGAAAGATGAGGATGAGAACAGGGTCACAAAGATCACTTCAAGAATGAAAGACAAATCCAAGAGGAATTTGGTGAGTAAGATGGACAGGAAAATCAAATGACTGAATAGAAGAACGATGGAATGAGTGAAGAGGGCTGACAATCCTCCACTGAAACAGTTTATAAACACCAAACTGCTGACAGTAAAATAGAGACATGCAGCAAGAACACGGTAGCCCTCCAAGAAAGAGAGAAAGACAGTGAAAGAGAGAAAATCTGTACATTTTACAGTCAACACATGGTGAATATAAATTATTTTAGTTGGTGTCAAGCATCACTTAAAGCAATGGTTCTCAAAGCGCAAGACAGTTCTCAAATCTTGTTTAATTACAGTATGTTTGAAACATGACAATGAGTAAATAACTGAATAAAAATTTTTTGGTGAACTAACCTTTTATCATTGCGCCTGTAAAGCAGTATCATTTGTTTATTATTTCATTTATTTCTGGATATTTTCTGTTTTATTTAATATATTTTTCCAACTTTTTTCAGTGAAGACTGTAACTTTTCATAATTCAGCAAACATGCTGGATCATTATCCAAAACATGCAGTTTTCATCGTGTTTTTAAAAATAATTTAATATTTTATTATTAAACAGCAAGCATTTGAATAAAAACTTCATAATGTAACTGCACATGACATTGGTTCATGTGCATTAAATTGTTTGTTGTTTTTCCTAATTTTTAAGTTGCTTTGTACAAAAGCATCTGTTAAATGATTATATGTCATTATAAGTGCCAAAACTTGGCAGCAATACTGATATATTATTATATTATTGGCTGAATGTGGAGCGAAAGTTTCTTTAGTTCCAAAGAGGAGTGAAAAAAAGAGAGAACCACTGATTTAACACAAGCTGTATTTCAAAAGAGGAAAAGTGGAGAAGGACAGGAACAGTTGTAGTGACAATATTGTGACTGATGAGTGTTTGAGTGAATGAATGAAGTGACACAATGATAGAATGAGTTAAGGGTTAGGAGATAAGCTTTAGCTTATTGACAAGTGAAACACCCCAAGTAAAATAACATATATGCACCATGAAATACGAGACAACCATAAAATGCAAAGATGAGGGGAGAGAGAAAGATGAGGATGGAGAGACAAGAACGGGCTAAATAATACACCAACCTTGGCGAGATATCGCATCCTTGCTGCATGAAAGCTCCAAGAGAGAACCAGAGACTGTTAAAGATGCCAAAGTCGTTGGGCGGGTCAGGTGGCGTCTGCGGATCCTTCGCCTCTTCATTCTCGTCCAGGTGCCATTCGTATGGACTGAAACGACTCACCAGGAAGAGAACCACGCTCACACCGATATATGCAAACACGATACACATCCAGATCTCATAGGCCAATGGGTCAAGGAAGGAGAAGACTCCCGGTTTGGACTTCTGTGGTTTCTTGATCATGATGGAAATGCCCAGACTCATGAAGGGCTTGGAGAAATCTATCACCTCCTCCCGGACAAGGGTTATAGTGAGAGGAGCCACAGCTATATCTGCCCTCTGGAAACATGGAACACAGTAACTCTCAGTTCATAATATGAGAAAAACAATGTCATGGTGTGATCATGGAAATGTGATTAGATAGTTTAACATTTTCAAAGTCTAATGACAATAAAAATGCAGAATTGAGGAGTGAACCAGTTGTTTCAGTACCAACAACACTTTTACAAGGTTCATAACAGCAAGTAATGGAGAACCTTTGGTTCACTCTTTACATTTAACTGTATGTTGTAACTGTATGTAGCAGAATGTTACCATGTACTTCTGTCCCATAATGCCTTCTTGTCTCCATCTGCTTATGAATGCAACTCAGAACTCAATTTAAAATTCAACAATAGAACTAAATAAAAATTCATAATAACATTCTGTGTAAGGATGCGCTCAATTCTGGCCAATACAGAGAAGCCAGGAATTATTTTCATGACATGACATTTTGTTATCGTAAACAAAAAAATTGTTTACGATAAATGCCTGAAAAATATAAATTTATATTAAATTAAATATTATATTATATATCTGCTGAAAAATATCAAATATTTGTCAATATATACATAAAAATTCCAACATTAACTGATAACCGATATGATGAAGATACACAGTGCATTACAGTATTGTGTATAAGATCATTTCAGTAAAAAAAAAAGACTGAAAATCCAGTTAAACACTCTTCACCTGAGATTATTAAATGATATGCATCATTAGTCAGGATATGTTGGATATGTTGAATAGTCAGGATATGTTGAATATCACACAGAAACAAAACAAAAGCATAGAGACACACACTCTTCTCATTCTTAGAGAATATATTGTGTTGTTTAACTTTAACAGCAACCAGGAACAAATTGGGCAAAGCTGTTTTGGTTGTTTTTTTTTGTAAATAAATTTAAATGGATTTAGTCATGGTGCCTCAACAACATGCAGAGAGACACTACTTTGGAGCTTTATTGTGTAAAAACACTGACCATGACCAAAGACTTGGGTGATGTCAGCAACACCAGGAGACTGTAAATAATTTAAAAATCACATTACAGTGTCAAAATAAATCATGTGACACAGGAAATAAATGTTGAGAACAACTCTGACAAGCACCAAACTCATAAAGCAAACAGCTCAGTTATATGAAAAGATTCTGCATGACACATTTTGAAACCTGCAAAGAAAAATAAACAGTGATTCTGTGACTTTTATTTTGACAGAGCGGTCAGTGATTATATATGAGGCCTCCTAAGTGTTGCTGGCTTCACACAGCCACTATCCCACCACCAAAACCTTCCCATTGCGGGATCATTTTCCCAGCACTCACCCCATATACCAACTCCCCCACCATGCCGTTCCAGGTCTTGGTCTCAGGGTCGCGTGCTCCGTATTTCCCATCAGCTACAATGGACAGTTTGTACCTAATGCCGACGTGCTTCGCGATTTCTGATGCCAAGTCTACACAGTAGCCCTCATAGCGATCATTTCCATCCATCTGCATATAATTCCTCTTGTACATTACATATGGAGCTTCCTGTTAACCAAATCAGAGGAGGTTGAGCTGGCTTACAGACTGACAGCCCAGAAAACACAAAAAAATCATTAGTCTGCCATCATGCCGATACATCTCTCTCACCCACACATATTCACATTCATTCTTACTCATTCGCACAAACACATACTGAAATATAAACATGCATTTTGAGTCTTATAACAGCAATGTGACCAACAGCCAAGCTACCAAACAAACAGCAGCTGTGAGGAAGGCTAGTTTGAATTTAAAGTGGGTTTTGGGTTTGTGGACAGTGCTATTCAGTGGATTCAGTCTAATTTCTCAAAGTGGAGAGAGAAAGACAGAGCTGACAGAAGTGAAGTTGCAGGTCCTCTCATTAGTAAACTGGAGTCATTCGTCAGTCTAAAGCAAGCAAATTTAAGGGGGTTCCACTTAAACTTACACACATGTGCATGCAGGTGGGTGGGTTAAAGAGTGTGGCAGAGGTTTTCTCACATCTGTGCGTGCTTTTAACTATTTTAATCAGGCCAGACGTTAACATGAATGATGATGAAACTCTAACATTAAAAGCAATCAAAATACTGCTTTAATAGCATCAGATCAAACTCTATTTAAAAAAATAAATATGTTTTACAAACTGGCCCATCTAAACTCATTAATATTTTCAGCCAGTTTATATGAGATTTCTATACACAGGCACATCTGTCCAATCTATGCAGAATAAAACATTCCTTTCACAAACTCTTATTAACCTAATAATCTAATTAACCTAAGATTTAGTTCTTCTTTCACTTTCTGTATCTACTTATGAGATCATCATAGGCAGAGTCAGAAAGAGGTCATTATCACTTTTAAATGTAACATAAGGCGAACCTTGTGGTACATTTAAATATGACTGCTTCTGTGACTAACTAAATTGAGTGAAATATGTTTATTTATGTAATTCTGACTGGTCTTATAAATGCTCACTTTTCTAATGTACCTGTATTAAAATAACTGTATTCCTCACTGACACAGTTCTGAAGTTCATTTGATATTTTCATCACTAGGATTTGGTTTCTGTGACCTTCAGGTTATGCATTATTCAAAAGATTAATTACCATATTCACTCTTTAATTAATATTCTTTCAGTTTCATCTCAGTCCTCGCCTCTATCCCCCCCCCCCTGCCCTCAAGTTCTCAGAGTTCTCCATTAAGGACGTAATTATGAAACTCGTTTAAGCCCGGCTGTAATCACTCTACAGCCCCAACCGATTCACTTCCAGCATTTGGTTCAATTAACACATGTTTCTTTAAACACAATGAGTCGTCCAACGTAACATGTCCAGTAGGCAAAACATTATCACGTGCATAACCTGGCACGTGTCCTGTTTGAAATGCTCTAGATTAAGAAGTTCTGCATTTCTTGTTAACTGTTAATATATGGGATGGACAGTAAAATTCTAATTACATTTTGCTATTTTAAAATTGTATAAAACCACAGTTCACTCGAATATATTCATCATTTTGCTTTGGTTGGGAGTTACAAAATTAGGGCTGCTTGGTCAGATTTTTTATTTTTAGTCAAATAAAATTGCAGCTGTATTTCATAGGATGTATCTAAACAGTGGCAGTACATTTGTATGCATATAATTTTGCAATATTACTGGAACGTAATATTGAATGAAAAGGCACTGAGCTGGTTCCCAACCACAACTCGTCTTCATGTGGCACTTAAATAGCCACTAATAAATGAGAGAAATACGTAAAAGCCAATCTAAGCAAAAACTTTAATTGTATTGATTTGCTATTGAGTGGACACTGCTCACTCTCGCTCACAGTCATGCCCCTGCTCACATTCATCGTTTCTGCTGGGACGATTATGTCATTTTAGGGAGCTAAATTAATAACTGTCTGCACCTAATGGGCACTTCTGATTTGACAGCTGGAAATTAAAAACAGCTCAGCTAGAAAGTGCAGAGAACATCTGAACTCTGAGGGGATGTAAAATAAAACACTTTACTTAATATTGCACATGTGTGAGAAAACCCTAAGCCACTTTTTGTTTGCATGTGTCTATGTACACTGTCATTTGCATCCAGCCCGACATCTCAGTTGTTCAGTACTTACGTTTGGTGAAGTGAAAGAAGCAGAGATAACCTATTTCTTACCAAAGCCAGTATTGTGATGTCACTGCTACAACAGGCCACTGGAATGGAACTGAAAATGCTTTGGCACTCACACGGATACAGTTGAAACACTCTATTGTGATCGACTGTTTCAACATGTAGTGAGTGAGTGCAAAGCAAAGCAAAACATAAAAACGTTCTGCCCCCCCAGGATGCAATGCAACTGTGACACTAAACCTGAGAGGGCAGAAGGGTCATGGTTCGGCATATTTAAAAGCAGCTTTAGATAGTGTACCATGATAGTAGTGACCACAATGGTTCTGTTTTCCACAGATGAGGATTCGTTGGTAACCTGCTGCTCCACTATATAAACAAATTTCTCTAATTCATTCCAGTAGCCAATCTGCAAGAGACAGAAACAGAAACAGCAAAAGCATAAATAGAATCAATCAATCACTGTCAACCAATAAAATAAATGAGTAATACAGAAAGAGAATGACTCAGTAGAAACATGATCTCATGAATGATGGAGGAGGAAAGCAAGTATGATGGTAGCTGGAGCATTCAAGTGCAAGTTAAAGGGGTTGTATAGTGAGAAATACAATTTCCCTTGATCTTTTAAGATAAAATGTTTATTTGTACTATAAAAAACAGATAAGAAAAAAAAAGAAAAAAAAAGAAGAAATTGGAAACAAATGAAACATTTAATGATGAGGGTCTAAAAGATGGCAATAAAAAAAAAACTCTTGCTTAACTCTTTCCCTGCCAGCGTTTTTTTTTTTTTTTTGCCAGCCACTGCCAGCATCTTTGATAATTTCCACAAATATTCATGCCCCCCAGAATATTTTGTTGCATGAATATTTGAACATGCAATATCAAAAGAAAGAACAAAGCCTCTGCTTTTAAACAATTCTTTTTTATTCTAGCTTCACGTATTCTTTTTTTTTTCTTTTTTTTTTTTATGTGGGTAAGCAACATTTTGAACAAAAAGCTAAAAAAAACAAAAAAATCACATTTTTGTCAAAGACTACATGTGCATAAGCAGTGCTTTTATCACTTGTTTCTGCTTCTTTTTCGCATGTGTTTTGATCCTGAGATTTTGTACTCTTTCAGAAGATGCTTAACAGCACCCCCTAATATAAAACAGTGAAAACACGGATTGCCGGAAAGTTCCATCAATAGCGGGAATCGTCCTGTCAAATATGACGGAAAATTCCATCGATGGCGGGGAAAGAGTTAATAATGACTGTTTTTCTGTTTTTGAAGCAGAAAAAAATGTATATACAGTATTCATTCTCATCGGCCACCCTTTCAACTGCTAGTTAACGCAAGTATCTAATTAGCCAATTACATGACAGCAACTGGCATGGCAGACATGGTCAATACGATCTGCTGAAGTTCGAACTGAGCATCAGATGGGGGGAAGAAAGATGATTTAAGTGACTTTGAACGTGGCATGGTTGTTGGTGTCAGACAGGCTATTCTGAGTATTTCAGAAACTGCTGATCTATTGGGATTTTCGCACACAACCATATCTAGGGATTACAGAGAATGGTCCAAAAAAAAGAAACTATCCAGTGAGCGGCAGTTCTGTGGGAGAAAATGCCTTGTTGATGCCAGAGGTCATACATTAATATATGGCTTTTCTCGTCACTCAAAACGCTTTACATATGGAAGGGAGGAATCTCCTCAACTACCACTAATGTGCAGCATCCACCTGGATGATGCAACGGAAGCCATATTGTGCCAGAATGCCCACCACACACCAGCGTATTGGTGGAGAGGAGACAGAGTGATGAAGCCAATCAGTATATATGGGCCGGGGATGATTAGGAGGCCATGATGATGGACAGAGGCCAATGGTGCTTTTTTACAGTATAGTGTCCCCAATCCCCATCACTATACTGGGGTATTAGGACCCACACAGACCACAGGTTGAGCACCCCCTGCTGGCCTCACTAACACCTCTTCCAACAGCAACCTAGTTTTTTCCAGGTACTGACCACGCTCAACCCTGCTTAGCAACAGTAGGCAACCAGTCTTGGGTTACAGGGTGATATGGCTGCAGGCAACCAAGGTAAGCAGAAGAGCATCACTGAATGGACAACACGTCAAACCTTGAAGCTGATGCTGACCATGTCCTTCCCTTTATGACCACAGTGTACCCATCTTCTGACAGCTATTTCCAGCAGGAAAACGCACCATGTAACAAAGCTCATCTCAAACTGGTTTCTTGAACATGACAATGAGTTCACTATTCTCAAATGGCCTCCACAGTCACCAGATCTCAATCCATTAGAGCACCTTTGTGATGTGGTGGAACGAGAGATTTGCATCATGGATGTGCAGCCGACAAATCTCCAGCAAATGCGTGATGCTATCATGTTAATATGGACCAAAATCTCTGAGGAATCCCAGCACCTTGTTGAATCTATGCCACGATAAAATAAGACAGTTCTGAAGGCAAAAAGGTACTAGCAAGGTGTACCTAATATAGTGGCCGGTAAGTGTATAAATATATATAGTCTCATTTTCAGCACTGCTAAATGTTCTAAAATGACTTGTGGCTTCACTGTGACATTAATATTGTGTGAATTTATAGAAACTGCCCTTCCAGAGCCACTAACCTTTTTGGCTCCTCCCGGTTTCATTTCATAAACATCAATGGTGTAATTTGATCGCCGTCCAAAGGAGTCGAACTGAATATTTCCCGTCATACCCTGAACCTGAACCTGCAGAAGGAAAGCACACAGGAACAGTAACACCCACAAAATAACAAGCAAAAGTAAAAGAAAAGAAAAGCATGAAACAACATTATTAAAAGGTAATAATAGGTATCATTTAACCATACAGGTGAAAATAAACACAAACTATTTCAACAAATGTAAATGCATATCTAAACAGTAGTGAACATTCATTTACAGTAAAAAATGTGAATGTTGCTGTTGTTCTAACTCTTCGAAGAAGTCTCTCAGCTCTCTGTCTGAGGCCCTTTGTGGACCGCTCCTACCATTTTGAGAGCTCTTTCAATGTCGATTCCTTGGCTCCATGGTACGGCCGGGTTGGCAAGGCAGTCGCCTGCACTCCCTCGACGGGAAATATCAACGCGCTGACGTCTCAAATACCGAAATGCCTCAGCGATCACCAGGATGGCATCGTGTGTCAGTGCAGATGTATACTAAACATGACAACAAACAGACAAACGGTTTGCATCCATGGAAACATCAGTATAGAAAGAGAACCACACTAAAGTCTAGCAGTTTTTTCAATACACTGCATTTTGACTAAATGAGTGCTCATATTCTATTAAATAAAGGTGCAGTATGGGAGAATTTCAGCAACATAGGCAAGAAACAACAAAAAAGAGATGATTAATAAAACTACTGCATGATTGCTACATTAAACTCATCAAAATATGTTATCATAAATTACACATACAAGCATATTCACAAGTGGCACACTCCCAAATAAACACATCACAAATGCACATAAATAAGCATAGAAATATAGAGAGAGACCTTCAGGGGAGTGTTTCTAGACTCAGGGAACTCTCTCTCATCGAGCCGCTCCCAGCGCTGGAGAAACTGCTGCACAATCGGACTATCAGAATTTATAATTTGGAATCCGGTAATATTTGCTCCGCCTGAAAACACCTTATCCAAACTCATGTTAGAGAACCCCTGCAGAGAGCAATGGCCAATAGTCAAAAGTGAAAGGTCACTCACAGAAGGTTAGGAAATAAGAGCTCTTTGCATGTGTGTGTATTTTCTCACAAGATTAGCCAGGATGTAATGATATCCTCGACCGTTCTTTCCTGAGATCACAACCTGGAAATAAAAGAATGGAAGAGTGTCATCCAGCATTATGTCTGATAGTTTATGTGGACATGATATCAAAACCAATGAATAGGTGAAATTGGAAACAAAATGCAAAAGCCTTAACTGCAGAAGGATGATTCTGTAACTATGGGCACTTTGCAGTCCCAGCGGAGGAAAGGAAAAGTTTGCTTGCGTTTTTCTTTTTATTATTAGTAAATAATTGGGGGGGGAAAAAGTGTACTGGGGAAAAATAATGGTGTCTTTCTTTTTATTATTAGTATAGCTGAATACTAGGGAAAAGTCACGGGCCATGAGTGACAAGGTCTTTTATTGTCATTTTATGGGTAATAGTTTCTGCCACGTCATGGAATATTTGAAATTACAAATAAAGCCAAATATTTAAAAAAATACTTTATTTTAAATGAAAAATGTCAAGTGTAACTACCACAACATTTATGTTAGGAAAAATGTATATACACAGATAGATGGATAGATAGATTTAAAATGTTTTTTCACTGAACCAATCAGGTCAGTAGTGCCCATTGTTACGTAATCAGATATGAATGAACTGTCTCCATTGTCCTGCTTGAACCTGTTGGGAACTGTGGAGCTGTTACAATGCATATTCCCACACATCACAGGACTTGTGTTATTATTTATTGTTCTACAAAGTTGCAGCGCTTGAATACATTGGCAATATTAAAATTTTTAGTGCTGTGCCAGCACAACATAAAGGTATGACCCAACCACAACCACACACACACACAGCTATTGATTTACAAATAACAACAGACAGCCAGTCTGCTGAAAGCGCCGAGCTCTGAGCACTGATTGATCTACTTGTGGATTTCATTATCTCTGTGACCTCCTAGTGACACACACGCACACACATTCTTTTCTACTCTGTTTCAATGCATATGAGTGTGTGGGGGAAAAAAACAGGAAAATATAGACAGAGGGTAAAAAAAACTGAAAGAGAAAGAATAAGTGAAAGAGACAAACAGAATCGGAGAATGTAACAGTACCTTTGAGAGCTGTATTTTTGGATGAGAGGAAAGGGAGTATTTTTAGTTTTCTCACTGTTCCCTTGTTATAGGACGCTGTGCCCTACTTAGACAAACACACTCACGCTTTCACACACACTATTTTTATCACCTTATTCGCTAACGACAGTTGAATTTTGGAAAGGTATTGATCGATACCACAAGACTGATAACTTTTCCTGATCTACCACTATGATAGACAGACAGTCACTGTAAACAGACTCACAGGCCGGCAGATGAAATGATGTGTTTTTATTTACCTGCTCTAGAATACTGTTAATGCGTTCAACCTCACAGTCAATAAGGAAGCGTTTCTCCTGCCGACGATCCATTTCTTCAACAATGCGTCGGTATTCCAGCGGATCCACTATGTTCCCCACTGAACGCGCCGTCACCTGCCAATTATTCATCACTGCGGATTCCATGATGGCCTGTAGGATGGAAAACCCTGAGAGAAAAAGAGAGAATAATTCATGGTGTGAAAAACACTGCTACACCGGGCCTGTGCAGATGTAGTAACAGGGCAGAATTGGGCCAGAATGATGGAGCAAGTACTGCTTCATTTCTCTTCCTGGTTTGAGAACACACAGGAACTGCTGATGCAGTGCAAATCTGAAGGGATGAAAGGAGGGAAGGCTGAGAAAGAGAAATGGTGAATGTAATTACAGCAACTCTGCACCAATGATACTAATGCAATGGCAGAACGCACATATTTTATGCATATGTTTGTGCAGGTGTGTTTTTGGCCTTCATTCATGTATTTCTCTGATACGTTACACTATAGATCAGATCCAATGCAGATCATATATTTTACGCAACTGATCAGGTGTTCTGTAATACATCAGATCCACTGCAGAACATATTAGACCCCTGGATAGGCCCCCTGCCTCAGCGAGTGAGGGTTTTGTTTGCTCTGATATAAGCTATGATTACCGTAAACATTTTGGGGGAAAAGTCTTTCCATCCTATATGTATTCAAGAGAAGAAAAAAACATCACTAAGGAAAGTGGTGCAAAAAATAAAACATATTTACATATCTTCTGACAGATAGATAGATAGATAGATAGATAGATAGATAGATAGATAGATAGATAGATAGATAGATAGATAGATAGATAGATAGATTATTTTCTGTATTAATAGACAACATACCAACTTAACCTGTTAAAGGATTCAAAGCAAACACAAAAGCAATAACACCCTTTATAACCTCCAACTCAAGGCCATACACACACACACAGGACACAAATCAGCCCTGATCTATTTGATCTCGTTTTTAGCCCCACGACCACATTTATTATAGGACAACACGCGCACACATACACTCAATCACTATTTTAATTAGCATACGTCCTAGAGTGCCAGACCGCAAGGCTGTTTAGCAGTGACCAATTAATCCAGACTGACAGCTTGCAGAGAGGTGAGAATTCAAATGACATACATACACACAAGCACTTCAAATCTTTAAGTCATACATGTTATTAAGAGGAAGGGCACGTGCCATGTGATAGCAGCGCTCAGACCTGCAAAGGTTTATGAGTTAATTAAACATTGCTCCTCATTAGCAATTAAGAGGGTCTTGCTAACCACTGTATGGACAAAATCTTTTACAGTCCTTCATTAAATATCTCTTAACCTCTGACAGATTAATTTTCCAAATTATATACTTGGCCTTTTGAATTATTTATTGAGCATCTCTGCCAAATATTGCGGCACCCATC
The DNA here is from genome assembly GCF_965113295.1 of Leuciscus leuciscus. Taxonomy (NCBI): domain Eukaryota; kingdom Metazoa; phylum Chordata; class Actinopteri; order Cypriniformes; family Leuciscidae; genus Leuciscus; species Leuciscus leuciscus. The sequence goes on along the minus strand of NC_138729.1, from coordinate 39,233,826 downwards.
TGAACATCACAACTCGATGTCTCTGAATGTTTATGTGAACCATCAAGCCAAGGCTCCAATCTCATGCAGATTTTTTTTAATCGTCACTGTTTAGCATATTTAACAGATCCAAGAGCCCTGTGGTGATGTAAAGCCATTTAAAGTTTGGCACTACCAGCACAACTTCCTGCTGAGTGTAGTGGATGATTTCAAGGGTGGTAACAGATTGAGACTGTCTTCACTGTATATCATGATTTGAGAATGATCTGATTCCAAAGAGCATGATCTTGTGCTTCAATGGAAGAAAATCTGACCTTTTGTACAAATTAGTTCACATGATCAATGAGGTCTCTGAATTTTGCCGCCTATAGTATTAAGAAGTGCAGGTCCAAACAAAATTCCATTAACTTCTAGCTGTAAGTACACAGTTACTCCAAATATTCTGTGCATTAGTATGATGGGTTTAATCCATTAAGGAGGATCCCTGGAGTAAACATAACAAAGTCTCTCTCGTTATCTTAAACTGTCCCTGTAAGCACTCTCTTCAGAGTAAACAAGCAAGGAAAAAAATGTGTGATTGTTGGCTGTAAGCCCATCAGGTGATTTGGAACACAAACAGAGAGGAAAACGGTCCTCAATTATACCAGTGTTTGACTCTGCTGTCACAATACCTGATATGAGGAGTGATGTCTACTGCTTTAGCTGTAATTTGCAAGCCAAAATCTGATTTCTAATATTTGTGTGAACAAAAGCAGACATTAGACCTATACAACGCATCAGGCACATGCACAGATGGTCTATCTGTGCACGTGCCTGATGCGTTGTATAGGTCAAATACTAAGTGGTGCTCAAGCACCTGCCATTTTGGCCTCTGACTAGACACTTTTTATTTTATTTTATATTTTAGTTTTTGTTTCAATTTGGCCCATGGCATCAATTCTCAGCATGTGCCCGACAACTTATTCTTAATAATTCTGTGAGACCGCACGAGCCCCTCCCCCTCTCCGACATCCCTCGTCACAGTCACCACAGCGCTCTGCAGAGCAGGCGAGCAGCATCCACGTCTCCCGGATCTGCTTCATTGGTGACAGCCAGGTAACGATCGTGTCTGCGCTAAACCTCGGCACTGTTTGTCACCACTGTGAAATTAAACCACTATTTAAACATCTCAATACAGCCAGCCTAACTTAGCCAATAGCCCTCCATTAAAGGGGTCATGACATGAGAAATCAAATATGCCTTATCAAATAAGAGGTATTTGTACCAATAAAGCATCCTCAAAGTTTCATAGCTTAAAATGTCCTCCTTATAAAGAAAGCATTTATTTATTCAAGATCAAAAAATGGCTTGTTTTGATATTGGGTGACCTGTGACATCACATGGGCAAATATATTTTGCCCCTTTAAGCTTAAGCGCAAGATAGTCTACCGTTGATGTAAAATAGAGTCATACAAGGTCAGAAATACCACTAGAATAAATAAAAATGCACCCAAAATTCAAGATATGAATTGCCCTTGTATGAGTTCTTGTATTTTGTGTTTATAACATAATATTGTGAAGAAAATATCACACTAGCAAGAGTGCTATTTTCTTATATCAGCACGATTGCAAAATGTGATATTTATTTTATACAACAGTTCAATAAACAATAAGTTGATTATTTTCTCATTTATAGAGACATTATTTTACAAACGAAAAGAGTGATAGCTCTTACACAGACAAGTGTTTTTTGCCAAACTAAGCAGAAAAGTTGCGTCTCCCAGTAACACACAGCGGTGTTTCGTTCTTGAATGATTCACCGTTATTGAATGAATCGGCTGAGTCAAATATTCAATGACCCATTCATAAAGTGAACACTTGAAAGAATCTTCATGAAAGAATCAGCCGGTTTGAACGAATTAGTTGAATGAATCATTCTATGATTCACTTATTACGACTTGCCACCATTTAATTTTTTTCCCCATCATTTCATATTTCTATATTCAAAATGTTATATTTAGAACATTAATCTCATGACATTATTTGGGCAATTGTAATTGCAGTGTACATGGTTGATAAATGGTAAGATGGATTTTGTTGATACTGATTTAAATTAATTGGTATAACAGCCCTATAGTGTATGGTAATAAATAGTGTAACTAATCAACAATTTGACACTTTACATTTTATAAGTAATTATACAAGGGGTGCCTTTTTTTTCACTTGAGCACTTGCCACCCAAAATGTCAGTGCATGTCCCTGACAGACTTGGTATTCTATAGGCCCAGTTTCCACCTGGTATTAAGATGCTTTTTCAGTCATCCAATCACACGCATTACTGTTTACACCTGATATTAAAATGCGTTTTAAATGCATCTCTTTTCATTGAGACACTCACCTCTTATTTTGACACATTCTACACCACTTTTGTTTCTACACCACAAAGTTTGAAATGCTTGTTTTGGTGCAACACTCACAACACTTCTCATTACCCTTCATATTACCCATATTACCCTACACTACCCTTGATTATGTATTAGGTTAGTAGGTAGTCTTTTGTATCAGTTTGAACACATTTAACCACATGAGCATCTACACTACAAAAGAAATTCAGTTGAATGTGTTTTTGACTACCGATGTAGAGATCCCAACCATGGATTTTTTTTTGTAATTTTTCAATATGCTGTTACATTCAATAAGCTATTTAAAGATGCTGACTCGGCGTCACAATATGGAAGAAAAGATCTGTCGCTACTCCATTTCATTACAACTTTAAAGGTATAGTTCACCCAAAAAATGTCATACCACCTTCTGTATGACTTTCTTTCTTCTGCAGAACACAAAAGAAGACATGTTGAAGAATGTTGGTAATCAAACAGTTTTGGTGAGCACTGACTTCCATAGAATAAAAAACAACAACACATTTCTCAAAATATCTTCTTTTGTGTTATTGCGTTTTCATTTTTGGGTGAACTATTCCTAGTGTTCGAAAACTTGTTTGAATAGTGTTCAGGTGTGTGTGTGTGTGTGTGTGTGTGTGTGTGTGTGTGTGTGTGTTTACTCACCTCTATCAGTGTCATACAGGTAGACAAATTTCTCCCATTTGTAATGGGCTAGCAAGCTGAGCAGCGCCCCCCGGAGGCTCGGCCTCATCTGCATGACAAACTGCACATCTGTGTCCGTGGGAAAAGATGGAGTGATGAAGGAGGTGTGCAGAGCGCCGCAGAACGATGTCAATGTGTTCATTGACCTCCTGTCATAGAATCCAAATATTGCATACACACCCCTGGAGAACTGAGAACAGACTGCCAGACCAAAAGAGAGATGGAAGCATCAGTCAGTACATTTTAAAATAAACAAACATTAAACACACAAACTTACAAGAATTTTGATTTGTATTATGACACTCCCTACTGAGTACATGTACTTGTATGTGTGTGTCTGAGTATGTCTTTAAAAAAAACCTGAAGAGACAATAGCCTGTTAAAATGGAGAGATTTTGACATCATATTTGATTTCACAGACTGCATGTATTGCAATATGGCGTACATTCTTCTCAAATCCAAATCAAATGTCTTGTTATTTATTTATTTTAAAATACCCTAAATGCAGTTGTCATCTAAATTATTTAAAGATAAACTGCAAATGTTTCTAAATCTAGCAACCATGTAGCTGTTCACTGACGTCTCCACGACCCAAACCATGAATGAATCCTTAGAAAAGTCAGTGTTAAGCATTAATTCAGCTTTTGCTATCTAATTAACTGAATATTTACAACCATATGTTCTCCAGAAAGAGTACATTTTTACTATTTGTTTCCCAAAGCAAATTATGTTTTGCCTTACACAAACACCTGCCTCTTGAAAAGAAGAGAATATGAGAGAATAAGGGACTACGGAAGGATTAGAGGTTAGTTGATTCTAGGAAAAGGACCAAACGGGGCAAATGTTCCCAAATGTTTCCAGAAGACATACAAACAAAAAAAGCAAGGCAAAAGAATTATGTGGCATGTAAGCATGAGGGAGAAAATGAAGAAAATACAAGCAAATGTCAAATTACTCAGAGAGCCCAGAGGTTAAAAATCATCACACAGAGATAAACACACACATACACAGCCTACGCTTGAAAAAAATAATGCTCAAATGATCATGCAGCACAGAAAATATATTCATACACAATAGAGAGCTTTCGTACAGCAAAAAAACAACAGCAACAACAATAAAGAAAACCTTTGCAAACACTCACTACATACAAACACACACACACACATGTAGGCCTATACATAGAGCCATACCCACCAAAGACACTGAAGGGGAAACATCCTCAATATTTAAATAAAATAGCAGTCAGTCAAAATGTGTTTTTATAATGAGCAGAATCTTAATCCACTAAAATTGTGGTGGCTGCCATTGCTTTCCTGTGCACCACCCATCACTTCACACTCCAGTCCAGTAGGTGGCGGAGGCTGTATGGTGCCCGCCATGATTTGACTTTTAATACTGATTAACTATTGGGATCTTTTCACAAAAAAACAATCAGAGCACTTGGACAATGATCAGTGAGACACATAGCCTATATTTTTTGCTGACACTATTGGATGTTTTAGTAATTGTTCAATCGAGTCCTGAATGGACTCTACACATGAACGTTTCCACATTTAGCCTCAGTGGCCACTGCAAATCTGCTAAATCCTGAGGAAGTGTTACATGACAGAATAAAGCAATATTGATATAATCTACCTTCACACTAAATGTATTTAAAGCTGGTGTTTAGTTTGGTTAATAATATATATGATATACAGTAGCCTGCTGTATTATAATATAATGTAATTATTTGTGATTGACAAAGTTTGCTAAGAGAGAATACTATAGCAGTAGGCATTCACCAACTGGATAGGCTATTCATTAAATGAGTCCAAAGAAGAAAGATAACCATACACATCATATCTACACACAAACTGAGTGCTGTTTTTGTGTGGGTATATGTTTTAGTGTGTATTTGTGTGTAGGGGTATATGTTTTAGTCAGTGTGTGTGAGTGTGAATGTGGTCCTGTCCTGTCCTCTTTCTATATTGATTGTGCCTCAGTGGAAAGCAGCTCTCACCATGATAGAACAAACCAAACGATCACTGCAGTTCAGAAAGACACATTCAGTTCTTACTCACTCTCTCATTTTAGTCCTTAAAGCTGAAGAGTGTACTTTTTTGTTACAATACGTTCTTCTTACTCAGCTTAATATACAGTCATCTATAACTAAGTGTAGGTTGATTTTCCTGAAAAGTGTAAACACTGTGGCTCTGTGGTGCAATCAAAACATTGCTCAGCTTGTTTGCTCAGGCCAATGATGTGGCGGGACTTTCTGTTTGTCTGACCAATTACAGATGAGGCTTTGAGTGTTTGAAAAACCTGTTTGATAACAACTATTGGTGCACAGTATATCTGTGGCCATTTGCATTGTGTTCTCCCCCCAAAAAATATGAGAAATGGGGGTTATTTGCGGGGGGAGGGGTAATTGTTTAGACATTTTTCTAAATTATAATTATCTCACCTACATATTTGAACATGCAGTGCATTTTTGTTTTTACAATGGGGCAATTTTGTTGCACATTTAGCTTACACACAGCACAAGCCTGATTTCAAACGCTGAATTGAATTCACACACACAAAAAAAAGACATGGGATAGTAATGGTCCAGGCCTGTGGGCTGCTGTAAGTGAACTTTCAATTTTTCTCCTCGCACGCGATAAAACGTTTGGTCCGAGCGCACAAATGGAAGCCTGAAGCCTTGCACTCCTATAATAAGTTTATTTTATATATATATGTTTAGATGTATTTATATATATATTTTATATATATGTTTAGATTTTTATATATATATATATATATATATATACACACACATATTTACTGATTGCACTTCTGGCTGTGTTTAATTGGCTCTGTACTAGTACTCTGCACAATAACAATAAAGTTGAATCTAATCTAATAATTATTTTACCCGCGCTGGACAGAGATTGAGACGGTGCCACTGCACGTCATGCCATACCTCTGACGGCAGGAGCGAGTCAGCATGAGATCGGTTTACGAGATCGGCAAATTTAGAGGTTTACCATTATCGGCCGATAGCGATTGGTCGCAGATCAATCAGAGCACCCTAAATATTTTATTACGTATTGTGATGTACTACATATTAGCGAAACGGATTATCAAAAGGAAAAACAAAACTGATTGTAAGAAAGTGGGCAGTTTATGAGGACAAAATTATTTTATAGAAGTCAGACACTAGAAATCCGACCAGAGAGAAGTTGTGACACTGCACCAGAAGATCAAGCCATTTTGGTTGTTTTTTTCAGATTTTTTTTTTATGAAATGCATTTCGTTCAGTAAAATGAATAACATGCACTTAGAAAATAGATAGGGTGGATTTCAATTTCATGCCGTCGTTATTTTTGCAATTCTCTTTGGCGACACTAGTGGTGCAGAAATTATACAGAGACAAGGTAATGATTACATGTCTCTCTCTCCTTCATTTGTTTTTCTGAGCAAGCAGGTTACATCTGCTTACTACCTTTCTGCCCTTCTTTTCATCCGTCTCTCGAACGCTTCAGGGAGCAATAAGGAAAAAAATGATGAGAAGACAGAAAGTAGAAAGGGAGGGAGAGAGAGAGAGCAAAAGAGTGAAAAATAACATGTTTACAAACCCTCTGACCCCTACCGTTTTCTCTTCACTACACAGATTGCCTCAATTAAAACAGCAGGGTCACTGCATACGTATGCTGTCATAACCTTTTCTCGCAGGATCCGTTTGACGCACAAATCGCACTCACAACACTGAGCGACTGGTCTGAGCTAAAACCGGCTCACCTGACTAATAATAAAAGCACTGCATACAAAAGTTAGTGTGCTCTGATTCAAACACCACCCCAGAGAGAAAAATAAGTGTCTGTCTCTATTTATCAACCCTTCTTGCATCACTGTTAAAGCACTTTGTCATTCCTGTCATGTTATTCCTGGATATGTACTTTAAGCTTTAAGAGCATCTCCACAGTTTATTCATTAAACTTTAAAATCACCTTCAGAGTATTAGAGGTATGTGCATATGTCTCGCCTTGGAAAATCTTTTTATTTATGTTTTTAAAAGCCCGGTCATTTTTTTTGTCCAATGGGCCAACCTGATGCCTGGAGCAGTGTGTGTGTGTGTGTGTGTGTGTGTTAATGCAGTGAAGAAAGATCAATGACTGCAGCAATAACACCATAAGAGAGGAAACCAAAAGCTCACAAACACTGTCTCTCACATAGACACGCTCAGATGAGCAGCCAGGCCAGTCAGAGACACAAAATGGTAATGACAGCAGCTGTAAACAGGCATTTTATAATGATGGTAAAGCTCTCTCACTCTCACACACGCACACACACACGCACACTGCAGGGCACTAACCCTTGCACTGGTTTGGGCACGTGTGCAAATGTCAGCCTGCACTCATCATCATCGCTCTTTCTCTCGCAGTCCTTCTCCCTTTTTCTTTATCTCTCCATTATAAAGACCTGAGGCTTGTGCCACAGAAGAGTTTTTCACATTTTATTCTCTCCATTCCTCTTCTTTGCTAACTTCTCACACTATCAGTCTTTATTTGTTCTTTTTCCTTCTTTTTCACTCGCTTTATTTTCTTTTTCTTGATATCAAAATAATAATAACTACAAATAAATAACTTCATTATTGGAAATTAAAACATTATCTTTTTGTCATCTCCAACAAAATTATACATTTTCACTACACATGCTCCATTTTTCTCATTTGAACATTTTCTCTGTGTTTAAGGACTAAATATGACAGTTTATATTTGGTTGTGTTTTATTTTATGAATTCACTGGAGAAAACGTTTAAAAGAGAAAAAAAGAGCATGTGTCTTTATAGCAGTTGTGTGGGGGCAGCGCTTCATAACGAACGCTGACGCTTTTTGACATCTAGTCCCCTAGCTAGACTAGAAAGAAGAAGAACACTTGATTAAAAAAAAAGAAAAGAATGCATACTTAATGCATGCAATGAACTTTAAAGTTTGTAACAACAGGTAAAACGGTATAGGATTCAGTGACATACTGTTAGATATCAGAAACAGGACAGATCAACAGTCTTATTTATATGGTGTGGGCTGAGAAATTATGGAAACATGCATGTACTATGAGACATCCACGCAATTGAATTTTCTCAACACCTACATTGTGAAAATGATCAAGGTCCTGTGACTCATTGCTTGAATTGTTTCTGTTTGTTTTAGAAATTAGAATCTGAGGGTTGTCTCCTGCCTCCTCACAATATGTCCTTGCAAACCAAGCCTACATCTTTGGTGAGAATAGGAGCTTTTATTCTCAAAGAGCGCAGGAACAAGTCTTTTCTAAGTCTTCCTATAATGTCTATGATGATATATATATGAAGTGTATCGTTAAGAACACTTAAAGGAGAACAGGTGCAGAATTGCATGAAGGAAAAAAAGAGCATAGACTCACACGCGTGCGTGACTGAGAAGCTATTGGACGACTCCAGATTGTCCACGTTATAATTCAGGTGAAAGGGTTTCTCAGTGACGTTCTGATTGGTGTTGTAGAGCTGAACGGCGAAGCGGAACGCGCTGTGTTCCTGAACCGTGGAGCGCATGAAGAGACCACCTGTATGTGAGATCAGAATCAGATGAGTTAAGAACATCTACCTGAATTTACACTTGTTCGAGTGAGGGATAGTAGTAGTGCCATTCATATAATTCACACTCTGTTTGGCGCAAGAGGTGCAAACTTCTCGAATTAAGAATATGTGGGTGATGCAGCAGGTAGATGAGGATCAGCACGTGTACAAGGGGAAATGTTTTATGTTTTGAGCAATAAATAATCAAATCACTTACCGATATTGATCTGGTTTGGAAAGCCTGCCTGCGTTTGCAGCACAAGCCACGGCAGGAGCAGGACGCTCGCGTGCGCTCGGCGCCGCATTTTGTCTCCGACCTCTAGAATTCTTCAGCTCGCGCGCAACATCCAGACCGGGCGCGAGGGCGACAACAAAATCCTCCAGATGTGCACCGACTCCCTCACGCGATGCCGGATAGGTGCATTCGGGCTACAGGACGAGAGCCGAATACGAGCAAACAAGCACAAGAGCTCCTCAATTCAGGACAGCGCTGTAGATCATCCAATCGGACCGCTGATCAAACTTGATGTGACGTGAAATTACAACAGCAGCACCCGCGTACGCGCAAACGCACGCGCGCAACCCGCCACTGCGGACCCGCGTGCGCAGTCCGCATACAGCTCAAGAAAAATCGGCACGAGACCCTGGGAACCGTCCACTTCAAAGACGTCGTTTAAACCTCCTATATTCAGCCACAAATCCCTTCTCCATTTGTGCGCTCGGACCAAACGTTTTACCGCGCGCGAGCTGAAAAATGTAAAGTTCACGTACAGCAGCCCACAGGTCCGGACCATTACTATCCCACACCGGCATGCTAGTCATATAGTGTTAAAGTACGAATCTGTCGAAAAGCAAGAGGTGTCGATAAACGAGTGTAAGGTGCTTCTGCCTGAATTGTTTAACAGAATATTAATATTTTATGTCGAATAAAGGTTATCTCAGCAAGCTGTTAACTTGAGGTCTTTACCAAACACACTGCACTGCATGTGTAAACAATCCAATTTTTTTCCCCTCCGAATTTACCCCTACTGAGGTTCTTGCAGTTTCGTGATTATTATGCTATTATGATTCTATTATTTTCACGTACGTGTTTATCTATTTTGTCTTGTCCATATATTAAGGAGAATATTTTTTTCTATTTTAATCCTCTGATCTGTTTGATCACTGCTGTTGACTGTGTGGAGTCTGTCTCTGGAGTGCTTCAGATAACACAAGCTGTCCTTTATGCTTCTAAGAACTGACTGACTCATATAAAGAAAACATGTTCATCAATATTGATGTTTCAATGTGTTTATGTTCTTTATTCTTGAAACATGCTCTTCTAAGAGAAAAGCTATCTGCAGGTGTCTGTAATTGTGAAATTCTTCCACGTTTTCAGCCTTGGCATCACCCAAAACTGAAAGCTCACAGCACTGAGCTGGATACGGCTGACTAACAGCGACCCAGATTTCCTCAGCTCCTTATTTCCTATGTGAGTGAGTGTGTGTAAACTGACCATACAAGCCATGTCTGTGTATGCAGTGCCAGATTTATCAGACTGACTCTCTTGTTGAATGCAGACACACATACACACTCTCACAATCATCTCTCTCACTCACATTAAAAACACACTTATAAGTGAACCATGTGTGTGCTGATGTGAGTTGACCATCTTGTCTTTTGACTTGCAACTTGATGTGCAGATGGCTGGACAAGTATATAGTATATACAAATAGTTATTTAAGTCACACATAGTGACTATAAAGAGAATTAACTGGCCAAAATGACCAATCTTGCACCAGTTTCTTACAGGTGTCACTAATGAAATGTATTGCACACTGAACTGGTCGCATTTGAATTCAGATTAGCATGCAACTCGCCCGCAATAAATTATTGCCAAAGAAACAGTGATGTTGTCTACAGCTGGCTTTTTCTCTCTGAAACAGCAGCACAGACGGAACGCAGCTGATCTGATGTCTTTTGAGTCCCCTGTACTCCCACGACAGAGAAAAGCATAAAATATATATTTGGGGGAAAAAACATGAGATAAACAATAGCGTTCCCTCGCAAGCTGTGCAAAATACTGGACATACAACAAACTAATCTATGAGGCCTTAAAACAAAAAAAACATGTTACTTAACCTTGAAATACAAAAATATTCTATAGATTAATTTGTTCTTGATAATAATTATCACTGATGCATTAGCACTACACTTGATGTAGCATAACAGTAACTGGAATGTCACTGTTCCAGGATCCCCCCCAAAACTATAATCTATAATGGTATCTCAATGATAGTATTATAATACTGCTGCAAGCTCAAGAGATTGATTAAAGGAACTTACTAATTAATGCATATGCATAAGCACTGACACACACACACACACACACACACACACACACACACACACACACACACACACACACACACACACACACACACACACCAGAAGCTCTGGGCAATTATTTGTCCTATATTCAGGCAAGTGGAAAGTTCATTCATTCTGCATAATGATTGAGAGCTGTGAACAAAATTAATTTCACTGCAGGTAACATTCAAATACCTGTGAGCTCTCATTACATGCATTCATATTCAGTGTTCTTTAAAAAATTTACAGATATATTACACACACACACACATGCACATATTACTCTCCATAGGCATAATGGTTTTTATGTTTTATACAATATATATAGCTTAGAAAATGCAACAAAAAAAAAAATATGACAAGAACTCAGAGTTATCAAATCCGTTGATATTTCACTGGTTTTGGACATCCTTCTGTTAGACTGTCTTACAAATTAATTAGGTTGAATAGCTGTCAGATGTTACATTTAAGTGCACAATTAGATAATACAAGCAATGCTTAATTTTGTTCAGTTTGTGGTGTAAAAAGGTGCATTAGCAATTAAAGAAAAACACTTTAGCATAACATGGTCAGGTCAAATTGTCTGAATAATTTTTGGTCCCAATTTTTATACATTTTGGTAGTCCACTTTATGAAGAATATTAGGGTATAATATGTCACAGTTTACTTTTTTCTGCTATCCCCACTCACATAAATTAACTACAGTGTCCTACACCCAACTACTAAAAAAATAATGTCAGAATAATTTTTTTTAAAGGAACACTTAATACTAATGCAGTTAAGGTCCAATAAAGATTGGTTTAAAGCACTTAATGACATTTTTCCATTTTCTGTGAACTAATCTAAAGTGAGAACTATTTACGGTAAAAAAAAGCATAAAAAACATGATCTAATTCTTTACATATGAGCTATTTAAACAATAATTAAGTCAATTACAGTGGCAATGAATAAAGAACTCACTATTTTTAAATAGCCTATTAATATATGAACAATGTAGAGACTACAATATATTAACTAGAAAATAACTTTGCAAATGATTTATTAGTACTTTATTACTGTATATGTATTTTAAAGTGTTACAAAAAATATAAATAAGAATATGTGCATAGTAAGATTGTATGCAGAAGCTGTTCTTCGGATATTGTGTTTATTTATTTATTTTTGTTTGAAAGTGTACCTGTTAAATTATGCTAGTTGCAAACGAATTAAATAATTAAATGTATTTGTTTTAAGTTTTCTTAAATAAAAAATTAGTCTATGTATGTGTGCATTTAGTGCTCTGCACAGCTGTCACAGTGATCTCACCATAATAAATGTGCAGGAAGTGATGCGATATCTAATGTGGCCAGTGGCATCAGCTGGTGGGCAGTCATCCAGTGAGACACAAGAACAGCGGTTTTGCAGCAATCACTCCATTTTCACACTGAAGAAAGAAATGGACAAACAAGTGAGAATGAAGCATTTCTTAGAGAAGTGTCAGTGCAGATTAGGAGTTTAGTCAATACAATGCTAAAAGACACACAGTTCTGTGATGGACAGGCTGAAAATAATAAATAAATTAGCATCAAATTACATAATCAAATTTCAGCATGTATTTGAATGTGAAATTTATGCCTGGTACGACAGAAGCTCATCTTGTCAAATTCTAATTGGACCAATCGGCTACAAAAGCTCCTGTGGGGATTTTAAGAGAAATGGGAGTTTTCAGCAGTAAACAGCTTTTATCCATTTCAATTTCTGAGAAGGCACTTGGCCCCAAACTGTCACTTAAAGATCAAATGAAGTCAAAATTGGACTTTTGTGGCTTTTAGTCCATGTCTGTAAGTTTTTATGCCATCTATATGCTAGTGTACTCCAAAGAGTTGACAAAATTAACTTAAATTTTACAGTTTTTCCTCTATATGGTAAAACAAAAACAAAACAAAAAACAACCAAAATATTGATGACTCAGGTAGCTCTCAGAGGCATAGCCAAAACTTTGTCCAATAAAATGCTCTTCAGAATGAAAAAAGTCCTTCCCTTCTAATACCACATGCATCTGACCAAAGTATGGTTAATTTTCATCAAAACTATCATTTTTAATGCACTTACTTGAGTTTGACCATGCTTTTAAAAGTGAGACATTTTACGTTAGCAAAGAAAGAAATCACAGCGAAACGACGAAGACAGCCATCCAGGTCTAAAGGTCTAAAGACAACTGATCCGAATGAAATTGAATGATGCTAACCCAAGTGTACAGACTGCACAATTATATGGGCTATCTAAGATTTAACAACAGAACTGCTCCAAATTTGAAACTGTTTCTTTTTATGTCACTTTATTAAGAAAGTCTTGTAAGTCGGCATCAAAGAGCGACCAATTTAGTGCAGAAACTTTCTCTTGCTCTAGCTCCGTCCATTCCCTTCACAACTCTGTTTCAGAGTTGAAAAAATATAGCCAAATTGTTTCTCTATAGTAACTTCTTGTTTATTTAACTTCAGTATAAATATCACACTATCAATCATGCTGTTGTATTAGCTAAAATGCATGATTGTGAATCTGATGCTGCTTAAATATGTGTAAAGAGACTTATATTTCTATAAAATAGTTAAAAATCTGCATTTTAAAAATTAGGTTTAAAAAAAGCACCCAGATCTATACTTAAAGTCTTAGTGACCACAGCTCTGACAGCTGATTTGTAAAATAATGTAATGTCAATAACAGCTAGCAAGCGAAATTGACTTATTGACTTAATCAGAGCATTGTTCACGACTGCTGACTGGAATATTCATCTCACAACCTCTCATGAACACCGCTTACAATTCTGCAAATCTTTTTTTTAAGAAATGGGATGATGGCAAAAAAAAAACAACAACTATTATTGTAAGAGTATATATGTATATATATTTATACTGTGTATTTTTTTTTTTTTACAGGTCTGAGGTGATGCTGACCTGTCATAAACTGGAAGAGACTAATGACACGGGCTGAAGTGATGAGGAGTATTTAGTATTTTACACAACACAATGACCATGAGCCACCTGGACTGAATACACACACCACAGAGGTCAAGCTGTAATTTATCTGTGTATCGGTTATATGTGTGCATGTCTTCGTATACCGCTCACTTACACTGGACATTCTGTAATAGGAACTCATGGTTGACTAAGCACACACACACGCGCACAAACCCACACACACAGTAACAGCCTCAGCAGCCATCACTCTTTCTTTTTTTCCCCCATTTCTTCTCCATCATTTATTCTCCGCATTTTTTCCAGGCAGAGAATCTTCAGTGCCGACCCACTGAAGCATAGAGATTCGCCCTGAGCACACTCACACACACACACACACACACACACACACACACACACACACACACACACACACACACACACACACCCCTAACTTGTCTCTGCAGTCTCTTACACACACCATCTAAGAGAACAAATCAGATTTACGGCAGATGAATCTCTGACTTCTAAACAGAACCAGCAGAGAGAGAGAAACAGATTTATATTTCTTTTTATATATTGCATTAATTATTATTAAATGATCACTGTTCAAACTCAAATATTTCTTAATATCGTATATGCAATACTGTATTCCAAGTTATTGCAAAAAAAGTTTACTAGACTACCTTGGGAAAAAAAAACTTTATTATATTTTTAATTGGAGTATTTATACTTTAAAATAATATTTTAAATATTTTAGCGCTTTTTTACTGCAATTAAATTAAAATGTGTTATAGTTTAAATTGGCATATTTGCATATTCACTTTGCATACTGTCTTTGAAATATGGTTCTAATGTACTGACAATTATTTACGGTAAACTAAAGTACACTATAATGCCATTTCTAGCATTTCTATTCTATTGCATTTAAATTTAAATATATGCATGCATTTAAATATATTTGTAATTACACATTTTTAATAAAGTTCCAATTTAGTACATTTAAAATATATTAACATCGAATAACACTACTTGAATTTATAATCAAGTACTTTACATGTACTTTCGAATGCTAGTCAACATCAAAATAAGTGTAGGGTGAATTGCCCTAATGTGGGACATTTTTTGCACTTTAGACTTTTGTGACATATTGCGATGTGTAACCAAAACATTAAATCCACATCCAATACCATTTTAAAAACCCCAGGATGTGTCCTAATCAAATCAAAAGAGAAAATTCAGATAACCCATTCATAAGAGAAATTATAGACATATTAGTGCTCTTATTGCAAGTCGTCTGACACAATCTGCAGCTTCCTAATGTGGGACAGTTGTGTTCCTAATGTGGGACAGTTGTGTTCCCAATGTGGGACACTGAAAAATCTATGATAAAATACCACAAATCACATTGATACATGTAGAATAGTAAAGTCTTATTTTGTTTTAGATTCACTGGAGAGTAGATTTAGGGACATTCCATGCCCTGGCCAACAGTCTCAGCTGAGGGACCCCACCATCCTCAACAATCTGCCTATACTCCTCTTTGGCTCCTTTCATCCTGTCCTGCCTCCACTGATTAAGTTTCTTTCTCTTATCCTTTCCCTGTTTCTAATGTTACATCTGCATTAACAGTATTCTAATATTGCATTACAAGACTAAAACCATGTAAATAACCATGTTTGTCCCACAAACCATGCCCCACCACACATTTTTGACTCATTGAAGTACTGTCTCACATTAGGCCGATCATGCTGTCCCGGATTTGGAAACCACATTTCCTAATGTGGGACACTAGGAAATTTGATAAAAATATTAAATATATAGTTTATACACACAAAGTAACACTATTTTTTGATGGACAAACATTTCATAAGCATATTAGGCTAAAAAGTAGCAGGATTGCTTTGTTTAAAATGTATTTAACTCCTTAATATCAAATTTGTTAAAACTCTACGTCACTGGCCTTCGGATGGTCTTCACACAAGGTGCCTCCTATTTGATGATTGCTCCACCCTCAAATATGATTGGACATTTGATAGGTCATGTGATTTTGATCACATGACACCACAGCTTTGTCTAACTCATAGTTTCACTGTCATTCATGTATTTATGGGGGACCTACAAACACTAGACCTTAGGTGTCCCACATTAGGGCAATTCACCCTACGTCTTTTAAACACAGAAAATATGATTAAACAATGAATTAAAATGTATCTTAAAATAAAACTTTTCATTTGACATTATTACAAAGTGCTCTTTTTAAAAATGTACTTGATTATCTTCAATTATCTTCAAGTACAGTTTTAAAAAATATACTTTTAAGATATTTTCTTTTAAGATACTTTCAAGTGCACATTCAGTATAATTAAATGGTTAGTTCACCCAAAAATGAAATTTCTGTCATTACTGACCCTCATGTTGTTCCAAACTCATAAGACCTTCGTTCATCTTCGGAACACAAATTACGTTTTTTTTGGTGAAATCCGAGAGCTTTCTGAACCAGCCATAGACTGCAACGTCATTGCAACTTTCAAGGCCCAGAAAGGTAGTAAAGACATCGATAAAATAGCCGTGTGTGCGCGTGTGTCGTGGTGCTCAAGTAAACAGCATCGAACAATGGTGAGCCGGTGTTCTGACGTAGAACCTGGAAACGCTGCACTGTGTTTACTACCTGATCAGCGTAGGAGACTGACACGGAAGAGAAGAAAGTGTTGAATAAAGTCGTTATTTTTGTTTAGTTTTTTTGCACACAAAATGTATTCTCGTCGCTTCATAACATTAAGGTTGAACCACTGTAGTCACATGGACTATCTTAACAATGTCTTGACTACCTTTCTGGGCTTTGAAATTTGCAATGATGTTGCTGGTCCAGAAACCTCGGATTTCATCAAAATATATTAATTTGTGTTCCGAAGATGAACGAAGGTCTTACAGGTTTGGAACGACATGAGGGTAATTAATGACAGAAATTTCATTTTTGGGTGAACTAACCCTTCAAGCACAACTTCTTTTTCACAAGGGTATGCTTGGAATCTCATTAATTCAGATTAAATCACTAATTTAGATTCAGCAATAAGTGCTTTTACATTGCTTCTAGTCAATAACTTAAAGCACTCTGTGAAATCAAACACGGCTAGATGATTGCTTGAGAACCAGAGCTCACTGCTGCAGAGAAAGAGTTATCACAGGGGAGGTTTATTTATGATGTTCAAATTGTACTGCCGATGCAAACAGGCTGTAAATTCCATGCTAATATGTTAATGAATAGCCTGCAGACAGTGCCTGTGATGTTCAAATCAAGATTCTACATGATTCAGTTCATGAAAACATTTAGCTAGGAGCTGCTTCAAGTTAATACCACCAATCAAATTCTGGGGGTTTATAATTAGCTGTTTCCTCAGGCACAAGCACTGCCTTCATCAGTTTTCTCAAGAGCCCATATCCACAAGGGTCATTCAAACTTCATCACACAACCCTGGAAGTCATCCGTCTACCTGCTACTGCTAAAGCTTGAATTTAAATGCGACTGATGAGTAAAGCAGCCGGGGGCGTGGCTTAGAGGGCATTTGATGATGCTGCGAAACACCCGTTGCCGTGACGATTGCACTGATGACATCATAGAGAGCAGGAGATCAAACTATGCTTTGCGGCAAAAGTGCAACAGCACAAAGTCTCCCTGTAATGCATACACACTCACAGGAAGCATTAGGGGTTCTAAGATATCAGAGGAAGTAAAAGCCTCATCCATCATTAAGTTCCCCCTCTTAACCCCCTTGGGGCTCTATCATTCCTGCACATTCATCTGTGTGTCCGTCCTCTAAGTTCCCTTAGGAAACCGTTCTCCCTGTCCTTGTGTTGCTCACGCAAATATGCCCTGTCAGCAGCTCTCACTGTCCATCTGCTAGAGGCCTGAACCCCAACTGCAACGCGCCCACCGAAAGAGCAAAAAGTGTGTGTGGAAGAAAGAGTGTGCGCGTGTGTATGTGTTTGTCAAGCTGAATTATGCCCCATGGTTTCTGTAGTCGAGGTCAGACTCAGATATAACGTTATGGACAGTTTTCATGGCTGGGATCTATAGCGATCACACAAAGACCTTGTGACATTACCGATAAGATAAGTTATTTACAGTCACGCATGACGTCCATGAACCGTTTAGTGTGGGTCACAAATCTCCCTTCATTGAGGTTCGGATACGGCTGCAGTAGGTCATACCACCTATTACTGCTGCACACATTTCCATGCGTTCAGTACATATCCATATATTCAAATCTTGTATGGCAGCTGTTTGTGCTTTAGGACAAGCACACAGGCCAGCTGCAGTTCTGCAAAATGGTTACATGAGCAACGTCACTTTTCATTGAGGGAAATGTAGAGTACGTGTCTTGAGGGAAAATGAAAAGTTTGAGCATAAGACAAAGACTCAGTAACGTCACGAATTGGAAGAGAAGTGATGCAACCAAGAGGTCACGGTTTGGCTGGTTAGAATGACCCGGTTTGTCCCTCCTGGTACGGTGTAACTAAACCATCTGGACAGAAATAGGTATCTCAGTCTCCCTAGAGTGCTGCAGGAATGAGTCCTAAAACTAATGGGTTTTTGATTAAATGGCTGAAGTAGGCCCTGTGGTTAATACAAGCTCAAGGTAGTTTCGTGTTTTATTCTTCGGAATAAAATACATCACTAATATCCCACTTTATTATTATTTTTCAAGTCTGTTATGCGTCAACCCTCTGGTGCTCTTCAGTCATTTTTGAAAATTTTTACTTTTTTTTTTCTTCAGAATTCAGAATGATATGAAACATGGTAAAGGTCTTGGCACTTGCTATGAACACACACGAATTTCATCTAGTGAAAATGTTTGGTCCTACGGCCAAACAAAATCTTACTGAAAGCAAATTTTTTGAGGTATCAAGCTCAAATTTTGAACACAACTTTTTTATATTTATGGCTTTGATTTTCTTGCAGTTTTAGAATAAAACGTGTTTTTGAAAATATATATTTCATATAAAAATTGAAAATAGTATTTTTGTGGAGTTTTCATAACAGCAAATGTAAAATTCTGTAACTTCACTTTTTTCACTTCAGCAATAATCTGCCAAGTGTCATCTTTGAAAAGAGATCAAACTTAAGTCTGTGCTCTAAAAAGCAATCGAGATTAACGACAGATTAAGTAAAAAAAAAAAGAGTTCAAAGCTCAAAAAGTGAATAAATGGATTGTAAATGCAGCGTAAATATAATTTAGTACCATAAAATCCTCTAAAAATACAAAATATGAAATAAAAAACATTATTGAACAAAAATATAGTACATTCATTTCATTGAAATACATTTTTTGTCATTTTTGACTGACACGCGAAGAGCACCAGAGGGTTCAAAAGGTGGTTGTTGTAAAGTTTCTAAATGGGATTATAGAGGTTGTTGGGAAATTAAATATCATCACACAGAACAGAAAAACTCATCTACTCACTACTTTGCTTATACAGCTTCCTCGTGTTTATGCTCACGCTCTTGCAAACTATTCGAACTCAAAATTTGCAACTTGTAAATTTTAATTGAAGATCAAAATCATTGTCAGATGCTTAGTGGTGGTGACGTTGAAGTCATGAGCAATTGTGTAGTTACTAGTTCATTTATAGCCTTAAGCTTTTTACTTCTTTTTAAAAAAAAGTTGCGTTCATGTGTGAAGATTATCTTGCTGAACAAAATGTGTAAAAATTATAAAAGTTAGTTGGTCAGAGTTTATTTTCAGCAATAGTCCAAAAGCCAATGGAAAAATGCTATAGGCTTTTTGTGTGATGCTAACTTCCAATTGGCATATACAATTATGTAGCACTCTATTCGACGTCCATTAACACATTAGCCATGTCTTATGACAAATTCTGACTGACTGATATACAGGAGGCCCCCCAAAAAAACGACTAATAGAGAGGAACTGGATAAAAAAAAAAAAATTAAAAAAAGATGTATCATCAAAGAGGCTTTTCCCTTTAAAGCATACAAATCACCCACTCAATAGACACTCTACTCTTTCTTTCCCCTTAAATGGAGTCACAAACTGGGATTTTTAAGGCCTCTCAGTAACTTGTATTAAAGCCCATTATTGGATACTACATCCCAAACATCACCAGTAGATAGTGAATGCCATAGAGAGAGAAGTGTGTTCCAAAACAGAAAAATACAGACATACATGTTAAACTAGGCATATATGTATGAAGCAGTCGGTGACAGTGAGTGATGCCTTTCTCTCTTCCACACAGGCTGAAATACAAGCAGTAACGTTACTCAAAAGTTCTCTGGAGGTGAGTTTAAATTTTAATAGATACACTCTACGCTCTAAAAGCGAAGGAGTGTATCCATTCAAGAACATATCAAGGAAATACATGACAGGAAGGACAAAGTGGTTTAACACACACACACATTATTTACAGGTTCTGCAGAAAAAGCTATTAAAGTCAACATGAAACAATGTTCACAGCCCATTTTCCTATCATAATGTAACGACTACTCACAAGAGAAGAGAGTGTTGGCGTGGGGATTTCATTAATAGGACAATGAAAAATGGGCATTTCATTCCAGAATGGAGCCAGGTGGCTGAAGGAGAAGGGTTGAATGACAAGCCAAAAAGGACAGTCAGAGGTGGAGCAAATTATGTTTTGATGAAAGATTACAAAGCCACAAAAAAATAAATAAAAAAAAATCACCAAATAATTTCTCAATAAGACTAATTTTGATTTCATGTTGACTTTTATAATTAATCTTCATTCAATGTATGATCATTGTTTTTCAAACGTAAAATTTAAGATATCAAATCTGGGCAACCCCTTTCAAATATTGGGCAAAAAAAAAATCTTATGCTTTGTTCTATCTTACATTTCTTCATATTTACAATACCACTCAAATGTTTGGGGGGCCAGTAAGCCACTTAATTTTGGGAGTTTGGGGGGCCACTTAATTTTTTAAAGAAATTAATATTTAAATTTAGCAAGGATGCACAAAATTGATCAAAAGTGACAGTAACAACATTTATAATGTTACAAAAGATTACATTCAGGCCAGAACATCCAGACTCAAAAACAGTTTATTTCCGCAAGCGCTCAGACTTCTGAACCGCAAGCCTGAGTGCACCTAACCACCCTCAACCCGCCAAAAGATTGTGACCATACCCCCGTTATAATATTTTTTTTTTAATTTAAATATACTCGTACCTCAATGCTGCTACACTTACCGGTAATAAATATATATTGCTTTATTTATTTGTACAATTTATTGTCCATCTTTTTGTATATCTATTGTTTACATTACTGTTGTCTTTTCTTAGTCTTCATGAATGTGTTACCGTTGTTCCCTGAAGGAACTGTTTCGTTTTTAACAATTGCCATGCAAGGTGCTAAAAATGACAATAAAGTTGACTTTGACTATTACTATTTTTATTCATCAAAGAATCCTGAAAAAAAAAATTGCACAATTTTGACACAAATATTAAGCTGCCTAACTGTTTTAACAGTGATAATATGAAACGTTACTTGAGCTCTAAACCAGCACATCATTTCTGAAGGATCATTTGACACTGAAGACTGGAGTAATAGCTGCTAAAACGTCAGCTTTTCCATCACAGGAATAAATTACATTAAAAAAAAAAATCTAATAGAAAAATATTATTTGTTGAGCTACTCTGGAAAAGAGGGCCTGCTAAATAACAAATAAGTTATTCTATGAAATGACGGGAGGTTTTAGTGACATCTCACACACTATTATTTTTCTTGACCAATGGCAGCTTCTTGTTTCCCTCATTCTCATTTCCATATCCCTGATCTATGGGATAACTGCAAACAAATCAGAAATATAAACCAATAACTAATAATAATTGTCGTAAAGGCAATGACAGAAATGTGTATTTTTGCAAGCCATCTGAGATTAACTGAAGATCTGCAAGTCTAATTTTACAAATAACTCTTTTATTAAATTATAAAAACAGACATCGAACCCCATGAGAGGGATTGGAAAGACAGCGTGTGTGTGTGTGTGTGAGAGAGAGAGAGAGAGAGAGATTGATTGGGGTGTTCAGCACTATTCTTTATGTGTGTCAGCACAAGAGGGTGTTTGTGTCACAGTGAAGGCCTGACTCTCCTCATCATCCTCTTCCTCTGAGCTGCCCATCACTGCGGCACTAAGAGCCTGCAGTGCCCCCAGCAGACCTGAGAGAGAAGCAGGATGAGGAACCAAGTCAAGTGCGAAAGAACATTGAGTAGACAAAGCAAAATAAATGAATGAATCAATGTATGAATGAACAAATAAAATAATCAAAGATTTTACAATATTATAAAAAATAAATACATATCATGTGCAAAAAAGCATTAAAAACCAACTGCATAAGTGAGTGTCAGTGTATGCTTACGTTCAGGTGTTGGAGGATTGCTGCACTCAGACTGAAGATTATGTTTTTGTTTCAGAGCATCGGTTGTCTGAATTGCTGATCTTCTCAGTCTTTTATACTCATTCATCAAACCCTGTTCCTGAACCACTGCCTGCACACACAAAACACTATAAGGCAAGGAAAACAGAAACAGTTCTAAAACCCACATTTAGATATTTGAACCAAGTGGATTTAAATATGACTTCCAAAAAATTGTTTGCATCTTTGACAAGTTAAAACAAAACATCACACCTTATGTTACTCTGTGGGGTTTATTTCTCAGCAAAATTTGTTCTGAAATTAGCTGTAAATATTTGGATAGTAAATTTAAAGCTTCAAGTTTGATTATAAAAATTGCGTTGAGCACCAAGTGAGCCAGGACTGCCACTGATTCCCCCTTAGAGAGAATAGATGAGTATGTGAGTATGTGTGTGTGTGTGTATATATATGACTCACTAGGAGAAGGTTACAGTCTTTGTCCTTGTTTTTTAGCTGTTTCTGCAGATGTGTGATCTGTTTGAGTGTGTGTTCTGTTCTCTCTCTCTCTCCTTCTTTCATCTGTTCTTTCTCTCTCTCCACCTGCCTCTGAACCTGTCGCAAAGCGACAACTGCACACATATAAAACAGACCGTGTGTGTTCAGTTCTGTGCAGACACTCAGAGCATTATTCAGAAATATAAAACATAACATTTGTATGCAAACTATATATGTATACCAGCTTTTGTGTGCTCTCTCCTTGCAGTGTTGAGTTGAGCCTCCTTGTCCATGAGCTTCTCTGCACACACACTCTCAGCTTCTGATACCTTTTGTAAAACTGCCATCATACACATATTCAAAAAATAAGCAACTGTACTGTTAGATGTTGTACACTTTGTAAATATTGCATGGATATAAAGAAGCACAAATGATTCATAATTAGAGTATGTGAGCAGAGTGGAAGCAGAGCTGCATGATTTTGCCTGGAGCAACGAGCAATTGATGTCAGCAGAATTCACTGTGTGTTAAGCACAGTGTTAATAGACTATTAGCAATGAGAATTAAAGAAAGATGGAATTTGTGGAGTGAATACAGAATGCTCTGTGTGGGGATGGGAAATTACCATTGCTCCACTCACACACAGTTTTTCACACACCTGAGTCACACTGCTGCTGTAGTCTCTGGGCCTCAGCACGGAGCTCCCCGATGGTCCCCTCATGCTCTTCACATTGTCCCTGAGTCTTCATTCGCATAATTTCTGATGCCTCCAACTCCTCTCTGCTGCGTGACAGAGCTTCCCTCAGGTGGCTCAGCTCTCTCTCTCCTGTAATGTGCATACAACACACAGTTAGGGCTCCTTTCTTTACTCCACTCTATAAACATTCAGTGTTAGGCTGGGGTTTGTGTACATACGCTGCTGCTGTAGTTCGGAAAGGGAGGCCTGGATGAGGTCTGGTGTGCGTTTGAGCTCTTGTGTGAGTTTGTCCCTGTCTGCACTCAACAATGCCACCTCAGCCTGGAGACTCTTAATAAAGCTGCAACACAGAGAGAAGATGACAGAACGGAACACTAGCGTATTGCTTATTATACACAGTTTACTACTAAAATAATTACAGGTGAAGCTGTACACATTATGCAATGATTAACATTTCAAAAAAGTTGTATACTACACTGTCATCACACAATCTCTTGCATGTTTAGTTTAGAAAAATTTGGAAAACCGGTTTTCTTACCAGATCGATCAATTAATATTAAAAGATAAATATAAAGAAAAGGCTGATGTTATTTTGCTTATTTCTCACATTGGAAATAGAAGGTTAAGGTAGTAGTAGTAACAATTTTTTTTATTATTATCATAATTATTATTATAAAGAAAAGGTAAAAAAAGGAATTATGATATAATTTCTGGATTATCTGTCACACTGGAAAAAGAAGGTTAGTGTAATAATAATAATAATTATAATCATATTATTATATCATTAACAACAACAACATGCAAAAACTATTATTGTGTGAATATTATTATGAATCGTGGGATAAAATGTCTAAAACATCACACAACTGATGTGTTTCGGGTAATTTAAAATATGTATATATACTGTATCTATCTATCTATCTATCTATCTATCTATCTATCTATCTATCTATCTATATATATATATATATATATATATATATACTGTATTATGACTGTGCTGAAACTCACAGATCTTTTCTGGCTTTTCCAACAATCAACGGTGAAGTCACCTTAAAATAAAATTGAATTGACATTGTTATTCAGTGTCTCTAAATCTTTCCCATGATTCTCTACCTCTCTGACACTGCCGGCTCTGGAGATCTTGTAGCTTTCTTGGTTCTCCACAGAGCTTCTTTCCTCAACAGCAGCCCTGCAGACAAACAACACACGTTATAAAAAGTGAAACGCACTTACACACGCTCACACACAGATGACAATCTCACCATGTACTGTGTCCAGACATTTGGCAGCGAAGGCGAGTCTCTGGTTCAGCTGACTTACACTGGACTGAACTGCTTCCATCTGACCTGCCTTCATCTCTATGGCTGACATCACCCTGATGACAGAGACAGAGAGAGAAAGATAACACAGAGAGAGGCAGATGTTTATGGATGAGCGGACTTCAGGGGTTTGGTCAGAGGAACAGTCAGCTTTAATCTAATCACGACAGTCATGTTGGTGTTTAGAAGAAGAAGAAGTAGTAGTTTTATTTATATGTGACCCTGGATCACAAAACCAGTCACATGTCGCACGGGTATATTTGTGGCAATAGCAAACATTTTGTATGGGTCACAATTATCGATTTTTATTTTATGGCAAAAATCATTAGGATATTAAGTAAAGATCATGTTCCATGAAGATATTTAGTAAATTTCCAACCGTAAATATGTAAAACTTTTATTTTTGTTTGTGAATGCAGCACAATCGCGAACATAAATGGAGAACTTTAAAGGCGATTTTCTCAATGTTTCGATTTATTTGCACCCTCAGATTCCAGATTTTTAAATGGTTGTATCTTGGCCAAATATTGTACTATCCTAACAAATCATACATCAATGAAAAGCTTATTTAATCAGTTTCCATATGATGTATACATCTCAATTTAAAAAAATTGACCAATGGTCCAGGGTCACATATAGCGTCTTTCCGTAGCTCAAGGTCGCTTTACATTGTACATTACAATACATTTACACACATTACAATCACATAAGGACACATATAGTCACATTATCCAAAATACATGTTAAATAGATATGTTTTAGCTGAGTCTTGAATGTAGCCACAGATGAGATATTACGAAGTGAAAGGGGTAGTGAATTCCATAATTTAGGAGCATTGACACTAAATGACCTTCCACCTACAGTATACAACCAAAAATGAGGGATGGACAATAAACCAAGTTCAGCTGATCTAAGGGACCAAGCAGGGCGGTAAGAGTAAAGTAGATCAGACAGATATGGAGATGCAAGACCATTTAATGCCTTAAACGTTAAAAGTAATACCTTAAAGTGAATATGTGATGTTACGGGTAGCCAGTGAAGGTCATGAAGCAGAGGAGTAATGTGAGCAGAACGCCTGGTGGAGGTGAGAACTCTTGCTGCTGAGTTTTGAACATACTGTAATCTTGCAATACTTTTTTTGGGCAGACCAAGAAATAGAGCATTGCAATAATCCAAACGTGATGTGATTAATGCATGAATTAAGGTTTCAGCATCAGCAAAAGTGAGAGAAGATCAAAGAAGTGCAATATTACGAAGATGGAAAAAATAGTTTTTAAAGTGGATATATATAGATGATAAACAATAGTGGGCCAAGAACTGAACCTTGAGGAACACCCTGTGTAAGCGAAGCAGTGGCAGATCTATACCCTTGTATGGTGATATAGTACTTTCTGTCACTGATGTAAGAAATGAGCCAGGTAAGAGCGGAACCAGTGATGCCGATATCAGAAAGCCGAGAGATCAGTATTTCATGGCAGACTGTGTCAAATGCAACGCTTAGATCGAGAAGCATCAAGATGTTTATTTACCCTGAATCCACGGACAAAAGAATGTCGTTAACCACCCGAAGAAAAGCAGTTTCAGTGCTATGAGATGGGCGAAATCCTGACTGAAAAGGTTCAAAAAGACCATTAACATCTAAATATGATCGCACTTGCGAAGCCACAACCTTTTCAAGGATTTTGCTTAAGAATGTTAAATTAGATATTGGCCTGTAATTGTCCATGTTTAGATGGTCAAGGCCTGTTTTTTAAGAATGGGGGTCACCACAGCCATTTTTAATTCTGCTCGGACAATGGCGGAAGCCAAACTACAGTTTATCATACGAGTTATGAAGGGTGCAACCTTGAAGACACACATCTTAAACAAAACAGAAGGTGTAGGATCAAGCCAGCAGGATGTGGAATTAGACTTCACAATTAGATCACTTATGGCAGCAGGAGTAGTCGGAGTAAAAGAGAGAGAGTTTGTTGAGTGAGCTGAATCAGATAACATCAAATGAACATTTGAGTCACTTGTATGAGGGGTGTCTTTGGTGATGGATTCAGTGATTGACTTCAATTTGTCTGAAAAGAATTGGGAAAAGCTATTCACAAGCACCCCAGAGCCCGAAATAACATGTTGTGGTGGATTAGTGAGTTTGTTAACCATAGCAAAGAGTGATTTGGGCCTGCACGTGGAATTCCTTATGGTAGAGAAATAAGAGGATCTTGCATCGTTGAGGACTGTACGGTAGTTGAGCAAATGTTCTTTAAAAGCCAGAGTATGGCAAGCCGTTTTAGCTTAAATTGTACCCAGCGTTACTCGTCGTAATTGCATTTTTACTAGTAAGAATTCAATTGTAGAGCTCCGTAATTAAAAATGAATGGAAGTCAATGGAGACATATGACTAGTAAAAATTCATTTGTAGAGCTTTCTAATTGGAATTGTTACTAGTAAGAATTGAATTAGAGAGCTTTGTAATTGTAATTCTTACTAGTAAGAATTGAATTGGAGAGCTCTCTAACTGTAATTTTTACTAGTAATAATTGAATAAGAGAGCTCTCTAATTGTAATTGCTACTAGTAAGAATTGAATTGTAGAGCTCTCTAATTGAACTCTTACTAGTAAAAATGCAATTACGACGAGTAACGCTGGGTACAATTTAAGCTAAAACGGCTTGCCATACCAGAGAGTGCACAATGGGTCCAGTTTTCCTGTATAGTCTTTCTAGGCGGCAACCCTCAGTTTTCATCTTTCGAAGTTCAGGAGTAGGGCTGGGATAAACGATTATTTTTTAAACGATTAATCTAGCGATTATTTTTTCGATGCATCGATTAATCTAACGATTCATTTTTCCAGTCCGATTCGATTCGATTCGATTATCCATTATCTCCCCAATCCCCATTAATTGACTAATAGCAATTTATACATGTTAATTTACATATCTGAATGAAAAAAACATGAATTCCTTAACATTGCAATATATGTTTATTGCTCTTAAAATTCCAAAATAAAAGACTATACAAGTGCATAGTAATGCATTCTTAGTCAGAGGTAGCATTCAATAAAACCTTAAAGCCTTGAAAACACATAGCTTACTGAAACAAGCTTACTGAACACATAGGGCCTAGCTTACTGAAAAAAAAGTTCTTCTTTCAGATGAAAATAACAACAACTTGATGTCTAGCATTCAAAAAAAAAAAAAAAGGTCACCCAAAATACTTGTTTAGAGCAATTGAAAGAATACAGTAACCAATGTAAACTTGGGGGCTTTAAGCTAATACAGAGAGTGCTTTTCCAACAAAAAATAAATAAAAATTAACAGTGGGAGCCAGCAGCCTGTCATGGCGTCCTTCCTGAACCAACAGAATTGAACATTTATGTTGAAAACACATAGTCCTAGCTTACTGAAAAAAGTGCATATTTTAATTCTTCATTCACATAAAAATAACAACAACGTATAGTAATACACTCTGCCACTCACCTTTTTCTAAAAAAAAAAAAAAAAAAAAATACTAATAAAAAAAAGTACTTAACTAGAATTTAATAAATGGAACATTATTGTAAAGTGTTACCGATTTGTTATACACCGATTCAGACGCCTCGTGAGTTCAGTGTTGGACAGATCAGTTGTTTTAACCATTCATTGAAGTGAATCGGTTCAAATGAGTCATTAGTTCGCGAATCGGACGTGTCATTAGTGGACGTGTAGCCTACGGCAAGCGTTGTGTGATTATCCCGGCAGTTAATTTTTTACCACAATTCACACTCCGCAGTAATTCAAGAGAAAAAAATCTCCGAATGCTCCACGTGAAACTTTGGTCTTCCGCCCTTTTTCTATCGTGTCTAATGATTTTGATTACCGGTAATATGCACGAGGGAGAGAGAGAGAGCAAGACAGCGCTCGTGTTGTTTGAAGACGGTGAGTGCGTGCGCGCGCGGCCGGGGCTCTCTCTCGTACTTATATCAGGGGTGTTCGGTTCCGGTGGAATCGACTCCTCGACTCCATTTACTTTGAATTAAAATAGGGTCAGGATTCAGAAGGTGCGTCTCAATATGCTTCCTCGTTTCTCGCTCGTATGTCCTACGACCCTGAAACCGATCGAGCTCCGCTCTCATGTAGGACATCTAAATTCTTTAATTCCACCTGGAGGAGGTCGAGGAACGAGGAGGCTTCCTGAGGAGTCAAGAGCGAGGATACAAATGTTTCCTATACTAAAATGTTTAATCAACTAAACCTTATAAATCCCCCTCCTTTTCACATCGCAGCTTCTTCAAATCATATTTAAGTGTGCAATATGTTAGTATTAATCATTAAACTTGTAAAAGCAGACTTGTTTTAGACAGTGTATTTATCTATTTATTTTGTATATTATTTTATATAATTTTAATGTAGTGAAGCTATGAACTTTAACTTAAGCATGTTTAACTTTATTTTTTAACTTTTTTTGTTTAACATTGAAAAATATTAGTTATATTAATACCAGTGGTGGAGGAAGTACTGAATCTCAGTACTTAAGTAAAAGTACAAATAACCAGAGACATATTTACTTTAGTAAAAGTAGAAGTAGCCCTACCACAATGAAAACCCTACTTAAGTAAAAAGTAAAAAGTACCTGATTTTAAATGTACTTTAAGTATTAAAAGTAAAAGTACTTGCATAACAATTTATTCTCTTAATGTCTATATTCTAATAATTAGGGCTGTAACAATATGCAATATGAATCCGAAATCGCTACACTCAGATCTACGAACCTGTGTCGCGGTGTGAGAAGGCAGAATCGCAACACACCCCTTTTTTGAAGTTAACATTATACAATACGTAGACCTACACCACAAAACTAGTTGAGGGTAAATTATTTAATATTGGGCAATTCCATCGTTGTAAACGGGACATTTGCAGTAAAAACTTGAAATATACATTCTCAGAAAATGCATTTAATACATATTGAAAAATATCAGTATGCGTTTTATATTTAATGGGAAATAGCCTAGGCTACACATGCGTTACGGGACACAAAAAATCTTTCACTTTTAGGTAGCAAAATATTTTTTTGTACCTAATTCTGTGAATTACACTGCGCAAACCAAAAGTAATACCCACCGGATGAAGAAGGGTTGGCTCTCCCCAGAACATAAAATATTGATTTTATTTTATTTTTCGTGTTCCCATTTATGAGGAAAAAACAAAAGACGTGACAGTTCTCCGTTACGGACATGACCGCTCTGAAAGCGACTTTAAAACTTTCACTGAGACCTCAAACAGAAAGCACAAAGCCTTTTTTTTAAAGTGAATTTCGTTTTGTATTAATTGTATCTTAATTTTAATCAATGTTTCATCCAGGATTTAATAAATAAGTAAATATAGTAGAAAACAGATAATCACGACACGTAGGCGCCGGCGAGTGAACTGAAGCGCGTCTCATAAATGAACCAAAACTCAGCGTATAAGGTATCCTACTTGCCTCACACAGACCTGATAAATATATCTTAAGAGAGCTTTAAATGTGTACTTTTAAACAGAACAATTCAAAACGAAAGAAAACCGACTGCTCTCTGCTTATAATCCGTATGAAATGCGCATTTCTCTCTGGCGCGTTCACTACTGCGAAGATCGCGTATCTGTAGGCCTATCGTCAACCTCATCTTTGCAGCCGACACAGAAAACACTTGTTTATTAATAAACAATTAAAATGTCTCCTTGCTATATTTGACATATTCATTGCTTTTGCCGGTTCTTTGTGACAGCTTTTAGGTGCTTTATTGG